>NC_142249.1:5510455-5812524 GCF_052056855.1 Sturnus vulgaris | reverse complement strand
CTGGGATATGGCCCAGAATTCCTAAAGCCAGTCTAATCACAGCAAGGAGCAGAAAGACAAAACAAACACAAAAACAAGCCCAGAAGCAAGTTGTTTTGTTAAGTGGGACCCAAGAGACCCAAGTTCAGGTCCGGAGTCAATCCTGGAACAGCTGTCCTTGGGGAAATGAGTCCAAGATTCCCATGATTTTATTCCCCATGATATTTTCCCACACCATGGGCACAGCATCAGGATAAACCAAGGAGCACTCAGACTCTCCTGCAGGCACCAAGGTCTGGCTGCTGTGTTTAAAGAGCTCTACTCAGATAACCTTTGCCTTTTGAAAAAGCAAAGTACCTCTACCCTCTCATCATCAAGAAAGGCCACTTCAATTCCAGAATAGAACTGCAGAGAATTAGCTGTGTACGAGGAAACAGGACTTGCACAGACCAGAACTTCGAGCAGTGCCTTTCACACTGTTCTGAAGGGAACACATTAAAAAAACCCTTCCAAAACCCTTGAGTGAGCCTTTCCCTATAAATTATATCCCATTTCAGCAGTGGTGTTAAAGAGTCCTTTTTTGGCCTCTTGACAGCAACCCCCCTGCCTTTTCCAGACATGAAGCCAATGCTGTGAGCTAGCTGTAGGATGATCAAATGTCTGTGCTTTTAAGTCTTCTTTTTTTGGTATTGCTTAAGTACTTCTCCACTTGGATCACTTACACAAATGAGTAAATAAATAAGAGTAATCTCCATGCTTTCCTGCCAGCTTTTCATATAGATTAGCCAGCAAAAGGCTAATCCAGCACAGAGGAATTTAAAACTTCACTGCAGAACAATAAAACAGAACAGCTTTCAAACTTGAGACTAGTCTGGAGTTGTGTCTGTTCTTCATGCAGGGAGATGCCTATACTAAGCTGTCTGTAAAAATCACAGTGGTGCCAATTCCTAAATGTAGACAAAAAGAGGGAGGGATACAATGATAGAGATAATCAAGGTTTGCTTCTGCTTGAGAGCCTGTAAAGGCTGGAATATACATTTCCAGCATATAAACAAGACAAGAACATCACAGCTCTTCTAATCCCCTTCCTACCCCAAAGAGTAAACTGAAGCTCTTGAGTGTGAGCTCAAGCCCACAATGACAGAAAAGAGTATCAATTTCTCCCACTTAGATCGAAGTGGTGATATCAACATGAAAATCAGTACCTCTGAGCTGTGAATAGGCAATGCAGGTCCATTCTCCACGGCCATTTCCTACACAAGTACATCTCATCATGTGGCCCATGTCATGCTGCTTATCCCACTGGTCCCCAACACGGTACATGACACCATCATTGGTTGTGCAGATTTCTTCATGGGCTGCGTGAGAAGAAAGCAAGAGGATATTTATGAAGCCAGAATTTAGATCTTGAGGACTGAGACCATTTGCAATGCCCCCCCACACAAGGTTGTGGTTTCTGCATCTTAACAAGGAAATTTTAGGCACACACTCAAATTTAGCTTCTCCAGCAGATCTACACCAGTTTGCACCAGCTGAAGAGCATGCCTGCCACAGGCTTGTAGCAAAGAAGTAATGAAAATTGCCTTCTCCTGACACTGGCTACATCTCTGCTAGAGAACACACAGAGGACACTGCAGAAATGCCTTAAAGGGCTTTGGGCTGAGACACAGCTCATTACAAGTCATCAGTATCTGACCAACAGAGAGGTCTTCACTTCGCAGCTCAAAGAAGCACATGCAGGTGCTCCATAACCTCTTTATGGCTCTCAGCCTTACCAGCCATGGGGCAGAACCCAAACTTCTGGTCGGCATCGTAGTTCTCCGTGGTCCCACACCACTTCATGTTGTCCCTCCGTCCCTCGGAAGTACAGTCGGTGTAGTTGCGGTTGTTGTACAGGAAGGGGAAGTGGCACAGAGCACCATTGGAATTGCCACCACGTGTCTGGACCAAAACTGTACAAAAAAATGAAAAGAGGAAAGATGCAAATTCAGCCTGCACTCTCTCTTAGCATGCATGGAAGAGCTTGGAAAACAAACCACTAGCATTACTTTTTCCCACGTCTGCCCTGTATATAATCCACAGGCCTCTTTTCTTGGCTTTAATTAATTCAGATGTGGAAACGTAAGCTTTGCACAAGGTCAGTTCAGTTCAAGCTTTGCTCTGGAACGAGCTGCAGAGCCAGCCATGGGAATTCCCAGGAAACAGGGAAAAACAAGACCTACTGTGTTTGGGAAGTAGCTTTGTAGATCCTTCTCCCAAGGCCTAGGGAATGAAATAAACTCACAGCTCTCAGCATACCTCTGTATATGAAATACCTTCGGTATTATATCACTGGAGCCATTTCCCAGTGGTGCTCTTTAGCTCTGAGGGAAGATTTCACCCTCAGGAAAGGGTTACAGTTCAGTTATGTACAACAGGACAAGCCAAAACCTCTCTGCAGGCTGGAAGCCTCATGTTTTGCAAGCAGCAGTGGAAAGAGGGCTGTAATCTACCTGAACTAATCACCTCTTGAGCAACTCTGCTTTACAAATACTGGAGAAGAAGACATCTACTGAGATTTTTCTGTATCACATTTCTCCTTCCCAGAGAGTATCACAAGAAACCTCTCTAAAACATGAGTGTGTGCATGGACAGGGACAGTGTTTGGGTGTTTTTGGGGGTTAGTTAGTTTGTTTTTTAGAAAAGAAAGTATTATATACCCTGTAGAGAAAGGCTTGACTTTTATCGGGGAAGAAAACAACCAAAGTAAAACTGAATTTTTAAAAACGTGTCTATACAGTGTAAGGAACAGTATTTTCATGTGGGAACACGAAATATTCTTTCCAAGGTCAGATCCCAAGAAGCTGCCTGCACAATGCTCCATGGATGTCTGACAGGCACTCCAGGAAGTGCAACCACACAGGTAGGCAGATGTGTGCTGTGAAGGGAACACTGACCATCCACAGACAAGAGGGAATGCTGCTGCCTTAGTCATACCCCAGCTCTTGATCAGTGACCACAAATCACATGAAGATCACTGCTATATATGGCAGCCTGGCTAAATAGCAAGGATGGAGGGAGTGACAGGACAGCACAGACTGTACTCCATGGATATCCTCCTCTTTGCAGCCTAATATGGGCATTGCTTGAAGCAACACCCGAGCAAAGCCAAAGATAAGCATCCTTTGGGCCAAAGCTCCACCATGACCAGGTACTCCTACTCTAAGGTCAGCTCAGAGGACAGAGACTCAAAGGGTACATCTGTAGCACCCTCCAAAGATGCCAAGAGCATACACGTGCTCTGTCATTAGGCAGCCCTCCATTCACAGCACCGCTTTGTGGCCTTCCAGACTACTGGGATTGGTCAGGCAGCCTGTTCCTGTGTCCTCTGCTCCTTCCTCTATCCCCACACCAGGCTCACATGCGTGAGAAGATCCTCTGAGAGGAACTCACCATTCTGCTCAGTACAGAAGGAGTATCTCCTGTCCTGCTCGAAGTTGGAAGTGGTGCTGCACCAGAAGTGCCCATCCGTGCGGCCTTCGGTGGTGCACGAATAGAAGGTCCTTCCATCGTAGGTGAAAGGCAGCACACAGGGCTCTCCATCAGAATTGCCACCATATGTTTGGGTCACAGCTTCAAAAGGAAAATCACAGCATTAGATTGAAGGTTTGAAGCAATCCCCAAATCTCAGGGCTCTAAAACAGCACCCAAGTCGCTGGCTGCTGGGAACCCATGTTAACTGCCATGGAGCCAGGCCAATACACACCAACGCACAGCTCCATAGCTGCGGCATTCTTTTACATTCTTTTCCAAACATATATTATTGCAGCTCCATTTGAATAAAATTACTAATGCTGCTCCCCAAGGGCTCTGTTTCCCCTCAGCAGGTTATATATAGCTCACTGGGAAACATTCCTGCCCTAAAGAACCAGGCTTCAAATAACCAAACCATTTCTTCCCCCCTTGCACCTTTCTCCATCAGAGGACATCTCTGACACACACACAGAGTTCTACTTGGAAATGAAGCCACAGGACAGTCTCTAGGACTGTCATTGGAGGGAGCAGGCACTACATCCCAACTCATACCTATCTCCTGGCAGCTGACTCCGTTGCCCAGGCAGGTGCAGAGCATTTGCTGGCTGCCCTGTGTCTTGAGCCACTGCATGCCCACGGAGTAGACGACGCCGTTGTCCGTGATGCACTGGCCGTAGGGCTGGGGCTGGGGCTGCTGTGGCTGGGGCTGGTACAGCGCCGTCTGCACGTTCGTGATGCTGGGGGAGCCAGAGCCTGCAGCACAACACAGGGGACATGTGGCACACAAAGCTCAGCAGCAGAAGGCTGCCATTAAATGCTGAGATAATAAAACCTCAGGCACTCCATCAGACGGAAGGCACGACACTCTTAAGCTTCCCGAGACGCGGCTTAATTATTCCACTCGGCACATTTCAAAATTAGAAGAATGACTCCCCCTTTCTGCTAATGACAGCCTCCGGTTTCCAACCCTGCAGAGTGGCTTTTGAAAGGATTTAGAAACTGTTTTTCATAGCAATTATTTAGAAAACAAATTTAAAAAAAAATATATTAGTTGAAGGAAATGTCTAATAGAAAAATCAAGATCAGTGACCAGAGAATAAAAGTTACCAAGGAAGTAGGGAGATAAGGATGAAAGGATTAATTTTGAATTTTTCATTGAAAAATAAGAATAATAAACTTAAAATGTTTCCTTTTACTCAAAACATTTTAAATTTTGAATCAAAGTTTTTGGCACATTATCACTTGGAATAATACTGAGAGACAGAGGCTTGTTGTTGTCTACATCATATAAATATTTGCTACATTTTTCCCACAGGAACCTCCACAAATTCAGCTCTGCTGAAATAGAAGTAACAATGGAAACAAAATACTGGCACCCTTGAAGTGTTACACAAGTTTAGACCTTCTGAGAGTTTTAAGTTAACCTGATGGTACCAAACGGTTAAAAGTCATTTACCAAGAAAAATTTAGTGCAGGCACTGCAGGAAAACAGAAGTTCTACATTGCACTCACTGATAAGAAACCTAGATCCTTAAAATGACAAAAAAAAAGAATTTAGGAGCTGAAGATTTAAACCTTGGGCACAAAAAACATGCTACCTGTAAACTAGGCAATATTTCATACTGAAATTACAAGCTATCTCATGTACACTTATTACACAGCATTGTATACATTCCTTGACATTTTTGGGTTTTTTTAAGCTCAGCCATTAGTAGGTGTATTTATCATGTCAAAGAAACCAGATGGTCTCAATGGGGTTTAAATAAAGGACATTTCAAGAAAGTTACCCTGAGGCAAATACATAAAGTTCAAACATTAACTCAGAGTGCCATGTTCCCAAGGCAAAGATAGTTCCTGTGGATGCAGGGCCCTGGATGTGATTTACTGCCCTGTGACTGTGCAGGCAATCCCATCTGTATGTGCCAGCCCCATTTGTGCATGGAAACAAGGTACCAATTAATCTTATCTCCACACACACAAACAAGGAGCATCTTCTGAACTCTGACCCTCTTTGCTGATCTTTCTCAGACAAGACTCCAAAATACTTGAATTAGGATGGAACAATTCAAGTCCTAAGCTGTCAAAATGTGGCATTAATTTTCCCCTTCCCTTCATTCCATGCCACAGTGCCCCACTTACCAGTGCTGGTGGTGTGCAGGGACGTGTGTCTCTCACATTTCCACTCTCCTCTGCCATTCCCAGTGCAGACACACTGCAGCAAGTTCCCACGGTTATCCTTCTTGCTCCAGTTGTCTCCAATCCTGTAGGAAGTCTTGGTGTCGTGGTCATTGCAGCGATCTGTGGGAGGAATGGGACTCTCAGCTGGGCCTGCCCTGGGTGGCATCACTGGGCACTTTCCAGCAATCCACCACCAACTCTATCAAACAACCTCATCCTTTAAAACCTAAATGAAAGGCCCACCTCATTCTCTGGAGCCTACTATTGCAATTCCTACATGCACTCAATTGCACAAGCTGAGAGCATCCCAAAATCCTGGTGCTTCACTTAAGGAAAGATTTCCATTCATTTCCTGAACTGTGCTTTCACTTTGCAGCCATTGTCAAAATGAGATACTTTTTGAGGCCATCCTAAACCCATTCTGTCTAGCACATGCCTTTAAAGCTAAACTTGTTTTAATGACCTTTTTCTGCTTTTAAGAAAAAAAACAAAACAGGAGTCTTTGCAGCTTGGTCATTTCACACTATACACAGGGCACAGTTCAAGTTCAGAGCTCTCTCTCATCTGAAAGGGACTAAAATCTGTCTCAGGGCAATACATATAATCCCATTTCTTCCAAAAGAAGCTGCAGTGAATACAAGCTGCTCAAGTAATACCAGGAGTACCAGACTTCCTAAATCTCTTTAATAACCCACAGCCCCCAATGAATTGAGCAAATGGGTTCAAAGGACAGCACAACAAACTACTTTTGTCTGGATGCCAGATCCACATGGATTAACTAGTTCTTCTTCCATTATAACATTTCACCTTCTTATTCAAGGGAAACTTGATACAGTGGCTCAAATATAATCACAGATCAATGAACAAGGATTTATGAAGAACTGTGGAAGGACAAATGCATTAAGCCAGATTGCCACTGAGAGAGCACATGGGATAGAATGTGAATGTAGAAAACATGTTACTAATTCAAACTGCTAGAATGGCCAGAAATTGAGCATTTGCCAGAAGTATGGTAAATTGGTGAGGTATTCATCATGCAATTTTGCAAATGTGAAAAAAATGTGTCTAATGGACACTCTTCTCAATGAAAAGCTGAAATGTCACTGAAGCAACCAGCTGTGATTCTGGAAAATGCTGGCCATAAAAGATATGTAATAGCAGCACACACTTGAAGTGTAATGCCATTTTGTGGGCTAGAGGTATCATTTTATACACGTAAATTTGAATTTCTCTATTCAAATGTAATTGGAAGACAAAATGAAAAATGAACAGGTCCTTATATTGCAATTTCCCCCATGACACAACAGCACAGACCTGAGTTATGGAAAGAAAGCTACTGCCAAAACCATTTTATTAGTAATAATAAGTCCTCCAAAATTCAAAAACAACACATTCTGTTTTATTCATTTCCATTTGACAGCTAATGATTTTTTTCCCCCATATGTCTTTAACAGACTTAATATTGTCAAGGCTGGATTGATTTTTATATCTTATTTCTTGACCAAGTCTCTCCAGACCTTCCATTTTAATCTCAACCCTCCTTAGTGTCTTATTCTTTACAGGTCTGCTGTTTATATCAGCAAAAATGATTCTTTGTGTGCCCCAAGGCAACTGAAAGGCCTCAGAAGAGTTTCTCAAACCTTGCATAGCCAAGGTGTAAGGTACAAAGTTAAATTTTCTTGAGGCAACTGGTATAAACCTGAGACAGAAGTAAGCACTGTGGTGGAGCTAACAGGACTGCAACAGAAGGTCAATAAACAAGCAAGATTTCGGGTTCTAAAAGTCCTGTTTGCTCTGCAAACACAAATAAAATGGAGTATTTACGGTAATGTCCCTCAATGATGCAAAAGCTTTTTTTATAAATCACCTGTGCTGCTGGAGCGGGAAAAGCGATAGGCAAGATAGAAGAGCAGGCAAAACAAACTCTGGTTTAGCTAACACATCAATTAAAGAGTAATAGAGAGAAAGAAGTAAGAAAATATTTTAATCTTGCAGATCCTGCTGTTGTAAATGGTATTTAGCTTAAAAACCACTCAATTGTCCCTCGGAAGGCTCCTTGAAAGCACAGAAATGGACACCCAAGGCTAAACCCTCTGCCATTTCATGGGCAAAGCAATTTCCCTGATTTTCTGGGAAATGCCTGGCTGTGGCTTAGCTAACACAGAGATTCCTTAAACCTTTCTCTCTCCATGAGATTAAATTCCTAAATAATCCAGCTGATTATGAGCAGCACTGGGGAGCTATCATGCACGGTGACTGGGGCACCACACAGGCCTCTCTCCCTTCTCTGCTCCCCGCCATTTCTCAGGGGATGGCCACCCCTCTCAAACTACTGTTAATTCCACAGGAATAACTTTCCCATGCAGGATGAGAAAATAAACAAAAAAAAAGAAAAAGTAAGATAGATAAAGTGGATCAGCTGGCAGCTACCAGGCTGGCACTTACTTCTGGAGGTGCAGGTGATGCGGCCGCTGCCCTCACCCAGGCAGGTGCAGTCCACCATCATCCAGCCCTGGTATGGCTTCTCCCACGTCTCTCCCACCACGTACGAGGTCCCGGCCGTGTTGTCGTAGCATCGCTCAGCTGTGAGGGGAAAGCAGATCAGAGCCCACCCAGGACATTCCCACCCCTCAGGGAGGACAAGGAGAGCAGTCCCACACCGGGACACCCTCAGGGAGGACAAGGAGAGCAGTCCCACACCCGGACACCCTCAGGGAGGACAAAGGAGAAAGGGCTCACAGACCCTGAGGGTGCTGAGGGAGAAGGAAGGAGCAGCCACTCACCCACAGGTTTGCAGGTCCACTCGCCCTTGCCATTGCCCAGGCACACACACTCCAGCATGTAGCCGCCCGTTTCGTGGGGCCGGCGCCATGTGTCACCGATCTTGTAAGACTGGCCACCCTCATGGCAGCGATCTGGGGTGGGAGACAGGAGAGCCCAGGTGAAGGACACACCAGAGACAGCATGGTGGTGACAAGGTAAGGGCCATCTGGCCAGAGCAAAGAGGGTCAGCTGGGGTAAGGGGCAGCAAGGAGGAAGAGGGACATTGAGGAGAGTGAGGGGGGACAGCAGCCTGCAAAATGGCGCTCAACACTTTGCACTGGCACCCGCCCTTTTACTGTTGGTGCCTGCCATTTTCTGGACTTCCAAAGCCCTGTCCTCTTCCCTCTCCATGTTCCAAACCACAGCCAGAGCCTGGCTGGTGAAAAGGGAATTCCAAGGAGTGATGAGGTGCTGTTTCTCGCTCAGACCCAGCTCTCAGGCTGAGGGCTGGTGAGACAGGGTTTGCCTCAGTCTTGTTTGAGTAATGCCACTTGGGCCTCTCTGCAGCCATTCATGAGGGACATGGTGGCCAGGATAGCACGTGGATGGATAAGGAGGTGCTTAGTGTGACAGCCCAGTGGGAAATCAGACCTCTTCTGGGGTTTGGAAACTGTCCTGGAAAGGCAGATTCCAGCCCATCAGTGCCCCACAGCTCTGAGGCAGTGCAGGCCCATGGTGCAGGGCAGTTCACATACACAGGGTTTGTTTATTTGAAAGAGGCCAAGAAAATAAAAAAAAGAAAAAACACCTATATCCCACCATTTATTAAGAGCCAGTAAAATGTTTTGTGGGCTCATTTCTGAAAGCAGGGAATCTCAGAGCTCTGAAGATTGATTCAAAGCCAGTTGCAGTCAGTGAGACTCTCCAGTGAGCTCTAAACCAGACTGATGATGAGGAAACAAGGCTGCTCTTACACTCGCAATTTCCTTACTGACTCTTTTTCTTACAACACTTATCATCCCTGCCCAATAAAATGCCATTAAATTCAGAAGGGCTCCAGCTATACTTGTTAGATTTAATGCATTATTTTTTTCCCATGCTACAATGATGGCTGGTTTCCGAGTCCTCTGTGGCAACACCACTAGGATCTGCATGTGTCTCTTAAACAAGAAACTGGATACTTTTAACAGCAAGACTTTTCTCAAAAGGTACCTCAGAGACTTTGAAATCTCAGTCTAAAAATCCTGACACACAGCAATCTTCCTCTGTACTCACAGAAAGTCCAATTATGAACTGAAGGGAAATTGTGAACAATTCAGTGACTCAATAGGGAAAGGATTTCCAGACAGAGACGTGAAAGGGGAGCTGGGGAGAAAGGACCATGGGAAGAGAGGGAAGAGCAAGAGGAAAGTATGGGTCAGGCAAGTGAAAAAGGAGTTGCAGAAACATGTTAAGCTGCTGTCTGGATATGAAATGCCAGTTCCCTTACAGACAAGTGTTGAGTGACATTTTTGGAGGACGAAGGATTGGCTCTCAGGTGGCATTCATTTATTATCACTTATTCCAAGCAGTCCCATTAATGCTGATGGTGTTATTTCAACCCATCAGCTGCAGAGCAGACTTTTTGCCAGTCAAAAAATAGTTTTACAATTGTACCTGTGAAGATGTAACACACTCTTGTACATAATAAATTATCAGCCTGTATGGGTGGACACTAACAATTTTTGGCCCATATTTTCTCACGTAGCACTTGACCTCCTAAATAAAAGAGAAGTTTGGTTGTGCAAATCTACAAACATGGGGCAAAGACTTTTAAATCCAAAGCTTTAGTGAGCTTTCGATTAAACCTCATGCAACTGTGGCTAACAAGCACTGGGAATACTGTGTAAATTGCTCTGGAAAATATGACACTAAGGAACAATAGCTCTAGGAACAGGCTCTGTTACGTACTGGCAATGGTGCAGCTGATTCTCCCACGTCCAGCTCCAATGCAAGTACAGTCCCAGATCATGGAGTCCTTGGGGCGCTCATAGGTCTCCCCAACTCGGTAGGTGGATCCAGTGTATTTGTCAAAGCAGGTCTCTTCAGCTACAAGGGAAAAAAAATTTAAATAATCATCTTCATGTAATGACACCAGTAAGACATTCAGTCAACAGAAACACATTCCTTGCCTCCTCACACAGATACTCCATTTTTTTTCCTTGGGAAAAATGCCTATCAGTCTTCTCTTTCCTCATGGGACAAAACAGCAAAGGAAGTTGGGTGAAATTTGCCCCCTCAAGGCCCCCATTATGCTCAACAGCCTCAACCTCTTCTTCCCTCCCTCAGGGAACCAAAAGTTGCACATGGCAGGCATGCCTGAAAACATCAATCCCAGCTGTTTGAAGACAACAGCAGAGAAGACAGGAGGGAGCAAAGAACCCCTGGAAACTGTGTCTTTGTCATGTTAATCCTCCTTGCTCTGACTTAGCAAAAACTGAGTAGATTAATCCCAAATTCTGCAGCAGGCCCACCAAAGTCAACAGCAAAGTTCACTGCTTGTGTATTGCTCACACTCATGCATAGGTTAGTGATTACAGAACATCAGTGCTGGCACCAGACTCAAGATGTGAAGCACAACAACTTTCTTCACTGCTGGGCAGATAAAGTTCATTGTGTCATAAGGAAAACTCCCTACTGGACTTCAAAACTGTAAAACTCAGGGAACTCTACAGGGAAAGGAAAAGTAGATTGAACCCTCTTTTACAGAGTAAGGAGTCTGAGTAAAAACTGAGTTAAAATACTCCAGCCATAAGGCAGGCAGCACACAAACTTTGCAGAACAGACAGGGCTGAGATGCTCACATCTGTCCTACATGAGCACTGTCAGCCAGGAACCAGTTTTTCATCTCTTCTATTTCCAGAGCAACATAAAGGAATTATGGCAAACCAGTGGCTTCAGACCAATAAATACAGATAGATTGCATCTGATAAACTGAACTACACCGAATCCTGGAGAGTACATCCTCCAGCAGACCTTGCATTTAAACTTTTTTCTGTCCCCTAAACTTTCTCTGCACAGACTAAACAATCTCATTTTACACTCA
Organism: Sturnus vulgaris; assembly: GCF_052056855.1. NCBI lineage: Eukaryota > Metazoa > Chordata > Aves > Passeriformes > Sturnidae > Sturnus > Sturnus vulgaris. The sequence continues at coordinate 5,801,006 of NC_142249.1, read as the reverse complement.
ATTATAGAAAGCTCACAGCACGGCCGGGAGGCTGTGGAAAGTTGTAAGTTGAAATATTTTTAAACAAGCTGACGACACTGCACAGCTATGAAAAGTTGGGGTGAAGCAATCGAACAGAGCAGAGCCAGAGCTGCAAAGTGACTCCAGATTTGAACTTCCCCGTGCGAGTCCAGGAGTCAGTTCAGTTCATTATAAAGAAGAGGTTGGCTCCAAAATTAATGTTTAGATCCAATCCTCCAGAGAGATGAGTGATGTTTGGCTCAGGGTTCTGGTGGCAGGCCCATCACTAATGAAAAGCATTTCTTAAAATCCCAAGCCAGATCTTCAGTGTAATTGAGTGTAGATCCCATTACTGACCCTAAGCACCAAACTTCAGCGGAAAAGCTGGGCTGCCAGCCCTAACTCGTACAAGGCTTGGCTTACTCGGCACCAAAAGCCGCGCTGGGGTCTCGCCGCAGACAAAAGGGGCCACCAACTTACGTTCGGGCTTGCTCTCGCAGTTGAACCCTCGGCTCCCACCGTAGCAGGTACAGACCAGAGTGTTCCCCAGGTAAGTGCGCTCCCACTGCTGGTTTATCTGATAGTACCGTCCATTGTCATAGCAGGTCTCTGGGGGGACAGGAGGAGGAGGAATGGGGATGCAGAAGGGCAAGAGAACGCAAAGTTCGGCGCTACCGAGGGCAGCAGCCGGGAGGGAAGGGGCGCGGGGCGCACACGTGTGCGGGTGCGCCGAGCGGAGGGGCGGCTAAGGGCGAGCGCGGGGGTCACACAAAGCCCCCCGGGGCCACCGGCGCCGCCGTGCCCAGCCCCGTGCCCTGCCCTGCCCGCGGGCGGTACTCACGCTTTCCCTGCGCGGCGCTGCCCTGCGGCAGCGAGGTGGTTTGTGTCTGCGCCTGCCGCCGGCTCTTGCCGCCGGCTCCGCGCCGCTGTCCCCCCCCGGCCGCCGCGGCCCCCAGGCAAAGGGCGAGCAGCGCCAGCCGCCACACGGTGCGGCCCGGCATCCTGGCACGGCTGGGCTGGGCACGGCTCGGCACGGACAGCCCGACGGACGGCACGGCGCCGCTGCCCGGGCGCTATATAGGGCGGGCTGGGCGGGAGGAGGCGGCCGCCGCCGCCCCAGCGCCCATTGGCCTCGGCGCCGCCGGGGGCCGGGCGGGGGCCGCCACCGCCCCGCCGAGCCCCGCCGGGGTGGGAGGCCCGGCCCCCCTCAAGCACAGCGGCCGTGCCATTTTGTAGAACATCTGGCTGAACAAAATGGCTTTTTTTGAGGGGAGAGGCAAACTTTTCTTTTTTTTTTCCCCCTTGGAGCAGCGCTGCCTGTAAGCGGATACTGCTCCGTTCGGGAGGAGTAATGTTCTGCACAGGGGGAGAAGGTGAGGTGTAACATACGGGTTGGAAATAGAAACCCTGAGTGATGTTTTATCTACTGCTGGCAACTCAAGGTTAAAAGCTTTCACACCTCGCTTGGAAAAATCGGTGTCATTGCATTCCATTCAAAATAAATGTAACACCCTCTTTCTTTGCCTTTATTTCTTGGTGTCCAAAATCAACTCTGAGAACAAAAGAAAAGTGAAAAAAAGAAATACTAGGTATTGAACCTTTATAAAGTAGAAGGGTTCCTCAGTGTGATCCCCTAATATAACCCTGCTGTACACAAATTTTGTCAACCTCTTCCATCTGTCTTTTTCCCATGGGCATCTCTGCTGCTTTGGGGGTGTTTCTTTTCCCTAGTTTGAAGGAATATTGCCAAGTAGAGTGTGTGCACAGTAAGTGTGGCTCTCAAGCTGCCAGTGAACACAGCCCAGTACATGCCCCATTCTGGTACCAGCACCCAAGTTCAGATCATACAGGAAGGTTGTGTTGATAACCATTTTCATGCTTCTCACACATATTTTGTCTTGGCAAAGGGATTGTTAATGTAAAAAGTCTGCTGAAGTTCCTGATGTATAAAATCAACTCTTCAGACAAACCTGGGTATGAAATAGCCCACGGTGTTTCCAGACATCTTTAAGGTGAACATGCACAGCTCTCCATAAGAGTTCTCCATGCATGCTGAGCACCACGTTCTGGTTCCACTTCCTGCAAGCCCACCGTGTTCTCTTTACTGACATGCCAGCAGTAATATCACTCTTGGGATGAAGACTCAGTAGGCAGAGTACTGATCCAGAGCGTGCTCAGTTCCAGGAAAACACAGAGTTGTGATGTCAGGTATCTGTTTTCAAGGAAATTTCCCCTGGATGAGGAGTGGCCACAGATACATTTACACAAGTTACTCTGCTGAAAACTTACTGGAAATTGAAACCTGACCCGGCAATTGAGGTGAGCTAATTCCCACCTTTCCTAATTTTTATTTTTAGATCCCCTGCACTGCCTTTTAAAAAAATGTATCTATTTTTTTTTTTTTGAGTCACCAGACACACATTATCTCTCATAATATTCATAGAACTAAGGTGCCCACAGCAAGGGAGAGTATTAGCTTTTGATGTGGGACACTGTAAACCAGTAAATATCCAGTTTCTTGAAATTAAGACCTGCTTTCAGAAAACTGTTCCTGCTTTTCTGAGACCTAAGATATGACGTGTCATCCTCAAATTCCATCTCACATTCCACCTTATGTCTGGAATTCTCTGATAAAAGCCAGGTGAAAAGCACATAGTCAGAAAATGTTGCTGTTGGAGCGTTGGATGAACTTTACCTAGCCTGCTCCAAAGGACAACTACTGAGTGGAAATCAATGGAAAAGAGGAGTTTCCATCCTAGGAAACACATACATGCAACGAGGAGGCAATTTGAGGTCATTTTTCCAGTTACTGAGTATGGAGCCAATGAATGCGTGAACAGATCCTGCTGCTGATTCAAGCTGCTAATTAAGCTCAATTGGCATGGAAAAGGAAAGGGTTACGAGAAGTCTTCAAGGACAGGAGGGTTATGATATGTAAAATTTGCTCAGGGAAACCTGCTTAAATGTAAGAGCTAAGTACCTAAGGAACAGGATGTAGTGGAATAAGCAAACATGAGGAAGAAATAATTGCTTTTAGCAGTTACTTGCAAGTGGCATATAAAAGGTTCATGTATCAAGTATAGTTCCCATGAAGTTTAAACTATTGATATTGACCTCATTTCTGTCTATTTTAAGTCCACTTCATGCCATTTTGCACTGCACTTTGGTATTCAAAGGCAGTATAAGTATTTACACAAACTGAAAATTGTATTGTCTGAAATTTGAATGAGAAAAGACAGTGTCAGCAAACATGTGACTGTGTCTAATGCTTTCCACAGAATTAGTTACACAAATACAGCGACAAATGTAAGATCCCTGTTTGAGAAAACATTACTGGGAGCACACAAAACAAAATTACAATTTCCAGTGCTGCTCAAATTAGTTTCTTGCATAGCCATCATTTACAAGTTGGCAGAAATAGTCTTATGAGTAGTATTTCAAGATGATTTGGAACAGCCTGGTTTCTTTTTTAAAGGAATCTCTGACAGTAATTATGACACAGGCATGTCGTAATTATTATATTGCATGCTGTTAAACTTTGTGAGATGTCTCTTATTTATTTCAGGAAATGGATGTAGCTGCTTTGTCTTCTCCTCTGTCAGTTTGTCCCTCAAGCTAACAGGAAATGAAAGGAAGATTCACCTGAAGTCTTCCTTCAGATGACATCAGTTTGAATTTATAAACCACCCGTTCATGGGTTCTGCATCCAAATAAGGATTAGGAATGTCCCAAACCTCTGCTTTAGCCATTGGTATTCTGATTCATGTTCTTGGTCTATTCACATTTTTTTTCCTGCTGAAGTCCTACCTTTTTGACTCTTGGCTAGGAAAGGCACATACCCTTATAAGGTTCTCCTGACTTCTGTTGCTCCATTGTATTGCTCTGCAGATAAACCTCTCAACTTGATTTCCTTTACTGCACACACTTGTGAGGAGCCACGCGTGTGACAGGGAGCATGGTGTGTCCCTGTAGCCATTCTTCAGCAAATTCCAACAGCAAAGAGAGGATGAATCAGTAAATAAAGGACCAGTCCAAGGCACTTGTTATTCCATAAGCAACTTTCGAAAAAAAGGACACTCAAGCTTAATTATCTCCTTTTAAAATTATTGCTTATGAGGAAAAAGAATCATGAAGAGAAAAGGTCAGGATTCCTCTCCTTGACATAGGGAGACCATTAAACACTTCCTGCAGTTCCCAAATATTTTGCAAGAACCCCTGTTGCGAGCTGAAAATTTCTGAATCATCACAATTTCGAGTCTGTGGTTTTTGTTAGGTCACAGCAAAATTCACTTCAAGGCTGCTGAGGCTCTACTGCACAGTGCTTCATTCACTGCTGGGTGTCCCGTCCAGGAATCCGGAACATCGCTCTTGAAATGAAATCCATTCCTTCTGCCCGTTAGCTGCAACTTCAGGGACACGTAACTTTATGCAGGCTCTCAGCACAGGAGTGGATTTCATCGGGTATAAATGCTCCCTGACAGGACATTAATTGCATCTTTGGCACTCTCCGTGGAAATTCCTTCTCTTCTCCCTCCTCCCTAGTCCTTCCCAGCGAGTTGTTCGGTGTCATGAACACACACAAAAAAAAAAAAGAACAAAACGCATTTCCTTTCTCTAGCTATCCGTGGATTAGGATATTCAGTTTGGTCTACCCAAATTGTTGTAGTGTGTCAGTGTTGAGAAGTTTGCAGCCACAGCTCTTGTTTTGCATTAGAGTCTGCAGTACTGTCAGCCCCAGGCGTTTAACCCTCGTGAGCCACTCCCTGCAAAATCAGGGGAGCAGCTTTGGAGGGCATGGGGGAAGAGATTTCCGTTCTTTCCCAGCTAGAGGAGTTCTCCTGGGGCTTTCAGGTTGTTTGTTTGTTTGTTTGTTGTCCTGACTTTCAATGAGGTGTTTACATCACACACTAGTGATTTAAGAACAGAAACTGAGATCCTGACACGCTTCCTGTTTCCAAAACATCAGCAAAAATGAGAACTCTCATTAGACCCACGACAACGGGAATAGGCAGGTAAATGACATGGGACAGTCCCTCATTCCCAGTGAAGCTTCGAGATGGGCAGCACCAGCTTCAAAGAGCTGAAAACCTGTTCTCCATCACATTTGGGATGGTTGGCAGAAACTTTCACAGATGCCTGAAACCTACCCATGTTGCCCTAAATCCTTTAGATGCCCCATCCTGATGCCCCTACAGGGAGTTCTGCAGCACTTCTGGGAACTCTCAGGCCAGCTCTGGAAGTCTGAGTCGGTGTTTCAGGATGTGTCACGAGCCCCGCTGATTGGGACTGTGGGACCTGGCTTGGTGTCCCATACCAAGAACAGTGGGGCTAGCTCTTGAAAAATGTTATTTTAGGCAGAGTTGGAATTATTTTGTCTCGAGGGCTGTTCCATCTCCCAGATGATGTCTGCCCTCCTCACATTATGTTGGCTGTTTTTATTTAGTCATTACGGGTTTCTAACAATAATTCAACTTTTGACTAATAAAGGGGTTTCTTCTTTTAATGAAAGGGCAACAGTCAGTTATGTCCATTTTGTTAGGATCACTTGCATCTCCCTCAAAGCCCAGAAACCCTCCCTTTTTCCACAGCACTTTTAAAAGTACTAAAGTGAAGTGAAATACAGTGATATCACCAGCAGCAGCATGAGGTGAACTTGGCCACAAACCCTGGTATTCTCTCCCAGTGAATACTGCAAACCACATTGAGTCTTGTTTGGTTTTAGGCAGGCCTGGTTAATCCAGAAATAAATGCTAGTGCTGGGTTGAGCTTGGCTTGCTGTGAGGAAGTTGAATACACTGCGCAAGCAAGCAGCCACATATTATGGTGATTACAGGGGAGTGCATATGGGGTTGAAATTGAGAGTCACAAAGGGCTGAACTGATCCAGGAGCATCCAGAAGGGAAATGTTTTGGCTCCAAGCTGCAGTTTGTCCCTGGTTTCTTTCTTACCCCTTCCACCCACCATGACATGGAGCCAAGGAGTGTGGATAGTTCTTTGCTGCCAGTTTTGAGGGGGTTTTCTTTTTTTGTATTTTCTTCTTCTTCTTTTACTGTAAGTAATCTGATTTTTTGGCTGCATTCTCAGAGATGAGAGAAGCTCTCACTTTCACTTGTTTTTCAGCCCTGCCCAGAAGTTCTCATTGGCCTCCTGCTCTATACTTTCCAGCTTCTGGGGTAGAACTTGAGTCTTCTCCCTGTCTTCATTCTCACTTTCTTCTTCTTGCTTTCCCACCCTCTGCCTTCCGGTAGTCGAGGCCAGCAAGATGTTCCTTGGTTTCTGCTGTATTTATTTTAACTTGACTGTTTCTATGGCCCAGCAATAGTGTCACTTCTCCTGTGGGACTCTCGCAACTCTTTCTCTTCTGTGGATGGGAATCCAGCCCAGAGAGGCCCAGAATAAGGCAGAAGGGCTGTTTCTGACTTATTCAAACCCTCTGTGGAGGCTGAGCTTCTAGCAAGAAATTGTAATAAAGCAGGCTGGAGTTTCTTCTGTGTCAATCTATCAACTCATAATTAGTCTGAAGCCAGAGCTTCTTACAGGTATGATTCCTCTCTGGGGAGCTTTACCAAGGGACAGTTTTGGTTCTTTATAAGCATCTGTATTGAAATTATTTTTATCCTCCCATCACTTCCATTGGAAAGCTCTAATGAGAATCAAGCTGGCAAATGGAGCTGCCTTAGTCCTGATGTCTTATTGCTTAACTGTTTCTGAGGTGGCTTTGTGTTACCTTCTAGTTGTGCTCAAATTCATTTTGGTTGAAAACTGGGCCTTATGGCAAAGGACTTCCTATACTGACTCAGAAAATTTCTGCTCTGTCATTAATTCTTTGAATTCCTACTTTACTCTCAACTGCTGATTATAGTGGGTTACATTTTTTTTTTTTCTGGCACTCAAAACTGATAAAAGTCTGCATATGTTTTTAGATTCTGGTCTTTGTTCTGGTTTTGGGGTTTCTTTGCATCTTGGACTGTCTTGAAGCTCATATTTTCAGTCTATAGTGAGTTACATATCCATGAAATCATACAGAAATCATACAATCATTCCAACAGCTGCCACTCACTTCATTTACCTTTCTGACAGTATTTACAGAGTTTGCAGTGTCCTCACTCTTGAAATGATGAATTACCATAGTAACAATAAATATACATGGTTTTCATGGGCCATTTTGCATAATTCTTTCTGCCATGTGCCCTGCTAGAGCCACACTAAAGGAAATGTGCGGAAATGCAATCTTTATCACCGATAGGATTCAGCCATGACGTGTGTGGGATTGGCTTAGCTAGAGATGCTGCAAGAGGTTTTCCACTGGGACCTCACAAATGAAAACAAGTCAGTTTGCCTGGAACAAGGAGACATACCCATATTCCAGGAATCTGTTTCACTACTTCCAAATACTTACACACTGATTGAAAGCTTCAAAGTGTTTTGCAGGAAAGCTGGTGATTCAGACACATCTCTTCTCTTGCAGAATTCTCCTCTCAAGTCCAGCCAGCACTTTTGAGTGCTGGGCAGAGGGATGGCTTCACGGTTTGGCCTACACTTTATTGGCTACATTTTCCTGTAATGGCATGGGAGCAGTGGCCAGGCAGGTACTTTGGCATGTAATGGATGGAAAACAAAATCTCTTACCTTACAATAAGATGGTTGCAGTCCAGCCCCTTGAACTAAGCAAAAAAATTCACATTTTTTTCTTAAAAGGAGCAGAATTTCAGCCTGTTAGCAGGATGATCTAGTGTAATGATTATCATTTCCATAGATATGGAAACAGAGGGGGAAAAAAGCTATTTTAAAGGGAAAAAGAAAAAGAGCCTGAATAGTTTTATACTGTCTGAAGAGGAACGTTTTTCTTTATGTTGTTCAGGATAGCTGCTGGCAACACCAAAGAAGCTGAACATCATTCTTAAGTGAAGTAGGAAGTGTTTCAAAGATGCATCATATCTTGTGGTCATATGCTAAAAACAAATATCCCAAAGCTCTTGATGATGCATTTGGTGTTTGTACTGATTGAATATGTCCCAAGCCAGCTATATTTATAGGAGGTACATTTTTGCTTAGCCAGGTCATGCAGAAATTGAAGTAAACATTACCTAATTACGTATCATCAGACTGGGGTATTAATCTGGCAGGATTAGTGTAAACCCACTTGCTGTCCATTCCACATCTGAAAGATTTATAGGGGAAGGTAGAAGCTTCAGAGTCTGGAGATATACATTGCTTCTGCATCTGATTATTGTCTCTAGATTTATGTGCAATGTGGAAAGAGGTTGTAGCTCACTTTCCAGGAACAACATTCACATTTTCCATAGAGTGCATTAGTATAAAGTGAAGATTACATGCTCATAAAATGCAGGGAAAGTTTTGACAGAAGGTCTCTTAAATTAATTTACAGTCAAAAATGTCATTGTATAGTATTGAGAATTAGTTCTACACAAAGAATTTATCTCCTGGCGGACTGTTGCTTCTCCCTTTTTTCAAATTTTGTTTCAGTGGTGCACAGGGACATAGAAATGGAAGGCTGCACAGGGCCTGTATAAGTCTCGTTTATTTAGAAAAAAATTGCCTGAAATACAAATTTTAAAAATTACTCTTTTTCCTCTATCAAATAAAATATCCTGAGACATTTCTTATAGGGAAGACAGAGTGAGGAAGAGACACACATACCTTTGACAGGAATTTTTATAGAAGATGGAACATCTGTGCATGGGAAAGAAATCTTTAAGACAACGGAATCCTTAGGATCACAGAAAAAAAATCAGTGTTGTTTCACTAACATTGTTATAAGATGACTGTGTTAGAGCTTTGGGCTCTGGAGCACTGGTGTTTAAGCCTCTCTGAAATGCAGGGTGCTCAGGTTGGCCTAAGGACATCTACCTCCCATGTGTTTATGAGCTAAGATTGTCTGACAGGCCAGGTCCCAGAGACTTGAGAGCCCGAATCTCATTGAAGACAGTCAGTTTTGGTGTCCTAGTGCCTGGGTCCATACAGCCCTGTCATTTCTGCCCCTGGCTCCAGTGTCTGATAGAAACCTTGCACCTTGCCAATGGGAAGCAGATCAGCTGGGGGAAACGTGGTTAGGCCAGAGGCAGCTCAATCACCAAATTCCTTGCTCTTGTTGGCTCTCAGCGTGGAGATCTGCGAGGGTTTGCAGCTGAAAGGCTCACATTCTGACCCTGCAAAGAGCAATGAAAGTGTGTAGCTTTACTTGTTGCAGTTATTCCACGATTTGATTTACCTCAGCTGCCACCTGAATAAAGGCAGGCATGTGCTTTGTCTATGCAGGGCTCGCTCCCTGCACCTCTGCGAGCAGCGTTTAGATACCTTGGTATCCTCAGCCTTGCCACTGGGAAAGTCTGTATGAATAAACTGCATGACAGGCTCATAAATTACAGGTAGAGTAGAGCAAATCTTGGCAGCAGATCACAGCTGCTGTGGCAGACACATGAGGAGAGAAGTAAAGGAAGACTAATATTTAAGAGGAAGGCAGAAATTTTACCACTAGACTTTGTTCCATTGAAATGAGACCATTTCTGACCTTGGTTTCTTTGGGAGCAGACTAATTTCTGTTTAATGTTTTTATGTCAACTCTCAGGGAAGGATTGCTTTAAGACCATTAGAAATGGTCCTTTTTTATAGAAAAGCCAAACTCAAAACCGTAAAGTGCCACTGATTTTGAAGCAGGCCAGAGCAATCTCACAAAAGCATACATACTATCCATGCCCATCTCAAAATCCATGCACTGCAGCTATATCCCTAAATTTGTGTGGCAGCCTTCACAGGATGTGGGCCTAAATATTCTTTCCACATCCAGTGTCCTTCACAAACTATAAGCACCGTTACTGTGTAAAATTAATTTTTTTCTTTGAAGTCTCATACACTTATAAAGTTCTTATAAATGTGTTTGAAAACTGTGGTGTGACTTTAAGATACGCTTGGAAAACCTTCAAACAATTACAAATATGCACACCAAAAAATCTGTGCTTGGATGAGGTAATCCACAAGAGGGTTTCCAGTTGGCCTTTTGAAAACCAAGTATTTTATATATAAATGTCAACGTTAATTAAAAATCAACAGAGAACAGGAAATAAAAACCCATAATGCTGTATTGGTTATGATCTGAATACACTGATTAGGTATTTCTAAGAGTTTATTCCTGCTCTTGGAAGCAGTCAAACTTTATAAAAGAAACAAACAGATATGCACCCACTGGAGGATGCAGCCCACCAGATGATTTCATACTGAAATGAACACGTGGAGAAGAATTTTGAAAGACATTGTGGGTCCTTGTTCAGTGCCTGGTTATTAATGAAAATGGAGCGTCCTAATCCTTTTGGCATCTGGAAAAATCCCTCCCATGATTTAAGCATATTGGCCCTGGAGAGCTGTGTAGGTTCATCCCATGAATCAGTGAGATCTCACTCATGAGTTAATATTTGTGTGCTTATGCACTTAGTTGGCTTTTATGAGTGGTACTAAATGGCTTTTTAGATCCGTTTCTCAGATACACAAAATGTGCCTTCCAACACTGCTGCTTACAGCCAAGCTGCAGGAGGAAAGAGGAAATGGCCTGAGCTTAATCCATGCTCAGGACAATCTTAAAATGATTAATTTGCGGTTGTCCTCGAGTGCCACACAGCAGGTTTCAGTGCTACTGAGTTCTTCCAGAAATCTGTTTATTTATTGGTGCTGCATACATTACTACCTTTTTTTAGGGATGGCACCAGACACACTTACGCCTTGCTGGTGGGGCACACTTGGAAAAATTTTGCAAGTCACAGAAATTTAAATCAGGGGTCATATAGAGATAAAATTAATTTTAAATCTATGCCCCATAGTGTGTTCAGTGCTATGCATACCATTTATTTTTACAAGTGCACAGGGACACTGCAGACATGCCTCAGCTAAGGGTGGCTGCTTACATCTTTAAGTCCTTTGAGGTGAAATTCTCTCCTAAATGATAGCATATAAATAAACTGAACTACATTCACCTCCATGGAAGGTAACACTTTCTGGTGTTCAAATGCAATGCTGGATATCAGTCGCTGATTTGCTTTGCCTTATTGAAAGAAGAAGAAGAAATTTCCTTCGCAAAACTGGTTTTTAAAACTGATTTTAAATCCAAGCATAACTTCAGAGTGTTGTGACCTGGGAATTTTAAATTTAGATTCATGTTCAAATGTGCATTCATGTGTCTACTAAACATAAATGAACAAATTACATAATGTGTATGGAGTGGGAACTAGAAGACATGGCCTTGTTAAACTTGTGCCAGAAGAGCCAACACCAGGGAGAACATCACAAACATCATCTGTGAGTGATGACTTCCCAAAAATAAAGGGGATTTTTTTGTAGGGAAAAGGCTCAACAAATGTCCATAACTGTCTGGCAAGGACCAGAAATCAGCCTTCAATCTTTCCTGCTGCAAAGGAGTCTAAATGAGGCTGCAAGCAACTGCTGAACCCTGCAAAGAAGAAAGGAAGCTTTTCACCTGTCACCATTTGCAAGTTGCCAGAGGCAATGGGAGTATAAATACAATAAGTCACTGCAGTAGCAATAGCTTTGCAGTGAACTGCACCATCACCCTAAAGCCCTGTGTTAGATTATAAGGGTATGCTGTGCATGATGAATGCTTCTGGTTTAAAATATTCCAGGGAGAACATTTTTTATCTCTCCCCCCTACTCAACTTCTACCAACTGTGTTTGAATCTAATAAAGTCCAGATGCTTCTTGAAATAAAATTGTTGCTACATTGGACCACAAAACTTCTTTTAAAATTAAGGTTGTGACATTTTTAGCAAATGTTCCCTTTTGCTGCAGTGGGCCCAGAGCAGGAGTCAGTAACACAGGCAGAAGGTGTTAATTTTATCTGCTAACTGTGGTGTTATTGCTCCCTGGTGCTCTGGTGGACAAGTTCTAATATGGCTTGGATCTAATATCCAAGATCTTGGGAAAATTTTCCTGAGGACGTGTTGGATTTCTCCTAATCTGGTGTATACTTACCTCTCTGCACCCACATGACATCTGAAAAATACTCTTTCTGTCTCGATGACCAGAGGAATGAAAGCAGCAGTATGCACATGGAAATTTGGAGGCACACTTTCTAAGGAAGAAATTTAGGATGTTATGTCAAGGAAGGCTATGAGCCATCATTGTAATGGTTTGCAACACGTTTATGGCAGAGGGCCAAGCCAGACAAAAAGTGAATTTATAGTGGGTCTATTATGTCTACAGTAATAACCATCTTTTATGCTGGTGTGACAGCCTGTTTTCATTTTGCCTAAAAGACCAAAGGCTTTTATGGGCAAACCTTGGCTTGCACATCTCTGTCTTAATCATCTCTCCTACCACTACGGTGAAATACTTTGACTCCTTCTGTGTTTTGTATTTTCAGCTATTCCTGTCCCATTCTTCTTCCAGGAATCCTCCCTTGACCACACCTCTGTTATTGTGCAGATCTTCCCTTATCCAACTTGCAGCATTAAGAAATGTGTTTCCTTTTTTTAAAGAACTGAAATACTTGGATTGCAAGGACTGTTCCCCCTGTGTTCCACAGGAATTCACTTGTGGCCAGATGCTTCTGAGAGGCTGCTGCCCTTTCTGAAGTAAATGCATCTCAGAGAATCACAGGTCACTTTCCTCTAGGGTCAAGTGCTACATGGAATAGCATGATGCTAACTATGCTCTTTTCAACTTCTGAAATTCTTTTCAATGTCAATTTTTAGTCCTTTTCAAGTCAGCAAAATTTGGCAGTTCTCCCCTTTGAAAAACTGAAAGTTAACAGGGAGAAAATCAGATTTTAGGTCCATCTTTGTAGGGAAAAATAAGCCTTACTGTTGAACAAAATAAATGTATCATTTATGTAGAAAAAATGATAAATGTTTCAACTTCAATGTCATGGCAAATTTTAGCAATAAATGAAAAAAGTAACACAGATAACCATTACAATTTTTAAGTATCCTGATACTCACTTGGAAAACAATACTGAGGGGACTCAGGGAGGAAAGATGTCAATGCAAGGATTGTTTCCTGCAAAGGGCTATAAACACAGCTAGTTTGGATGTTGTGAGTGGAAATGACATAATGTACAACAAATGAAAGCAAAGATGGAGATCTCTGCTCTGCAGATCCTGAAGTCAACCATTTAGTCTGTTATTTGTTCTGTGTGCATGCAAATACACACTGGCTTGTTTTCAAGGTAGAAAGAACATTCAGTGTCCCAAGTGTATTTAGATTTTGAAAAAATTCCCCTTGGGAACAAATACAGAAGACAAATTGAGTCTTCAAAATAACCCCTCTGCATTTCAAAAAACAATATACTATTTTTCAAGAACTGTCATTTCTGTCTCCAGTTTTATATATGTTCAGCTTTACTGGTGAAAGGATGGACATGAGTGCTTTGCAACAGAGAAAACCTGAACCCACGAATTTCACTGGGTTTTGACCTTCACTTTAACAGCAAACACGGATTCAAAATTTGAGATCTGGACTACTTTCGAGTCTGGTGCAGAACTCCTTCAGTTCTTAGGAGTTCAAGACTCCAGCTATTAATCTTGACTGCAGACAGGAATTGCATATAGACCTGGTTACTGCAGGTGCTTTTACTTGTTGGAAAGTAAGGTTAGAGGATCCAAAAAATCACATGTTCCAATCTGGGGTTCAAACAACCAGAGATGTAAAGTGTTCCAGAAGATGTTGGCTTGACTTTGACTTGAGCATCTCCTATGGTGGAGATTGTTTCTGTAATCAGGGCTGCACTTTGGTACTGCAGAAATTTTTTCCTAAACCACTAAAGATAAAAACTGTGCTAAATTATCCTCCTTGTGGGTGTTCCCCAGCAGCCTCAGAGTGACATATCGTGATTTCCTTCCTTCCTTCCTTCCTTCCTTCCTTCCTTCCTTCCTTCCTTCCTTCCTGGAATCCTGGAATCCTGGAATCCTGGAATCCTGGAATCCTGGAATCCTGGAATCCTTCCCTTTTCTCTTTCTCTTTCTCTTTCTCTTTCTCTTTCTCTTTCTCTTTCTCTTTCTCTTTCTCTTTCTCTTTCTCTTTCTTTCTCTTTCTCTTTTTCCTATTCTCCTTCTCATTCTCTTTTCTTTCCTTCCCTTTCTTTCCTTCTTTCCCTAGATAAAATTCACTTTCATATCTGATCATCTTTTATTCCTTTCCTACTGCTCCCTTCTTTACAATTTATCCCTACACAATTCGTTGAAAGGCTTCAGAAGAACAGGAGTGGCATCACAGCTGATCAGGCAGAGGATGGCAATCAGCCTCTGAGTCTTGCCCACATTATTCCACTGGTTTTCTCCTTCCTACAGCCCAAAGTGAGAATTCTAGTTTTTGGCAACAGCATTTCATTCATTTTAATAGTCTGAAGTTTTCCTTATCCCTTAATTCTTTGCCTGAGTTCTGCTGCTGAACCAGATAAGCTCCCTTTATCACTGAGTGTTCTCCACTTGTCTCTATCAGATGTCAAGTTATTGATTCAGAGGAGATGCCAAGGTCATTTGGGATTCTGGCACTATCCTTGAGAATTATTGGAAATTTTGGTGATTTTTGGCCAGGACAAATGTCTTGATTATGTTCTATTTATTCTTGACAGCTGTACCAGGGAACCATATTTTAATGGGAATAATTTGAATTTTTAACTTAATGTTAGTCCCTGAAAAAAGAGCATTCAAGACTGAAGAAATTCTAAACACTGTCAGATTTAATGCAATCCTTATCCTACCCTATCTTTTCTTTCTCTTGATTTTTGAAAGAGATCAAAGGGGCGATTTATTCCTAGTCTTTTTAAGTGAGAGCTAGCAGTTATGTTCAATGTGCTAATAATGTGCAGCAGCAAAGCAGAAATGGAAACTGGACTATCTGCAAATGTTTCTTTTTTTTCTCCCATGCATTCTGATTGCTCTCTGTGGACATAGCATCCCACTAAATATGTGAAGTTTACATACAGAGCAACGAGCAACAGGCAGAACAAGTTTCAACAAGAATTCCTTTCTTTCTGGCTGAAGTGTATAAACCCAGCGACTGTGCTCCCAACACAAGCTGCAGTTTACGTGCCTCCTGTACATGTGTTCGTGTGTATGTGGGGCTTTTCAAAACAAACTGGGCTGAATCACATTGGAAGAGCTTCACAGGCTGTGTCATGTGCCAAGCCCGGAACAGCAGACTCACACCAAAACCCCTTGCCTGCAGGCAGGTAGGGATAGCAATTGTTTTTTCACTTGCACGAATCAGGAGGGGGTTTTCCCTTCACTTTATAGTCCCATAGGGTGATGCTTCTCCTGCTGGGCATCTTCTCATGCAGCCACACTGCCTCCAGGGATGCATCCTCCATCCTCTGACCCACCCCAGCCACCTTCAGCCATGACATCCTGCTCACTCCTGCTCCCTTCTCTGCAGCCACACTCATCCTGCCTGTCCCACCATCCTGCACTTCCACATAATTTGGTATCCCGACTTTTAATCATGGTAGATGGACCAGATTTTCTACAGACCTCCGAGAGACAGAAAAAAGCGTCTCTCACTCCTGCAGTCAGCTGAAGGATTTGTGAAAGCTTAAGATGACTGACAGCATTTTGAGCTGCACTGAGGTGTTGGTGGAGGGATTACAGCATGTAAAACGATGCACAGTTATACACCCAGGGTATTTATTGGATCTAAGCTCATAGAAGATGATTGTCCTCTACATTTTTGAGGGTTATTTTGACTAAACCATTATGTACTGGCCTAAATCCAATCTCTGGAGGAGAAGATTAGCAGGACTATTATGCCATCTTGCCTAATACCTCTCAAGATTTATTCCCTTTGGAAGTTATAAAAAAATATTTTGTAATCTCCTCCAGGTTACAGACACATTAGCAGACACACCTCCTTCATATCAGGATCACCATTTCCTTCAGGGCCGATGGATGATACTGTAGGAGCAGAGATAAACTTGGCCCTTGGTGTATCATGAGTCTGATTTCAAAAGCAGTGGGGTTTTGCATCAAGATTAAATGCACAAGCTTGCAATTTAAGGAGACATTTATTTAGGGAATCCACGCTCTGGCTGTCCTGAGCACGTGGAACCCTCAAGAGAGGCTCCACAGCCAGACTGCTGCTGCCCTAATTAATTCTCTTGCGCATTGGCATTTACAAGCAATAATTTGACTCTCTCTGTTTTATTAAAACACATATTGTAAAGTGCTCAGCTAAGGAGGAAATTAAAATTTCCTTTCACACCCAAGACTTTCCTGGTAATGCAAATACCTTGATGTTACAGCAGCCAGCACGTTGTGTAGACAAAGCAGGGCAAACAAGTCAGAGACAGATTTCATGGAGAGAATGACCAAGGGTGTTTGTGGAGGCATGAACTCCTCTGCTGCAGAGCTGGGGCAAGAGGC
Source organism: Sturnus vulgaris (assembly GCF_052056855.1). Taxonomy (NCBI): domain Eukaryota; kingdom Metazoa; phylum Chordata; class Aves; order Passeriformes; family Sturnidae; genus Sturnus; species Sturnus vulgaris. Next base: position 5,784,624 of record NC_142249.1, on the reverse strand, counting down.
AGGAATGAGAATATCCTGACCAGATCTTCAGTTGGGAGGTATATAATTGATTCCAGAGGAGCCACTCTCCCTGAAACAGAGTGGATGGAAATCCTCCGAAAGTCTTGCCCCGAGGACCTCACTATTCATAAGATGTCTCTTACAGAGCTTTGTTCTTACCATAGACAACTCTTAAAGAGGCTTGAAATGAAGTGGTCAGCAGAGAGGCCAAGGGTACAGCTATTCCAGCTGTTTCAAAGCTAGGATGGGAGAAGTGCTCCACCCTGCAAGGTCCTGAAGTGCTGTTATTTATTCATGAGGATGATTATTCGCTAGAATAATCACTCTATTCAAGGAAACACTTATTCAAGGGGTGTAATCACTCTGGAGAAAGTAGGATCAGGAGGAATGAAGCAGCATATCTACACATCATCCCTGCAGAGCAGCATTTACAGGAACAAGAGGGGAACAGCAACTTCTTCTGGTTGAAACCACAAGTGAAATTATAAGCAGGCAAAATCCTATTTGAAACTAAGCCAGGGCTGTGGGCTTTCACTCCTACGCTTGTGGCAAATGAGATGGAGTTTTGAATGATGAGATACAGTTGATGTAGAGTGGTGCCTCCTGAGAGAAGCAGGAAGATCCCCTTAAACTGATTTTTTCTACTTCCTTAGTGAATTTTATCCTGTGCCCTTGTCATTAGGTGACATCAAAAGTGCTGGGCAATGACCTGTGTGTTTCTTAGGAATCTGTATTATTTCTTTTTACTTAACTTAACAGCTATTACTTCGAATTCTTTCATGACCCAAGGTGTTGAGTGCACTCCTGGGTAAGAATCCGTGGGACTCAAATGCCCTTATGAAATATTTTGCTATTGGAAGGCACTGTATCCTCAAAGTCAGAACTTTGGAAATGTAAGCAAAATGTCCACAAAATTCCCAAACAATCAGATGCAGCAATTCAATAATATCAAACATCCCAAAAAAAGCAGAAAATCTGATTTTTTAAATTTATGCTAATTTTAAAATTTTAAAGAAAATGTCTTTTAAATCCTGGTATGAAAGTCAGATTGCTTCTGTTTTGATCAGAATCTTCTAAAGAAATATTCCCGTTTGATTTGGAATGAAAATAAATGCTGAAAATGCAGAGCTTTTGAAATGCCTTGGGTGTGAGTCTGCTCTGATTGGAAAGTCAGATTGATGGTTTATTACCTCAAACACAGGTCTGTACTGAGCCTTGGTGACACGTAAGAAATTCCAATGAGTTAGGGCTAACTTTCTGCACAGGTATGTCCCTGAATCATTTAAATGCTGCTTCTGTGTTACAGTCTCAGGGAGGCTACCAAAAAAAAGCAACTTCTATTTTTTCAGGATCTTTTAAATGGTGGAAACGTGAGATCTCTGGTATTTTTTTGCCTTGCTCTATTAAATAGGATTGTAACATTTAGGATGGGCCTGCTTCCCTTGAAATCCCATAGCTGTATGGGGTTGATCAGCTCCTGATGGATTTCCTGCATGGTTGGACTTCTGTCCCACTCGCTTGCCACAACCTGCTGTATTCCCTGCTTGGGGAAGCAGCTGGCAATTCAGGAGGGGGCCGATTTGAAATATAAGGGTGGAATGTGCTCTGAGCTGGGGTGCTGGGAATGGTGGTTTGGATGGAAGGGAGAGCAGCTTTACCTTCTTAATCATCCCATGTTTGCTTAATTATCCCCAAGTATGTTTTTCATTGCCCTGCCCCCCTCTGAGAATGTGAGGCAGGTTTGTTGGGAGCATTAGGAAGTATGAAAGGTAAATTTCCCCTAATTTAAGCGATTTCCAAGTCGCACACACTCCCTTCAGAACACAGCTGCTTTCACTGCTGCTTTTTGTTTGCTTTTCTTTCAGCAGCCTTGCCTTTCTTTGGCCTGTTTTTCCATCTTCTCCTCCTCCTCCTCTTCTGAGTCATATGTTGACACAACTCAGTGTTGGTCCCAGTTGTTAGAGCAAGGCATTGTTGCTGCATATAGGTCCAAAGCAGGGTTATTTTCATGCTTGCCATGTGGATACCAAAATTCCCTTCACTTCTATTTCTTCAAAGTCGGCCATTCAGTGTCAAGAGGTTCAGCTGGTGCCAGTTCACTTTCAGCTCTGTCCTGGTGGGCACCAATAGGAGTTGATGAAAACCAGAAGGGCTTTTTCCAAAATGTCCTCTCTCTCTCATTGCTGCAGAAATGCCAAGAGTTTCCAGGAACACACTGGTGTGGAATCCCCTGCCCTGATGGCCGGTTGTAAATGGTGATGAAAGGCAGCTGAGAACTGGGACTGTGTCGTGGCATTACCAAGGTCATGTCACTGTGACACTGATTCCCATCTCAGGATAGCCCAGCTGGCAATCCTGTCTGTGGACCTGCTGATTTTGGAAAACCTTGGGCTCTGTGACCACAGGAGTGCAGCTTTCTTGGGCCACTCTGTGTCCTGGGATAGCCTCTTGTCCATTCCTTCCTGCTGCCTTTCTTATTTTCCTTATTGACACCAAAATTCACTGGTGAGAGACCGGCCTGATGGGTTTACAAAACAGCACTCCAGGCTTTGGATAAAAATAGCTTTAAATTAAAAACACTTCTTAAGTGGTAGAGATCTATTCTTCCTGAAGGAAAATAACAGACTAGGGAGTTGTTTCACTGAACATTTAACTGGTGTCAGGGGAATAAGTGTGCTGTTCCCACTCCCTCTCCTACAACTCTTCGGGGCCTGGATTTTCCTTTCCTCTGCCTCTTGCCTTCCATGCTGAAGCAGTAAATAGTTCAGGGCAAGGACTGTCTTGCAGTTTGTTTTACAAAACATCATGCTTTAGGGTTCTTGATCATCATTTTAGGCCTTGTAGTGCTAGAGTAAGATATAAAAAACATTGCTGTCTCAGATATTGTGTTTAATGGAGCTTTTGTCTCTTTTAATGATGTGCTTTGTTTTTAGAAGGATTTCTTGCCTTTCTACTCTACTATTATTCTTTCCTCTGTGCTCTTCCTTCTCTGGGTGATGCCTTGTTGCTCTTCATTGTGCTCAGAAGACATTGTAAAACGAGCATGGGCTGTGCTCACTGAAATAAAGACACATGAATCTGCATTTATTTTTTAAGAGATACTGGGAGCCATAGCTTCAGCTCTGAACAGGCTGATTTTGCTTTAATTTGCTTTGTGACCCCTTTTCTTTGTTTTCTCCAAACATCTGTCCGACCACTTTTATTTACAACAGTTATAAAACTGGAAAAGAGCATGTCTGAAAAATGGAAAGGAAAAAGCGTGACACCCTCTGAAAGCATTTGCTCAGCTGTTTTGGAAGTCCTTTGTGGGTGTTGGAGTGTTTTAATCATTCAGTAAAAACAATGCCATGTAATTTAGCAGTTCAGAGGCCATTTACACAGCCTACTCAGAATTCTGGGCCTGGAATACATTCAGCTGGTCTTGACCACCAAAGGTCCACTTAATACCTCCAAAACTGGCTTTATGAAGTTGGGTGGTTCCATTAAGGTGATTTTTAAGTGGAGTCCTTGCTGACAAGCAACTTGCACTCAGAAATACTGTCATACAACAGTTTTCCCCTCGTGGGTCTTTCTAAGAGCATGTTGTAAAATGCTTTACCTTCAGTTCTTACACAGCCTGTTTTGAAAAAAAGAATTTGTTGTAGAGGAAGTGATTCAGCAACAGGAGGAAAAATCCTGAAGAGATGGACCCACACAAATGAAATAATAATCCCTACTGGGGTGAATTAGGCAGAGCAGAATTTCAAGTGAAAGCAATACAGTGCAATGTCTGGTGGACCAAGATAACATAAAATAGAGAGGTAGGATGAGGTGAGTACATTGGAGATCTTAAAACTCCAGGGAGTGACTCTTAATTGAATTAAATGCTGGATGAATGGATGGAAGTATAAAACCAGTCAATATGTCTAAAAATGGGGGAGATTTACCCCATTTCCTGCAGTAACACATTGTTCTGTTCATGGCTTTGGGAACCTTAGAAGTTTCTGAGAACAAGGATTTAGGAATTTGCCTTTTATATGGCAAAAATAATTGCAAAAAGCAGGGTCAAGATAGGACAAAAGCTAAACACTTTCCACAGTGGAAAGGGAAAAAAAATCCCAGGCAATAACATTTTGCTTTCCTACCATAGGACATTAAGCAGAGTGCTTAATTAGGCAGCTAGTGATTAATAGCAGGGGGTGTTTATTAGAACAAGAGTGAAGCAATCATGGAAAAGACAAGGTTTCTCATTCTTTATAGTGAAACGTCACTCCAATACAAGGGCAGAATTGGTAGCAGAGAGAAAAAAAAGAGAAAGATTTGTAGGAAATTTTGTTGAGACAGATGGGTGGTTGAGTCCAACACTGAAGAAAGTCTTGTTCTATAACTGACACAGCAGCTAGAATTAGATAGCTGCTTGTGAAACACTGCTGCCTTGGAAACCTCATCACAAATGTCTCTTGAGCAACAGGAAACCAGCATATAAATCTTTGCAATATTTGTTTTTTAATCCAATAATACATAGGGTGATCTGCCTTTATAGCGTGCCTGTACTTAATATATTGAAGAAGTGGTCATGCTCTCAGCAGATGTTTCCCATGCCTCCCACTTCCTAAGATAAAACATTATATTATCTGTCTATGCATCCATACAATAATGCTAAAACATAGCACATTTCCCATTTCAGCCTCCTTGTAATAAATTCTGCTCTCAGCTTCAGCCTTGCTACTTGCAAGCAGTCATTTAAAGAGGGAGTCATATCCTTAGAAAAGATGAGGTTGGTTTACAGCTCATGAAATCTTTTGAGCTGGGTCGCCTACACTTTGTTTCCTTAGGTGATTATCCTCCTCTCCCCTCAACTTCTGAACTTGCTGACTGAAGCCAACCAATTGCACCAGAAGGTCAGAAATGTCAAGGATAATTTTGTCACTGTAAGGGTCAGCAATAAATTGTTGAGTAGGAGAGAGAGAGATCTTGTGACTGAAAGGAAAGATTGAAGCATGAGCTCAGGTGTGAGTAAGTCTGAATGTGCCCAAGAGAGATGTTATGAAAGCTCCACTAATGGGGAAATGATTGAGAATCCCCATATCCGACGTGACTCGGTGCAAACCGGCTTTCACTGAGTGTTGAACTAATAAAATTAATTGGGGGTGCTTTTGACTTGTGGCCTTGGAATCTGTAAGGTTCTCTGTTCTGCTTTCCTCCACAATCTAGCAGGGGTTTTTCACCATGAAAGTCAACATTGTTCTAGTGCTCCGTGTCTTTAGAAGCTGAGCTGTTAAGAAAAATGCCAAATAAATTGAGATTAATGGTAAAATTAAAGGTGTTGACGGCACAGAAGAGGTCTTTGGAGAATCCTGGATTGTAACAGTATGGAGATCCAGAGGTGATGTGCCACAGGAGCTCCATGAATCCATGAACTCTCAGAAAACAATTTCGTGGTCATTATTCTGGGTAGGATTGATAGAAAAAAATAATGGTTTTTTGGATGAAATTCCATCCATTTTCCTATACATTCCCATCAATGGACTTCTTCTCCTGCCTCCTTGGATTTACTCTGAGGTGTCTCTGTGCTTCCTGCAATAGCTGAAGTGGCTTTAGAGATGTTAAATTCTGCCTAGAAATGGCCTCTAAGAACCTGAGCAAAGCTGTCCTCCTTGGAAGAGGAGGCAGGTTGCATCAGATGACTTCCAGAAATCTCCTCCCATCCATATCAGCCTGAGCTTGATGCTCCTACTCTTGGGACATTGCTGGCTCAAAAAATCCTGTTCTTCCTCCCTCATGGGTGTTGTCTTTAAAGATGTTAGATTAGATTCCAGCTTTATTGTGTATCTTAAAAAAAAGACAGGAATTTCCCAGTCTTTTACCATGCTATGCAGAAGTTGGAGTGTTTAGGAGAATAACCAGATGTTGAAAGAACCATTAAAATAGCAAGAAATGGTCAATTTTTTTGTCAGCATTACTGGCAAGGACTGTCTGTGAGAAATGTGACAAATTTGGTTCCAGAGTGTCTCTTTGTCTGATGCAGAGCCTTTGATGTTTTGATTCTAACTGAGAGTAAATGCATATTTCCAAGATAATTTTCAACTCTCCTCCATGGGGTGGTGGGGAATGTTACTAAAATAATAAACCCACCAGCCAATCTGAGGGGGAAACACAAGTTCTTGGAGAGGGTGAGGAAAAATGCTGGCTGAGAAAACTTGTCTGTGCAACTTCATTAGATACAGAATATCTGCTTCTGCAAATCAGCATAATTTCACTGATGCCAAGTGGTACTGGGTTAGTGGTTGGACTTGATGATCTTCAAGGTCTTTTCCAACATAAATGGTTTTATGACTGTGAGGTAGTAATTTTGTCTTGTACCAGATGAGTCAGTGGCCTCAGTCCTCCCTCTGGTAAGGGTTTCCTACGTTCTTCTGGAAGCAATCATTCCTGCAGCTCTGTGGATACATTTTCCTCTCAAAGCCCTTTTGTCTGTGCAGCCATGGGATGGGCCCTTTGTGCAGCCTTCCTTCGGCCCTTCCTAGAGCACATTTTGGTACAGCATCATTTTTGTCTGCTGATTAACCAGAAAAATCCCTCTCTGTATCTTCCATGATCCTAGAAAATGTACAGCTACTTATGCTCTACCTGTGAAAGGTTCATGATGGAGCTGCTGGTGGAGGTGAGGGCAGTCCTTGGAATTCCCAAGCTCGGAGGTCTGTCCTGCCTGGGAGCTGCCCTCCTTTAAAATGTGCCTGCCTCGGACCAGGAGGCTGCCACCCCCACATCTGGACACAGCTGTGTAGCAGATGATGTGGGATGCTCCTGGACCTGGAAATATCATCTGTGGTTTCCTTCCAGTCACACAATGGTGCCACTGAAAGAGGGAGAGTTTTGCTGTTCATCCCTCTGGGAGCTGGATATGCTGTTTGAAGAGTGATAGTTAGTAATAAAGCTCTTTGTCATACATTTTCCTTGCTGGATTTCTCTTTCCCAGCTTTTCTTAGTGGGAGGATGGTGAAAAATCTGGCTGTACAGCTGTTTTCTTTTGGAAATGAGAGTTGTCAATTCACAAATTACAATTTAATTTGGCCACGCCCTTCCTGTAAATGAGTGATAATTAAAACCAAAGGGGCTGTAATATTAATAGTTCTAAAGGGTGTGATTAGAAATAAGTGGTTAAATAGGATGAAAAATAAATTGGGTGAGGAGCGTGATTTGAAACTGAGAGCCTCTTCCTGTTGCTTCTAATATATTCGGGGTAAAGGAAAACTGGTTGGAAATACCTGGTCAAAGCAGAGTTTTGATGGAAAATGCTGATCTTTCTCAAGCCCTCATGGCATGGCTTAGATGGTAAAACCCCCCGTGCATGATAGGAGACTTAGACAGCAGAGCCAAAGGGAGAACAGTGAAAGAGGCACTGAACCTTTGCTTCGGAAATACAAAATTTTAGCATGTACTGAACAAAATTTGAACCAAATTAAGCTTTGAATTTACTGAGCCTTTTCAGTTGTTTGAAAAGGAAGGGAGAAATAAATTAAGCTCAGCTCCTGTCAGCCTGTAGCCCGGCATTTGTGCCCAAGTGCAGCAGAAAGCTGATGCTCGTTAGGTCATTAGCAAGCTCATTACTGGGGTGGCAAGTGGACGGGAGGACTCCAGGTGAATTCCATAGTCAGAACCGCTTAGCTGCTGTTCACAACCTTTAAATGAAGGAGAAGCTCTGCAGTTTTCAGGAGAGAGTTTTTTCTAGGTGTTGTCCTTAGTGCCAAATTTTTTGTGGGTCCTGGTTTGGAGAAGGTATTCCTGGAACAGGCTAATGGTGTCCCTTTTCCCTGGATTTGTATTGCTTGAAATTTCCTTCAGGCTCAAAAGTGTAAAAACTTCTTATAGCGAGCTGGTTTTTTTTTTCTGAAGGACTATTTGTATTGCAGAATCTGTGTATGGGTTTAGATGCTGACTACTTTGCTTTGTTCTAACTATACACCACTCTCCTTAAAAACTCACAAGTATTGCAGAGAGCTGAGCTGACTTTTTAAATCTTTATGCCCAGGAGGATGTTTTAAACAGGGACTATTCAATCTCTGGGGGTGACTGGAATTGACCCTTGGACTCATTTTGCCCTGCTTGCTTTGAGTACCTCTGAAGTGTGAGACTGGCTAAAAACCCCTGTGAAGACCAAGTATGGAAATGATTTAAAGGTGATTTTTTTGTGTGTGTGCTCTCTTTCAGTGCCTTTCTGTGTGTAAACTTGCATTTGATATCAGCAAGTGCTTGGTTACAGCTCTGACTGAGCAAAGAGAGCAGCCTCAAAGTTTTTGGCAGGTACTGCCTTTCATCAAGTTTTGGGTAGTCTTTATGGGATTTTCTCATTGTAGTTTCATAAGTTCTATAGGTAAGATGACTGTTCTTGGTGCTGATGTGCAAAAGAGTAGAAAAAGCTGTATAAATGCACAGCTCTCGTATTTTCATGTGGAGAAGCTGAGACCATTCCTGGTATAGAAACCCGAAGACAGCATGTCTTTGTGTGTGGGAAATGAGCAAATGAATGGTCAATGATTGACCATGGAGATACTGATTCACCAGAAATATTGCCCATGGTTCTTGAGAAAGAGCTTTACAAATATTGGGGTCTTTTTTCCTTACTTTTTCCCTGGTGAAGGTAATGGAGTTTTTTGTCTGCACATTTTATGCAGCGTTTGAAAACTTCCTACTATTAAAGAGAAGAATAATGAAGCTTATTTATTTGTAATAAAAAAAATATTCTGTTTGTGGCCTTTATGACAATGAAACAAATTTTTTTGAGAATGAAGTGTGGAGTATAAATAGGAGTTTACAATATTTTGTCAATTTTCCCAATTCTAGTGGTTTTTTAAAAATAATTTAAACTCACTCCTTTGTTCTTGTAGGCAAATGGTGAAAGTCTTGTTTTCTTATATGGAGAAGTGTTAATATTGCTACAGAAACCACTGAAAGTGCTTTTGTAAGGAGGTCTAGACAGAGTGATACTTCCCTTTTTTGAGCAAAGCACAGACATGCAGGCTGAGACAAAGACTAGCTTGTTTATGGAGGATGTCACAGAAAACAGCTGGAGCAGTTAAGGGTTAGAGGAATCTTCTATTTCTTCTGTTTTCCACTTACAGACCCACCTATCTTGTATGCTTTTGGTGCCTGGGGAACAGGCAGAGTGAAGTCCCAATGGAAACCACTGTTTCTGCTCATTCCTGCTGTTCACTGCCTGTTTGGGGAACTATATATGGTAAAATGAAATAGATGATGGGCAGTATTTGTAAATTTAAATCTTTTAAACCGGAGAGGAATTACCCAGCTCATCTTTATCTGTGAACAAGGAGCTGTGCTGCGAAATCTTGTCGAAGTTTGTGACTGTTTGCTGGTGTTGTATTTACCTGTGGTTGTAGTCATACAAGCTGGTGGGAAATTTATCCCAAAATTGATAGATTTAGGGCAAGAAATAAACTAAATCACCAATTCTAATACTTCCTATGTATTGTAAAGTTCTAGGATCCCTCCTGAAGGTTTATGGCCTCATCCTGCCTTGCTTCTGGCTCCTACAGCTCTGGCAAGGCTGGCTGTTAAGGGCTCAACAAGAAGTGAAGTGTGAGCCATTGTCATGTTGAGTTTCACCTATTTAAGCTGAAATGCCATATTGGTACTTTCATTCCAGCCCAGGCAATTCCAAATTCTTGTGCTGCACTCAGCTGCAGCCATCGGTGTCTTTGGGCTTCACCCTGCACCTCTCCCCCACGGTGAAATGAATCCTTTGACCTGCTGCCAGGTGGTAAGATGGGTTATCAGCTTCAAGCTTTTCAAAGCAGTGTTTAATTCGCACTCTGGGGAGATTACAAGATTGATAGAATTAAGTATTCTTCCTTTTTTTAACTAGCTGAGAGCCCAGTCTGTGTTGAGAGTCAGTTTGGTGTGAGTGCAGGCTGGAACAACAGAATTGGAGCTTGTGCTATCTCTGCAATGATGGCAAACTAAAATCTGCCTGTCAGGACATAATTGGGAGATTGGGCCATGGTCATCCACACATTATCCCTGCTCCCTACAGCTGCCTCTGGCTTTATAGCCAGGCAGGAGATTTCTCATTTCCCAAACTGTGCCTGAAATGCATTGTCCTTACACCCCACCCACAGCAGAGGCAGAAAGGCTGCAGTCTATGGCCCAATATTCCTCATTTTCCTTCCACTATTTGAATAGACCCAATCTTAATACTACTGCTTCTAAATCTGTTTGTTTCTTCTTTCTTGCCCATCCACTTAGTTTTTTACTTTGACTTTTTTTCTGGCTTATTTGCTGATTCTGCAACTGGAATATCAAGGCTACTTTTGAACAAACACAAATTCCACTCACTGGAAAGTTACCAGTGCAATTAATTCCTTTGCATATGTCTGAGATCTACCTCTTCAAAGCACCTAATGATAAATGCAAGTGTAGTAGAGCAGTGTCTGCCATCACTTCTTTGAACATAAGTCTTTTAAGGTTCTAGTCCTAAGTTACAAAAAGGCAACCATTTATTAAATGCTATGTATGTCTCTCAAAAGCCTGGATAGAAATATGATTTATGGATCCATAGAGCATTCTTCTTACCTGGCTGAAACCTACAAGGCAGCAAATTGATATCTTCAATGGAGATGTTTCCTGGATAATTACCACCCTGAGGCATGGCTAGGAGAAACTGAGATGAGAAGCTTTATAAATGATGTATTTACAGCTTTGAGTTATTTTTTCATCTTGGTTTATTGATCCAAAATCATTGAGGTGGGGAAGCCATGCAAAAATGGAGCTGAAGTAGTAAGAGGTAAGCTGGGGTCAGTATAAGGAATGCAGAGCTTGTTCTGCTGAGCATTTATTGACACACAAACGATGGTGTCTCAGTAGTGGGGAGGTGCTGATCTCTGGGAGTGCTGTGTGCAGCCTCCTGACTGCTCTTCCCAGAGCCCACTGCCCCACAGAGCCTTGTGCTGACAGCTCTGGAGAGCACACGTGGTAGGAAGCCTTCTGACAGAAAAGCTTTTGTGTGGAAGCTATTTTAACAAATCCAAAACTTTGTTTGCTTACATGACAGAGCTACACTGATGCCAGAGTTTTACCATCAAAGATGAAGGATTTCCTTACACAATAATGCTTTCACTGGGAATATATCGAGTTACAGTATTATCAAGCTTCAAAACACCATTGTTTGAACAAACCTTCTCCATTTTATTGAAATAGAATGATTTCGGTTTTTTTTGTTTTTACTCCAGCAGACACTTTCCTGAGATGGCAATTTAATTGTTGACACAGAAAACTTCTCTAATTTGGGATGAAAACTAACTTGGAGGTTTCCAGTAAAACTGAAGTCTCCAATTGGGAGTTTTGACCATGCTCAACATACGGAAGGAAACTTTGAAAGGCCAAACCCTGTGTTAAACATCTGCTTCCAAGAATGTGACTTCCAGGAATTAATTCCTGTGACTGGTGACTGTGTGCCAATTCCAAGTGTCAATGTTACAGTCAGGAATCAGCCTTGCAGCTGAGCTCTTGTGTGTCTGAAGCTGGGGGGGGGTGTATTAAAGTGTTGGGTTAAGTGTGACAAAAACATCTGTAGAAGGAATTGATTTAAATTGGTGCTCCAATGGGGGCGTTTTTAGCCAAATCTGCCTGTGTGGGAGCTGTGAGGGAAGCCACAAAGGTGAGCAGAAGGGAAAGGTGCTTGAAGAGGAACCTCCAGGCTGAACAGCTCTTGCTGGCCATGATTGCTGAGCACAGCTCCCTGTGGCCCTCTTCCCATGTGCCGTTTGTGTCCCTGGCCTGTTGTCCCAGGAGTTGTGCCCTCAAACCTGAGGCCTGTTGGGAATGTCACAGCTGGAGCTGTGACTGCTCCCTTCTCCAGCTGTTGGCTGAGCTGGCTGTTGCCTTATGCCAGAGCAGCTGACTATGACTCTGCTCCAGAGCATCATGAGTGGGGACAGTAAAGAAGAAACATTTCAGCTGTGTTGACTAAAAATCAGCGTGCTGACTCATCAGCAGAGCATGGCAGGAGAGGTGGGAGCCTGGCCTTGCAAACCAGCCTCCTGCTGCCCTTGAAATACTGCAGTCAGCATTGAGGAGTTCATTCCCTTACTTAAAATATTCTGTACTATGTATCTGTCTCCTTGGCCAGCTGCCTGCTCTGCTTCTCTTCACTGAAAGGCTTCTTCCTCTTTGGACAAGTTAATGTGAGAGCTCTGTGATGCACAGGGGATGGCACATGCTGAGAGGAGTCAAGTTTATCACTTAGAGCAGAAGATGAATATTGCTTTCTTGGTGATGTTGGGCTTTGCAGATATAATGGGGGAGAAATACTGATATATCTTACTGATGTTAGTCACAAGGTGGGAGGAATCCTGTACCTCTGGGTCATATGAGTAAACCATGAACTGTATCCTTCCTTCCCTGTCCTTGGCTTCTCCAAAGGAGCTTGAAGTAGATAAGAAATCTTCTGAGGCAGAAGAAGCAAAGATACTTTGTTCTAGATCACAAAGTACGTGAAGGACCAGGAACAGACTTGAGCAATTTTGCTTTTTAAATCAGTGTCCATCTACTCAGCCATAAGAGTTTGGGCTGAGAAAATAAGATCTGGGTGCATTCCTAGTGATACTTGCCTAGAAACAGCATTTTCTACCTCATTTTGCCCTGGCTCTGGGTGCTGTGAGGAGGGTGGAGTAGGTGCTGATGCCAGTCCTGCAATAAAATGTTTCCCCACATCCAGACTAATGGCACTTGGCTGACTCTGGGTTTTTAGGTCACTCTTGCAAGATTAGAGGTAAATGTCTGAGTGTACTGAATGTCAGTAAATGGCAAAGTTTGGTAGTGTTTGGATCAGGCCATAAATGGTCACATCAGTCACAATCTCCTCCGTGCCAGGATCTTAAAAACATGTGAAACCCTTGTCTGCCAGCTCCTGATAAAAGAGCAAAACTGTCCTGCAAATTCCCTGCAAATAAAACTGTGTTTAAGCACTTCCACCCTGTAATTTAGTGCCTTTTTTAAACTGCTTGAAGTTGATGACTTTGTAACAGACAACTTCAGTAGACAAATATTATTTTTAAGTGGTGTAATGGTGGTTTGTTATGGTAATGTTCAGACAGCTCATACTGGTCCACTGGCTAAACCAGTGGAAAGTCACTTCCTAACTTTTCAATCGTTGAAGCCTTCAGGGTTGTACTTCCAAGCATACAATAACTGAAAAACAACTGGACAAAAAAACAATTGCACTAATTATTGAGGATGGACCTTTCCAGAAAATTTGGAGTTTGAACTTGCTTTTAGGAGAACTAATGCTCATCCTGTTTTTCACAGCTTCTACCAACAATTGCTGAATGTTCTGGAAGTAAATATTTCTTGTGTGAAGGTGATTTTTTGCTCCTATTCTCTCTTGGAAAAGCTTTGAATAGGAACATTCTCACACTCTGCAAGCCAAAATTAATCTTGCCTATTCCAAATGCACAAATGGAGAAAACATTCCAATCCAGTACTCTTTTGATGTCCAAATGTTTTGGTTCATGTTTCCCTTTGGACATGGCTAATACTTGAGCTGAGGAAGTTATCTGAGGACTGCTATGGGAGTGTGGCTTCTTGTCCCTGTAGTAATTATACTGAAGTGTCTTCTCTTACCATTTTTTGGGAAAAAAACAATTTCTCTGGCGATTGTACTTGTAAGTGGATCCTCCCCTGTCACTTTAGAGCAGTTAACTCTGGGTTTGGACATGCACTGAGCCACAAGACCTGGTGCAAGCCTGGCAGTGGAATTAAGTGGTAGGCACAATCCTAGGCAGAAATGTGCAGAAGGGCTTAAACAGCACTAAGAAATGTTCAATGGTGTGAAGGCAAAAAGCTTCACTGCCATTCCAGGAGGATCTCAGGGAAAAAAATTATGGCACACCATGCATAAGTTTCTTTTAATACCAAATAAAGAGCAATCCAAAGAGGCTGATTTAGTTGTTCTAAAACTGATGTATTTTGCACCAGCCTTTAGAAGCAGCTGATCATGTATGGTGTTGCTGTGAGTCACAAACCCCCTAGGATTAAAATCAATGTAAGTCTGATGCTGACTTTTGAAGCTTTGTTTTCAGTTTGGAGTTTTTAATAGCTTTTAAATTGTTGCTTGTAACTAGCTTGAGTCTGAATTTTCCTGTGTACCTTACAGCAAGATATGTCACTCAGGAAAACCAGAGTCCTGAATTTATTTTTGTTGTGACGACACTGCTTGGAATATGGTTCCTCACGGCATGGTACTGGGGATTTATCCAATAGCCATTAGAATGGAACTTCTGAGGTTGGATCTGAAATTCAGGCTTGAAAATACACAGAAATGTCTGATCAGGAGCGGGGGGAGAGACTTCCTATTAGGGTGGAGTGTTTACTTTGCTCTGTGATGTGTTTTTACAGTGTTCTTTGTTTCTTCAAAGCTCTCTATGCAATCATGTAAGAAACCAAAAGGTTTCTTGTCAGCCTTGTTAAAGGCACGTCCTGGGAGTGTTTTTCAAACCACCTCTGATTCATCCTGCCAGTTCTCTCTCCAATATCTACTAGACATGTACACAGTTGATTTTTTCATTTCCATGTTTTATGCAAAAAAACCTGCTCCTGCATGTACTTGGAGCTTATGTTTTGTAATGAAAAGGTTAATCAGCAGCAGTAGGGTTATATTCGTGCTCTGTCTGTCTGTCCAAACAAAATACCTTCTGCTCAGGACTTTTTTCTTAAACTGATTTTGGCTTTTCTATGTGAGAACCTCAGACTACAGTCGATTTAAAGACAAATTTGTATCATTTTATACTGCATCAAGTGATGAAGCCTTCATAGGCATCCAGGATTTACATCTCATTCCCTCTATTCTCTAGGTCAGAAGTTAACCCCAAAGAGATTGTGGCTGAAGCCTACAGCCCCTGTCCTCATGCTGTTACCTTTTTGCCTCTCTGTCTTGAATTCTTTCTTGATGGGATTGTTTCTAGAATGCATTAGAGGGAATGAGGTAAATCTGGTTTCCAAAAGGACTAAAACCAGCTGCTCTGTGTGTGTACCACAGGCAGCAGGACATCAGCAGGGATCAGGCTGTTGTTTTATCTAGTCAGCTTGTTGAGCAAAAACCCTCCAGGAAATGTAAACTCCATCATTCTGGATCAGCTGATCCTGTCTGCTGATGTCCCTTTGATCTTCACAGGTACCACTAATTGTTTGGGCCTTGCCCAAACACAGTGAGGGTGGTTTGGGTTAGAGGGGCTGGTGAGACTTGGTTCCAAGGCCTCCTGGATGTGGCAGGATGCAGTGAGCGTGGTTGTTTCCCAAACTTGGAGGCACACCAGTCATTCGGAGCCTGTCACTTCCAATAAACATGTACAGCTCAAATCTACATACAGTTTAATTGTGGCTGGAGTCAAACTGAAAACCCAGACTGAAAGCAGCTATTTCCACTCTGAAATTGCACAAGAGACACTGAATTTGTTAAAAGGAAACACATTTCTATGGTAATGGATCTCCTCCAAGACTGATAATGTAGCTCAGTGTGCAGAACTGCTTAGACAAAGCTGCCATAGGCTGTGTGAGGAAGTTATTGTTCCACAAATCCCACAAAAAAGGTGCTTTGTTGCTAAGATACTCCCCCGGAGCAGGGACAGTACAGGTGCACCTGCAGGTCTCTTCTGGCTGCACAAACAGCTCCTGCAGGTATGTCCTAAATGCTGGAGGACTTGCTTAATGCTGGCTGTACACAACTTGCTTGCAGCCTTAAATGTTGCTCAGTCAAGGTTTTTAAGAGCAGCCCAAGTCCTGGTGATGCTGCAAGGTTCCCAGAGCCTGCTGAAGTTCCTACAGCAAAAAGGGGAGGGATGACCCCATCCCTGCTGTCAGCTAAATCATGTAATTGGTCCTGCTAAAGCCATACTGACCCCTTAAGCCACTGCAGCAAATTCCACCTGCTTTCCCCATCTTGCTTCAAGATCATAATCTTTGCCTTTTTGTTCTCCTAACTGCAGGGGGGCTTGGCTCTTACCTGTGGGCAATGTTCAGGCTGAGATTAGCATGGTGATGGAGGAAAGAAAACCTGGGAGAGGCTTAAGCAGTGCCCAGCTCTTTTTCTGACCCTTGATTTCCCCCACCTGATAAGAGCTTCCTCAGAAAGCTCACAAACAGCAGCTGGTTATACAGTAATGGAGATTAAGAAAAAGGAATTTGCTGGAGATCTCCATGCTCTGGGAAATCTTGTGTTAAAACCCTGTTTTGCACTTTGCTATCGTGGTTTACTTGAGTTATTCCAACCTCAAGGAAGGAGAAGGTGTGATGCCAACTCATGGGTCATTCATTTCCAAGCCACGCTGGAAAGTGCAAAGGTGTGCATGCTTTCCTCGGTGGCTTACTGACAATAAATATTTGTTTGGAATATGTTTGTGAAAAGCAGAGCCCTGAACTGGCTTGGAGCTTCTCATCACCAATCTGTGGTGAGGTGTTAGAGAGACTTTAAGGCTGTGTGAGACCTGCCTAACAGGCCATGGCAGTCATTCCCAGCCTGAGATTTACAGGATGATAACAGGCTCAGAGGATTGTTTTTTTCTGTCAGCTGTATGCTAATACTTTAGTAAAACTTACCTCTTCCAGTTACTCAGAAATCCTGCAGCCTTTGGGTTGGGAAATGTTTGAGCATGTTCCCCTCCAAGCTTTTCTGTGCAATATCTCATCCCATGCAGGTGATGCTAATAGCACTCAAATCAGTGGCACTCTCCTCTGGGGTTTGCTAAATTAAGATAAAACACCTCTGAGATGCAGAGGCAAAGTTTTGACTTGTGAACATATTGCTGAGTAGATTGTGCTGTGTTTTTTGCCTGGGGAAATGATGTGAAGTCTAGTACTGGAGAAGTTTTAACAGGCTGTTGTGTTCTGCCTCCCTTGAACCTGATGGCTTTATTTCTTCTGTGGGGTGGAGCTGGTGAACAGCTTTGTCTTGCTGCAGAGGTGACTGTATTTCAGTGGGATATAAGAAATCTTTCATGCACACTCACTTCTGCAAATACATAAACTGGTGACTAATTTTAAATAAATGAATAATCTCACTGAGTTGGAAATAGTCTGAATAAAAGCCCTCAGGGTTTTCCTAGGATTTGAATGGGTTCCACATGTAAAGCTTTTTGGGAATAATGTCTTTGTGTAAAATACAATTCTAAGTGTTTGTTTGTAGTTGCACAAATCTGTGTTCCTTCAAAGTTAGAGGAATATCTTCAATTTGTAGCCTAAACAGTGTAAGTGATTTGCTGTAGGTAGTTTCAGATATCCTATTTTCAATGTCAGTTATTATGCTCTTACAGTTACAGCTTCTTATGGTTAAAAGGCTGTTTTTCCCCTTGTTGCTAAGAGAAAAACACACAAATAGAAAAGCAAACTAAATACAATCAGTGTAACTATCCATGAGAAAACCTTCTATTTGGTCTTACATTCAATGTCTCTTTCTCTTAATTTTTCCATTTGCAATAGAAACATTTCACAAAGCACTAACAAGATTTTTTGAACAGGAGCATAATTAAGAGCATGCACTCTAAGACAGTGACAAATTGAGTTTGTAGAACTTAATATATGCCTCAGAAAATGGTGTGGCTGTGGAGTTGTGCAACTTTATATCAACTCTCTATGTTCAAAACCATATCCCAGGTTTTATTATTTGATCTTGGATGCTGTTTTACCTATGATAGTGCGGAATTTATACATATCCCCCGTGCTGGTCTCATCAATGTCAAATAAACATAAGTAAAAGGAGTTTTTTAAATTGTGCTTTTAAAATAAGACACTCACCCCACTGGCTTTAGTTACTAGTTGAGTTTTTCAACTAGACAGTGGTAAAGGCTTGGAGGGAATGCTGTGGTATCCATAGTTTTATCTGGAGTTTGTGGGATTCAGTGTGAGATCTTGGAAGTCAAGAGTGAGGGCTTTACATGTGGAAATACCTGCTGCTTTGAAATTCCTATACTCTTAAAAAACAAAAGCCTTAAAAATGTGAAACACTGAAAAACTTGGTCTGAGAGGGCATCTTCAAGAAAATGCTGTAAAATCATTGTAAAAATTATGTATAACAGCATTAAATTCTTCCCCTAAATATGCTGTAATGGGCACTATGGATTTATGACAATATCCATTCCAAATCAGGAATTTGGATTCACTTGTTTTTGTTCAGATTGAGTAGGATGCAGTTTTGTAACTAAAATGAAGCATTTGAAGAACTTTTTTTCAGCTTTTAACTTCTGAAAATCATTGGTTTCCTGCCAGAAAAGAACATCTTGGAAAAGTAGAAATTAAAATAACTGTCCTGACTTGCTGCACTTTGCCACAGCAACCATAACCATGCAGGTCTCGCCATTCTTGTTACTTGTGTGTGTGTCAAATATCCTTAATTTTCTCCTTTTCTAATTTTAACCAATGATTTCTATAGAAAGGGGGGTATCTATTTGTATGATCTAGAAGATAATCTGATTTCTTGCATGAGATGGTTTACACTTTGCACAGAATTATTTTCTAGCTTCTGGGTGATCATCAATGTGTAGACTCTTTTTATTTTCTGAGGGCTAAACTATATTTTTGGAACAAAGCCTCTCCAACACAAAACTTCACCAGAAACATCTATATTTTGATGAAAACCTTATCCCAAACTGCCTCAGTTAAGGTTCTGCTTTAGAAGTTTTTAACAAGATCTCTATCAGAATTGACAACCCTGTAGATGAGCCCAGTGTGTTGGGCACAGCACAATAGAGCAGGGATCTAAATAAAGATTTCAAATATCCCTGAATGCCTTATCCACTGAACTAAAGCAAACAAAAATGCTTATTCTTGTCTTCTTGGTAAAACATTCCTTCAGTCCTGGCTGCTGCTCTCTGTCAAAACTTCTCATCCGAGTTTAGTCATCACTTATGACTGTAAAACTAACAAACATTTATCTAAACACTTATGTAAAGCCTTGTACTATTGCTTTGGTATGAAGAAAAGGACATAAATTCTGATTGTCTTCTTTAGAAAAAAGCATGAACCTCATGAAGAGCTAGAGACATTTTCAGTGAAATTTTGGATTTTTCCTATTTTCCTGTGCAGCTGTGAGAAAGTTGCTGATGGAAGGCAAACCCCACCCCACTTGCAGCCTCTCCTAGACCTGCCTCTTCAAATACAGCCAGCTCCTGCCACCCTGCTGCTTCCAGCACCTTGACCTGGGCATTGTCTCCTCAGATATTCCCTTTTGTCATGTCTTACAATCCTTTGAGTGACCTTGTGCTGTTTCTCATCTCTATTTCATAGATCAGGGTGTTCCTTCCATAGCTTGTCATTAAATGTGACTCCAGCTGTTACAGGCATTTCTCCAGCTGCAAACACTGTGCAGAATAGTCTGGGTATTCCATAAGAAGTCCAAAGAAACAGTGGGTCCAGTCTTCCTACTGTTGTTATGTAAGGAGCAAAATAGAAAAATATCAAGAATGATGTTGTCTTGCTTTTTAGACCATGTTCCTGAGGGTTTTGATTTCTATCCAGCTATGGTCAAATAATCCCTTGTTCTTGCAGATGAGCAGTGAATTTCCAGTAGGGATGATCTTAGGAGACTGGGGAATCCACACGTAGTTTCATCTGTTCCACACATTTCTCCTTCTTTTCTGCCAGCCAGTGTTTCTCTTGAACACTTGGATTTTCTGTAGAAAGCCATCCTGGTCCCATTCCCAAACTTCTTTTTTTCTTTCCCAATCTCCAAATGTTTCTCTTTAGACATTATACAATATCTCTTTTATCAGATGCTTAATCATAAAAGAAAGCTCTGTTCTAAAACTCTGCCTAATTATCAAATAATCAAGTAGCTGATATCTGATCATTCTTTAAATGTGAGTTTTGAATATTACTCAACATATGTGGAGCAACTTAGCTGTAAACTGCTCAGAGGATACTTGGGAGTTCCTCACTAGGGAGAGCTTTTTGTAAATGGTCCAAGCTGAGGAAAAGCTGAATCTGAAGATGAGATTTTTAGATTTCCAGGCTAATCAAGCATGAAGATGCTTCTGTGCATACCTGGGGACAGTTGAAATGTTTCATGCTGGATGCCCATCTGCCTTTATTATTTTTTGAATGCTCTTAAAAACACTTGGCTTCTCTTAAATATGAAATTCCATCTTGTGGTCACTGCTATGGGTATGTCCAAAGTAGTGTCCACCTAGCTAACAGCTAAATAATCAAACTTCAAGAAGGATGGTTTGGTGGCTCTACACCCCTGGGGCATCTGCTGGGTTATTTCCCTGTGCTCCTCTCAACTGAGCTGGCTCCAAGTCCTCTTCTGCACTAATACTTCTTGCATTAATATTTGTGGTGTTCATATATATTTAACCAGTAGATTACAGGCAAGACTCTTTTTTTTCTGTAGCACTCATGGTAGACAAATTATGCCATATTTGGAGCCTGTAGTCTTTATTTACAGCACTTCTGTACCAATAAATCCCCGTGTGATGCTTAACTCTGAATTAAGGAGGAAATTAGCATTCCTTTTCAGTAGGTGCTGTCAGAGTGGCTGCTGAGCTGTACTTCATGCAGAGAAAGCTGTGGCAGAGGCTGGGTGGGCTGAACAGCTCAGTTCTGCTCTGCTGCCTGGAGCATGGAAAAGGAGCAGTGCTGGCTTGTAGCCCTCCCACACCATCCTGGCACAGGCAGCTTAGAGTGTGACAGCAAACTGTACCAAGTGTTGATAAAACAGGCTGAGGATGGCAGAGATTTTGCACCAGTCTGGCAGCTCTGCCTTGGGCATCTCTAAATGCATTGACAGCCATGACTTTCTTTGGGTTAAGCTGTTCCTAAATGTTTGGATGTGCAGGGATACCATCCAGCTGTTGCCTACCCCCTTGTCTTGCAGAGCAGCATGTCTCTCTTCACAATGTCCTTTTTCAACAAGATAGCAACAGTCTGAGTGCAAGAAAAGAGGAGATATTCCAGATTCCCCCATTTCTGAGAACTGTTGTGATACACACTTGCATAACATGGGTACATTCAAAGTCTATAGGGCATTGTCTGAATCTGGGAGGGTGAGAGATCACACAACATAGGATGATCTCATCTGGCTGTCAGGAACATATTTCTTTCTACCCATCTGCTTGCAAAACCCTTGGGTTAAGAATAATAAAAAAAAACAAAGCAAAAAACCCAACTGCAGAGTGCCCAAGAAGTGAACAAGCTTGATATGTGACAAGCAAAGCAATCAATAGGAAAAAAAAATAAATAAAATACTTTAAAGACACAGCTGGAGTCTCTGAAACCACATCATTTTTTGTGGGAGAAGTTTCCCGACTGGCATCAGCTCTCAATACTTTTGATTTCAGTTGTGATAAGATGTGGCTGAGAGGCTGGAGTTCAGCTTGACTGTTCTTAGTAATGTCAAATGTCACAGACTGCTGTACCAGCCTAAAGATGAGCTGAGGATTTCAGATCTCCTTATTTTTCACTTTTTGAGCTGAATTCTACTTTTTCAGAAAAAGCAGACAAACAGCTAAAACCTCCAGACTTTGATTGCTGGTTAAGATGGGTTTGGAATAAAACTTTACTTGGGAGATCTTGGTGTCTGCAGTTCAAATGTCAGAATAAAAGACTTCAGCAGGGTGAAACTTCCTGACACATGCCTCCAGAGTGGGTGGACTTTGTGTAACAACAAAACACACCAAAAAAATTCTGAAAAAGGCACAGTTATCCAAGAGAACAAGTAAGAGAATAAATGTATTTAGTTCTCAGTTTTACCTGTATTTTAAATATAAGGCTGCTCCTCAAGAGTAAAAAATGCTGTAGCGGGTGAAAGTGATTTTCTCATGTGGTCGAGGATGCAGGCAATATTTTGAATCTGAAAAAAATCCATAATAATGCCAGCAGGTAGCTTAACTCTGAATCAAGGAATTTAATCTCACCTTGCTTAGCCTATGTCCAAATATGAATGCTTCCAATTTAAAATGGGAAAGAAAGCTATTGCATGGTATTGGATATATCGTGGAGTGTTGTGGGGTCAGAGACTTCTTTCAGAAACCCAGACAGATGTGGAGCAAAACCAGCTTTGGGAGTCAGGGCTTAGCTGAATTCATCCACTTCTTTTGGCTTCTATTGCTGGAATTTCACTGCTTGCTAGAAGAGGCAAGTTGCTGTTTTCCACAACTGGGATACTTAGCAGTAAAAATCTTAACCCTTAATAATATTTGGTTTATTCTAAGACCTCTTTTTTCCGTCTTAGGTACAAATAAAACTTTTTTTTTTTTTTAATCTCGTAATTCCAGCAGAACAGATTGCCCTAGTTGTCCTTCCCAAATATTTCTTGATGGAAAAATAAGAATTTAAGGATCATTTTCAAGAGACAGTGTGAACTGCTCATGTAGCTCATATTTGACAAATTAATCCAATCTCTAATTACCTCCAAGGTTTCTAATGAAGCCTCATATAACTCTTGAGAAATATAAGGACTGACACATGGATATTTTTCCCTGTCCAGCTGCTTTGCTGCCTCACAAGAGCTGTTGGAGGAAGTGAGGGACAGTGCAAGTGTCTCAGTAGGAGCTGATTGAGCTGTCATAAATGCTCATTAAATCAGAAGGTAGAGAATAATACACAATGAATAGCAGTGTTTGAAACGATTCAAGTTCCATCATCGCTTTATATATAAATTTGATAACCTGTGAAAATCTGGTGATTAGTTTCTATGGCAGCAATTCTGTGCCCAAAAGGGAGGAAAGGGAAATCTGTCCCATCAAATACAGAGAAGAAAGGAAATGTTGCACTGGTGCTTGTTTGGAACTACACAAAGGCAAATGTCCCCCTCTGTTGCAGTGCTAAAGTACCACCATAGCTAATGAAACCTCTATTTTTTAAACTTTTTTTTTTTAAGAGGTCAGCTTTTTTTTGAGAACTCAGTGGTATCTTGAAGGGGGATTTTTAGAGCTGTAATACTCTAACTGGAACTGAATTCAGGCACTGAAAAGAATGAAGTAAAACCAAAACACAATCAGTAGCAAAACCGTTGGTGTTGTAAAAGCTTTGAAAGGCACCAAAGGATTCAGAACTTAGGTTGAAATGAGCTCAGATCTTTTGGCTGGATATTCTCAGCCTACATCTCTTCCCTGTGATGACATTCTGTTTCCAGTTGCATCTGTGTTTGGAGCCCTTTCCTTTGAAAGATATCCCTCATTTGAAGAATGAGGTGTCATAATCCATGGGTCTTCCAGCAAAACCTTGAGGCTGCAGCCAGAAGCCATTGTGCAGCTTGGAATCCAAGATACCTCAGGGCACCTCAAGCCTCAGATACACTCAGATCTGTTCAATTAAATGTCTCCCAAAGTGTGGGGATGATGCTGTCTAAATGGGAGCAATGCACAGTTTGAGCATATCTGGTGGGTTGCTCCACAGGAGAGAATATTCTGGATGTTGGAGATACAGCAAACGTAAAAATTAACAGCTTCAATATATCTTTTGGCCATTTCAAACCTGCTAAAGCATGTGAATTCTTGTTGCTACTGACATGTCTTAGCACGTAGCAGTGGCAGGGAATTAGCTTCCTTTAATGTGAAGAATGTTGTCAGAGTGCTGGTTGTTTTATTGACACCACTTTGGGAATAGGCCAGCCCTGTGTGGACAGAGAAAGCAGAGGGTGCTGAAATATGTTCTGTTCTCATCCCTACATTTTCATGAGGTGAGAGGCAGCTTGGTTTCCCCTAGATGCTGTGAGCAGTGGACTTGGCAGGTATGTGAATAGTTTACAGAACTTGGGGAAATTTTACCTGGTTGAATATTATGCCCTTTCTCCTTGAGGTGAATTGTGACTTAATTACAGAAGTGTAAATCAGCCACAAAGTTGTGGTACCACTCATTTGAGGCACGAGCCAACTCTTGTAAACGCTCATGGTGGTGCCAGGAGTGTCCTGCTTCCCTTCCTGTGCATGACACCACCTTCTCTGGAAGGAGGGGAGCTGCTGGGGCAGGGAAGATCAACTGAAGCCCCCCCTTTTTGATGGTATCAGAAAGATTAGCAGGACTGATGTGGTCATTTGTTGCCCTTTGACTGAAAGGTTGTGGTGTTCTAATTGGCAGCACTAATTTTGAAGCGTTTTGTTTCTCGCAGTTATGACAATTTGGGTATATTAAGCAATTTTTACTTGCTTTTAAAATCTTTTTTTATTGGTCTGGTGTTTGCTAAGTTAAGTGAAACAATGATCAATTTGGTCTCCTAAAAAAGGAATATTAGCCTTCAGGAAAGCTATTTATTGTTTTCCCCTTAACAGCACCTCCCTTTCATTTGTTTGCTTCTCTTTCCTCAGTTCCTCTGAAGTTCAGAAGTTTTGTAGTGTCAACTGATGGTCATTTGGGAAACTCTTGATCTAGTGAGAGATAGGAGTTGAATGTTTCTATCTCTGATTAAATAAATTTCTCTATTTTCTTCTTAATGAGAATATCTCTTGTTTGTTTCTTTGTTCCCATCTGGGAGAGATTTTTGAGCAGTGACACTCTAAGAATGTATGGCTGAATTATCTGCTGCTTCTCTGATTTCAGTGGAGTTGGGCCAGCAGAGACTTTGGCCCAGTGTTTGTCTGTGTTTCCCAGAAATGCTTTTCTGAGCAGATTTGCGCTGTTTCCCAGAGAAACCCTAACACCATTTTGTGCATTAAATCAGGGGAGTTTGTAAATGCAAGAGCTACATGGCAAAGTGTAACATGGGAGTGAAGGCTTTGTGTTGTACAGGGCATGAAACAGTCAGTAGTAAGCCTCTATCCTCAGAAAATCTGGATATAATCATCTGTTGGTCTTGTTTGCCACCTGAACATCTCTTTTCCTCCTGCAACTCTTGAGTGCATAACCCAGCTTCTTGCCTATCCCAGAATCAAATCAAGCAGTTGGTTTCCCACTTAAATTTAGTTTAGATTTAAACCTGGCTTGTGGCCAGGTGCTCACTGTGCAGTAGCTGACTTCAGCTCAGCTATGAGAGACCTGTACATACATTATAAACACCCCATCATGGAATTGAGTAGGCTGAAATCTGATGCCCACTGCCTTGTGGGTTTTTTCTTATTGGTATAAGTGATTTTAGGACACTTCTTGGAAAAGTAACAATCTATTATGGACAATTTGGAAGGATCTTTGTCCAAATCTGCTTTAAAAGGTCAGCTGGGATGGGCTTGCATGGTTATTTGCTGCTGTTGGACACTTGTAGAGCAAAGGAGTCTTGCCATGCTTTAACTGCCAGTGCTGGGAAATCTGTTGGACATAAACATTTGTGATCCTTCATAGTAAAGTTGTGTAACTCACCAAGCACTCTGTCAAGTGAGATGAGCCAAACTGGGATGCCAGGCCCACATTACTGCATTTTCCTTGGACCAGTGTTCTTTATTAGTCCCCAGTGGAACTCGTGCCTTGGTACAGGATGAGGTGTTTGTCACTGAATGAGGTGACCTGCTGGGGCTGAGTCACACAGAGAGTGCCTCTGTCCTTGGAGTGACAGAGGTTAAACCTCCAAAATGGATGGGTCACAAGCAGCATATTGAGCTCCAGAGCATACACATTTATATATGAATCTGATTTCCTTGGAGCCCCTGTTTTATACAAGCAGGAGTCTGGTCTCCAATCCTAACACATGGCTCAATATTTAGCTGTTGGCATCAACCAAAAATATGCATGTGGAGGATTCCTTGCATTACTGCAGCTTCCAGACCTTGCTGCAAGTGTCAGGCTGGCTGGCTGCGTGCCTTCCTGAGAGCAGCATGAGTTGCTGGCTGGTTCAAGTGCCCCTTTTTGCACAATTGGCCACGAGTCTCTGCTTGTTCACTGGATGTGGTGGCATCTCTCCCTGCTTTGAGCAGAGGCAAGCATGGCCTTGTATCCCTGTACAAAACCCAGCCTTACTGACTATATGCCATCACATGAGTCACTTCAGAGTAAAACTATTCCAGGCTGACTGAGCAATTGTGACAAAGGTCCTGGTAGGAACAGCTTTCAGAGTGTTAGTCCAACTGGATCCATCCTTTCCTGCCATTGCCCAGCATCTGATGTTGCAGGCAGACTTAAAGAGACACTGACTGCAGAGCTAGAGGGATATTTCCTACGTGCTCCTAAAAGAGACACCACCTAAAATTCCTGCCCAAAGACAGGAATAGTAGCTAGGGAAGAACCTTCTGTAGACAAAAATAAAGGTTATGGCCTACTCCTTAGAACAACTTTTCTCTCCTTTTTCAGAAACTTTTCTGGGCTATACTGTTAAGAGGTCCTTCTGTTGGGGCCTAGAACATGTAGCTGAATACCAGGCACAGATGTGTCTGCAGCTTTTCTTTCAAAAGAGGAATATTTGAATTCCTCAAATATTCCCTTAATATTTGGATATTTTGTGTGACCCAGCAGCTCAGAAGTTCTGAAGGGTGTGAGGGTGAACCCATCACTTCTGATACCTCTTGGGAATGTTCAGTAAGAGATGATGAAGGGAGAGTCACAGTGATGGGGACAATGTTGTGTTCTAGTGACTCTGGTCATTAAAGTGCCATTCTCAAGCAGACTGGATGGAAAAATCCCTTCTCCTTCAGCAGGCCCTGAGCAGACAAGGCACAGGCTATTCCTCCTGCACCTGTCCCAGTTGAAGGACAGGAGTAAGTCTGGCCTGCCAGGTCTGTTTGTCCCAGAACACCGTAATCATTTACCATAAAACACCAGCGGTGACTCTTCCCTGAAACACACTCTGAATAAATATTTTTTTTCTCCTTCGTCTATTTCTGTAAAAAGGGTCTTTTGATGAAAATACCATTGGTATGTTTGAAAAAACCAACCCCTGAGTAGTTATTTACTGAGTCCTTAAATACACAGGCTCAGTAATTGACTGCTGTGAATGGCTGAAATGCCCCATCTCAGCCTGGAGGCTCCAGACGTTTCCTCCCTGGGCTGCAGTGATGTGGCTCTGTTTGTGTGGGCCCAAGGGCACACCTCTGCCACCACTCCCTGTAGGGCACAGCCAGAGTCTCAGCCTTGGAAGGGACACTGAAACCTGCAGAAGATGTCACAGCACCTTGGGAGGTTTCAACACATTTTTCTGGTGGTGCACAGGGCTGGAGTCAGTCTTGCCCTTCAGCATCATCTAACAATGACTTCGATAGAGTTGAAAGAGTTTCAGTGTGGGTTTTGTACCTCTCATGTCTCTGCCTGGAAAGTGCCAGCAGTGTGGGGCTGCTTCTCTTCCCCCATTCAGCTGAACATTCTAGAACCTCAGGGAGTGAATACAGAGGTCACCATCTACATCAAGCAGCACAATTGTCCCCTCACTGAGTTCCTGTTCCGAGTGAACAGCAGTGTGGGAACTACAGCTTGGGTGGAAATCTGTGCAATGACTGACTTGGCAAAACTGTCTCAGAATATGCTTTTTACTAAACATGACCTATTTTGCTGCAAACCAAATAAAATATATATAATATATATTAAAAAGGTGTGAAGTTGAGAGGCTGATGAAAGGTTTCCCTACAAGCTGTTGATAAATCCTTGACCTGTTTCACGTCTTGTTGAGATTTTTAGAGATTAAGGAGTTGTAAAATGTCTAGGAACCCTGATGACCAGCAACTCAGATGAATAACCAGCTCCTACTGGAGAGAGAAACAGGAGTCAGGAAATGAAAAGAGTCTTGGTTTCCTTTTGTTTTTACAAATATTATTTTCAGTCATTGTGTGTATCTGCTATAATGTACTAGGAATGCTCTGAGGTATGGGTTGTGACCAGGTCTCATTAGCCAAGAATTGCTCTTTTTTTTAAATCTTTTATTTGTCCTGATTTATGTAAGAATGCAACACCATACTTATTCTAAGTTTTTAGCTACAATTGTGCCTAATATTCCCTGAAGTTTAAGCTAGTTCAGATGGGGAATCCAAAAATAATCGTGTTTGGAAGAAAAGTGAAAATGAGTGAGCTAAACTAAGTATTCTGTTCTTTATGCATCTTCAGAGACTAAAATACATTGAAGAGAATACAAATCATTTAATCCTCCAAGTCTCTGAGATGCTTTAAAAGTGTTGACCATACTTTCACTAAAAGTTTTTTTTTAAAAAAAAGTTTTTAATCAGTGTCAGTCTGCATCTTAGTGTGCCTAGAGTAGCTCCTAACTTGGTTGTGTGCCCAAGAGCCTTTAGGGTGTTTAGATGTCTGCCACTGACCAAATTCAGTCTAAAAAAATGAGACCTAGAGGTGGAAATCAAATAGTCTTTTCTCATGTATAATCTTTTAGCCAGCTGGTACAAAAGAAACCATAGTGGTCCAACTGCTGAACTCTAGAAGTTTATTCTATTGGGTCTTTTCTATCCTGGATGATTTATCTAGAACCAGATCCATTTTGTACTTGATTTGATTGCCTGTCTAATCATTAATTTGTGGTCACTTTTTCTATTAATCATTAGTATTCTTTTATTATTCAGCAAGGCTTGGTGCTTTTTAATATAATCTTAGCAAGGAATTTACTGGTGTGTTTAGGCTGCTCTAACCAAGGGGTGCTATGTTAGCACTGCTGCACAAGTCACCAGAACCTGCTTAGTAAGCCTTGTTCTGCACATGCAAACCCAGTATGGATGAAAATATTGGCCATGACTGTGCTGTTGGAAAAGTGATTTTTATGATCTTTTATCACATCTATAGTGTCTTTTCATGGGGCATTGAAACTCCTGGTAAAAATTTTATCAATATATTACTGTCATGCACGTGTTGAAGCCAAGAACTTTGGAAGCTTAATGATATATGAAGTCTTTCTGCAAGATTTTGGGGAAGGTTGCTGAAAAGATCCCTTTTATGCTGCCAGGGCCATGCAAAGAGCTGGCAGTCTAAGCTGGAGTTCAGTTCTTCAGATTTGAACATGGGGAGGGGGTGTTTGAGCCAAACCTCTTTGTATAAATTGTATCTGAATTATATCAATACCTGAAATACAGGCTTCTTCAACAGCCTCAAAATCCACTTAAATATGTGCCTGAACTGAAAGCCTCTAACTTCCCATGTCCCAAACTCATCTAACTCCAGAGCTAGATTTGTGTGGGTAGGAAGTGCCTATTTTAAATACACTTTTGGAGAGTGCTGTTTAAGGGCTGGAAATTTTGCCTCTCTTCTAGGCATCTTTCATTTGCCATAGTTCTCATGCTAATGTCTTAATAGTATTGGCTGTATTTATATGCAGTGTTAAGGGGAGGATGGCTTTATGTTCTTCTCTCCCTGGCCTGGAGGGACAGCACAGTGACTTAGCTCTCCAATACTGTGTTTGAACTCTTCATTTTTTTTTTTTAAATTTTGTGTTCATCCATGCTGTCATACAGTCATTCATGTACTTATTCATATGACTGCCTGTTCTGTTGCTGTTTCCATGGGAAAGGAAGATGCTTGGTGTGTTCAACAGCCTGGAGAGCCACAAGTCCCATTCCCAAAGCGAGCCATTCAAGCCCTTTTAAGTTACCTAGAAAATTTCTCTTTTGTATTAACACAGCTCGTGCCCTAAAGTAACAAATGGCATAGGATCCTTCACATCCAACTTTCTCCTTGCCCTGGCACAGATTCCTGGAGAAGCTGTGGCTGCCCCATTCCTGGAAGTGTCCAAGGCCAGGTTGGGTGGGGCTTGGAGCAACCTGGGACAGTGGAAGATGTCCCTGACCATGGCAGGGGGTGCAGCTGGATGGGCTTTAGGGTCCTTTCCAACCCAAACCATTCTGTGACCCCACGACGAAATTTGGTGTATAAATGTATATTTTGAGCTGGAATTTCTCACAGGTATTATATTTAGGTATTATATTTAAAGCAGAGGTGATAATAATACCACCTATGGTTACAGGCTTCCCACAGTACAAGGGAAACACAACAAATCCAAGCCAACTATTTCTCCAGATTTTGTGCCAGAGTTCAGTTTGCATAGGTGGCAGTATTGGAAACTCTCCAGAGAAAGCTTTTTATCTGGCCATTCATTTCTACCAGCTCTTCTCATTCTGAATCCCTCTGAGGCTGAACCTAAACCTGCCATGGCTGCAGAAGCCAACCAGCGTGCTATCCAAAAAACTCACAAGTTTCAAACCTACCACAGACTGAGACAAGAAAATCTCCAATAAAGGCCGTGCTGGGCTTTTCCATTTCCTCTGCTTATCAGAGCCAAAAGCCCTCTTCTAACAAGTTGAACTCATCCAAAGGAACTAAAAGGAGAATTTGGATTATTGGCTGCTTGCTTTCTACACAAACACGCAGTTTTCCACACTGACATAGGCAAATGAAATATCACGTGTTGTGCTGAAGCCCACCCACAGGTGGGTTGGCAAATGTGAATTTGCTTGTGGCTATTCTTGGTTCTTCTGAGACACATTGGAGGTGAGAGGGGAAGGGAAGAGTTCTCTGCACCAGGAGTTGTGTCTGTGCCCTGGCTGAGTGACTGACACCTCTGAGTGACAGCACCAAGCACTTAAAAATAAACTTTGGGATGAGATGTCAGACAAAGGCTCTGTTGTAGTGAAACTTTGCGAATTTGGGCTTTGGAATTTGGAATTTGTTGTCCAGTATCTGAAGATACTGAATAGTTATATTCCACAAATAATAGAAGAAAAATTCTGAAGCACTTCCATAACATAGGTACTCTTCTACAATATACACATATAGGAAAAATAATCCCAATGGTCGTTTTGAGCAGCTCTTCCAACCAACCACTCACTCCAAGCCAATGCCCTCATGGGAACCAAAGCTCTTGGAAGTTGTCTTTTCATCTGGGGAACTCTTTCAGCAGTCTTGGAAACATGACCTCCTCCTTTCCAAGCAATGTCTCTGGATGTGTCTGCAAGGAGCCAACAGGAAAGGCCACAAATGGGTCACCTCCCAAGTTCAGGGTAATAGATGGGTGAATCTATTAGCAGCTGATGACAAACAGGGCCCCAAGACTTGAAATATCTTCTACACTGTGTCTTGAGAGCAGTAGTTAGTCCTAAGCTCTCCTAAAATTCCTAAAGTCACTAATTATCTCAAGGCTTGAACAGCCTTTGAAAACCTTTGACTCTTCTATTGAAAAGCAAAGGAAAGATCAAAATCTCATGATTAAACAAACTCAGGATATTCTTAGAAACATTTCGAAGGCTGAGGTTCCCCTCTCTTCCAGAGAATATTAATACATTCTGCTGAGTTTTGAAAAATCAGACACCAAAAAGAAGAGCAACTAATGGCACTGGGTGGAGTGGCTGATCTCATATGTGCAATCCCATATGAGAAATATGCTCCCATGGGATTCCCACTCACTGCCCTACTGACTTGACTGAAATGACTCTTGTATTAAGTAACTCACCAGATTGGATTTGAACTATCTAAGGAAAGGTTTTCTCTGTTCTCTAGGCCAGGAGAAACAGGAGCTGCACAAAGCTGGAAGGCATGGCCACTTGGAAGTAAAGGGACACCTCTCATTAGAGGCCTCGTGAGCCTGGGGTTAGAAAATTAAACTGGAGCATATTAGGAATATCAGCAGAAGGTGGAACTTGCCAGTGTGAAGTGAAATGCTGACTAAACAAATATCCTTACAAACCTATGCAGCTGGATTGATTGGCAGGCTTGATTACTCATCCTTTCCTGTCTAGACAGAGCTAGTTTATAGATTTCATATAAAAAAGTTAATACTTATCATGTTTGATGGCTGTCTTGGTGCTGGCGTGAAGCTCCATGAATTACTGTCAGCTTGATTGGAAATGGAGTTTGGGAAGGCATTAGTAAAATGGCCTTGACTTTTGCTGGGTCTTACTGGAAGAAACCTGCTTTTCTATGAGGTGGTAGAAAAGAGAGAACTTTCTCCTGCCTCCTTTTTTGGAGTTCAATTACAGCAAATGCACTTGGCCTATAGTAGGCTGCCATATTTGAGAAAGTCTTGGTCCATTTTTCTATAAATAAGAAATATTGCACCATACCAAGTCTTGACATAAGCCTGAACCAATGCAAAATTGTCAAAGGTATCAGATATATGGAGAAGGGAAGTAGATTAATTTGTACCTGGAAGACTTTTTATATCTTGGGGATAGCATGACTTGTTCAGAACTATAAAGGCAGAAGGTGACCTGTGTAAGCTGGGCCCCAGGCTTTACATTGTACAATGATGATGAAGCTTCCAAATACTCAGTGCATGCCCAGGCAAGGCAAATTCCTTCTGCTGCTCTGGTTGAAAGTGATTTCTCCTTGCTGATGTGGAGAAGTGGGGATGAGGAACCCCAGAGGTGGCTGTGTGCTGGGCAGTCTTTAAAGGGAACAGTTTTTCATTCCAGTTGCACAGAGAGCATCAGAGCTGATTTGAGCCAGTCCAATGTGTTTTGATAGACTCCAATAGGTCAGAGGGGAACAGACATGAGAAATAGCCTTGACCTTGTCAAAAAAACCTGAATTTTGTTGGAGAAAGGGGGTTCTCTCAAGGCTTAAACAGGTATTTGAGCTGTCCTTTCATCTTTTATGAAGTGTGTTACACTAAGTGCTCTTTGGCTGCTGTTTTGGGAAGCTGGCACAAGCAGTGCTAAGGAGCTCATTTAAATAGAGCTGGCCTCATTAGCATCCCAGATGCTGAAAATGTGCACAGCTGGATCTCTGCCAAAAAGCAGACCTCTTCATCTGTGGCTTTCAGCTGGCCTAAAAATAATGTTCAAAGTGACTTTATTAAAAATCTCCCTATATGTGTACCTATATAAATATACATATTTATACATGCATAAACACAAATTATGGCCAGGCTGATGTTTGCCTGTCACCTGCCTAAAGGATGAAGTCCTGCCCTGCCTTTTTCTGGTGGAGGTGGTGCCAGATTGTAAGAACTGTGTGCACATCCAGGTGTTGAGGTGACAGGTTGGGATGCTCTGTTGGTTCCTGAGCTCAGAGAGCTGTCACTTTAGACTGCCATATCCCCCCAGTCAATATGGATGTGTCCCCTCTGTGACCAACCTGAGATTCCATCCTCCATGTGCAACTCTAACTCCTAGTGTGTAGGAATGTTTTGAAACCCAGCTTTTTCAGTAAAAGCTGCAATAGGTGATTGTATGAAAATAGCCACTCAGCTGAGGTAAGAAGCAGATCAAATGATTTTAAGAACTACCAAAACAAGGAAACACAATAAACTAAACTCGTGGCAATGTATAGATTCTCAGCACATCATTCCCTTAAGGACTTTGTGTGCTGTTTGATACCCAAAAAGAGAATAAAGTGTACAGAGAAGGACAAAAATAGATCAAGGGTGCAGAATGGCTTTTGTGCAAGAGGTGACTGAAAGTGTTATTTGTTTTAGCTTGAAGAGAGGTACAAGAGAGAAGTCTCTTTATCTGCATGACCTGCAGGGAGGAGATCAGCAGGGCAGATGTAGTCACTCATGACTTAAAAATCAAAGGCTAAATTTCCAGTTAGAATCTTCAAAAAATTTTCCAAAAGAGTCACCTATGTTTAAATAGTGGTGTATATCTCTTTCTTTTATGCTCTGTGTTATCAGCAGAAAGGAGTGCTTTTCTCTGGCTACTTGGTGAAGGTCTCTCTTCACCACATTCTGCCAATTCTGGGTTTCCAGACATGGGAGTTTCTACCTGGGATCTTAAAAATGTCTCATCCATTTACCTGAGCCAGTCACTCAGTGACATAAAGCAAATGAGGGATGGTGAAGGAGAAGCTTCATAAATCACAAATGTGAATGTAATTGATTTCAGGGGAAAGGGAAGAGTGAGAAAAAGCCCAACAATTTTAATGGGAGATCAGTGTCAGTGCATATCGAGGAGGAGGAGGAGGAGGAGGAGGAAGAGGAGGAGGAGGAGGAGGAGGAGGAGGAGGAGGAGGAGGAGGAGGAGGAGTGGTGGCTGCAGAAGGTCAGCGGGGTGCTGGCAAGGCACAGCTGTGCCCAGAGAGGAATGAGGCTCCTGAATGGTGACTTCAGTTTCCTGGAGTAATGCTGCACCATTGCAGAACTTCCAAGGATGTCTGAGATGGGAAATACCTGTCTACCATTTGTTTACCTATATGTGGTGGCTCAGTGAGCCTGTTTGCAAATTATCCCAGTTCCCAAGAAGGTGAGGATGTTGGACATAACCACTATTTTCCAATCATAGCTTAGTTCAAAGTTGGTCTTGTGGGTTTATGGCTGTCTAGCTCCCTCTCAATAGTGGTACATGGGCTCATTTTTAATTAAAGGAGCTAAAAACAGTCCAAAAAAGTTTTGTTGACTGAAGACTGAAAATATGAAATGTTCTTTGGGGGGTTTTGGGTGTGGATTGTGAGGCACATTTTAATAATATTTAGTATGTCATCTTCAAGCAATGTTTTTAAACCTCAAAACTCCAGGGAAGTTCTGTAGGCTTTAGCAAACAGATGTTAGCAGTCAGGAAAGAATTATGAATCTTGCCCAAAAATATTCCCTCCTGCCTATCAGGATATCCTGATGTGCAACACTTCTGAGATATGCCTCCTATGGAAGCAGGGATGCAATTCTTCTGCAGGTCTGTGAATGTAGGGAAGAAAAAGAGGTTTTGAGTCCCTCCTTATCAGTCATCAAGGCAGCAGCTCATTTGGGATATCCTGATTAACAGAGGGTGTGTGTACATCAGTGCACACTTTGTCCCCATCTAGTAGCTTCCTAAAGTTATTTGACTCAGCTGCTGCTTGTAAGTTAACAGTCTTTAACTTAAATATGTGCACAAGGATCCTAAATCCTGAGTTCTGTAATCTGTTTCAGGGATAAATGGGAATTATGAACTATGAATCCAGATTCCTGCTGTTATGAAAACTGGGGAAGAGTTGGCCCCAGAGGTCTTGATGAGGGGAAAAGACAATATCTGGTTGATGGGAATGGTTTAGCTTCACCTCCAAGGATTTACATCCACTTCCTATCACTTCCTGTTTAAAGCTTAATGGTAAGGGTACACAGAGGTTCCTGAGACAGCAGGAAACCAGAAAGACTGGAATTTTCTGCTGTCTTACCAAAAGTATGAAAATGTTTTCACGAAACTGCCAAGCAACACAGGTACAGTTGTGTGAACACTTGAAAGGAGTGGATGTGAAAACCCAAGGACTGTTCCAACCTTCCCTCTGCACAGGCACCACATCATAACAGCTTCATTTTCTAAGCTTGATGGCTTCCCAGTGTTGCTGGGAATATTTTTGTATTTCCATCCTTTCATGAGCTGTCAGGAAAAGGAGAAGGAGGGATGAAGGCTCACTAAAGGGAGTTGTGGCACTTTTTGGCTATGGTGTGCACTGCTGCTAGTTTACACGTTACTTTCTGGTGTTCTGCTGGCAGTATAAATGAATATCTTTCTTTATCTTTGTTTCCACTCTGCATTCCTGTTCCTGATGTTCAGTGTGAGTTCCAGCCTGATGCTGCCTTTTGAATGTTCAGTGTCTGTTCTTCAGGTCCAGAGGCAAAGCCAGGCAGCCAAATTCAAAGATTTTAGGGTTCTTTTTAGTTCTTTTGTCAGTGAGAAGCTGAGAATGCTCCTTGGTATCTTCTCTGTTCTTCACTAAAAAGATCAACTTTTTTTTTTTTTTCCTCTGGGAATTCAGTGTCCAGTCTTAGGGCTGAACTGATGTGCCATTTTCTTCCATATATAACCAATGGATCCAATTATTTTTCTCCCCTTTTATCCCTCTGCTTGCTTACACTTGCACAATCATTCTTTCAATGAAGGAGGGAGTTCTGATTTCAGAGTATTTGAAGTTCTGATTTCTGATCTTATAGTCAGATTTGTTAATAATTTAAAATGGAAAAAAAATCACTCTTTGAAATAGCTCCACTTAATGTAAATACTAAATTTAGGAACATTTAGGAGCCAATATTCCATTTGATACACATGCCTGCTCTTCACATAAAGTTTGCCAAGCTTTTATGTTACAGTAAGGTGAAATAGGCTGCCTGTGAAAAGTAAATATATCTGACTAATGCACACTCATTTTATCTGTGAAGTGTTGATATGATCCCTCCATTCATCTTCAAAAAATCTTCTTGTGTCTCATTTTGCAAATGATTCATCCTTTGTGGTGGTGGAGAAAGGACATAGGGGATTCCCTAGGAAAATACTGCATGAGCCATAGCTTTAGTTTCTTTTTCTCCTGCAGAAATATATAATATTATACATGGATCAGCTTTTTGGAGACCTGCCCAAACTCATTTGAGTACTCGAACGAAGTTCCCCTTGATTTGGGATCTGTGGTGGGGAGCCATTACTTTAAGAGGCGTTAATTAAACTTAAGAGGATTATAGTGTCTTAATTATGTTCGTGTAATCACTGCTAGTTTGGAAGGAAGCAGTCGGGAAGGCAGTGATGAACCTCAGCTGGAGAAGTACAGATGGCTTAGGCCAAGTAACTCTGTGACTAATGTGGAGGAAAAGACATCTTCCAAGAGCAACCTTAATGGTGGTGTTTTTGTCTAACTCAGTCCATGACGAGTTTGGAAAGGCTCCTTTTTGTACCTGACCAGGCTTAGGACAGGCTCCCAGGCCCAAGGAAACTCATGGACGTGGTGCTTTGACTGAACTTGAACCCAGCCATGCTCTGGTGCTGGCAGGTTTTCTGCTTTAAGGTGAAATCCCTTACAAATGGCTCAGTCAACCCATAATAAAAATCAGAGCTGCAACCTCTCGGTTCAAGGAAGTCCAGCTTAATTGTGGTTGTAACCTTCTGCTGTCTGAGCCACTTAGGAAGGAATGGCATGTTGAAGAAAAGGAGAACTAATGCATTTATTTATTTATTGTCTTCTTTTCTTCAGTGGCTGGATGTAAAGATACATTGTATGATTGCAAGTCCAAGAAAGGCACTCCCTGGGATGTTTTTGAAAGCTTCCAGAAATAGATTCTGACGAGCTTGGATTGAAAAGTGTAAAATTCCAAGCACAGGAGCTCACAAGTTTTGTTAAAGGCAGAGAAGTCTCACGTTTATAGCTGCTCTAGGCCTGATCCAACTATTGCTGGTGTCAAGGGAAAAGCCTTTGCTGGAGTTCTTCATCAGCAAAGTGCTCAGCCCTGAGAAAAAAACAGATTTATGGAGAAAGCTGTAAATGGGCACTTGACACCTTTCCCCTGTTTAGCAGAAGGAGCTGCAGAAGATTAATCTGCAGCAGTTTTGCTGCTGAAGGCATTTGAAGCATGAGAAGAAGCAACAGTGCTGGTAATGAGTACTCAGCTGCTGTCATTGCATTTCCAGGATTTTCAGGGAGTAAGCAGCACCTGCTCAAGTGGTGGACTTGGGGAAATAGTGTCCAGCTTGGTTTGTTAGAAAAAGCATCAGGCATCTCTTCTTTTTGAGAAGACAGGGTAAAGTATGACAGCAGCACCACCGGGGCACTGGAGACAGGCCAGATACACGTATTTGCTTGGGCAAGGAAAACAACCATCTGTCTGGAGAAGGATGTAAACATTAAGTGTTAACTGTCTCTCTCAGCCTCTTCTGTGGCAGAAAGGCAGCCTTGTCTCTTGAGTTATTCTGCTACAAGCTACTGTAATGCAGACTGTGTTGAAAAGGAGCAATTTAGGACAGAATTTTTCTTTTACTGTATTTTTCCAAAGGATGGCTTTTTCACATAGGTCCCTTCTGACTCAAGAAGGGAGAAATCGTTTGGAAGGAAATAAATCTCTGCTGATGGCTACTCAGAAAAGCAGCCAGTGAGCATGGGTGATCTAATATGAATAAATACCATGGATGATGCACCAAGTAACTTCTCAGTTGTTTTTGTTATGCTATTAAGAAGTTCAAATTTAGGCTTCCAGGAACCACAGACACATTTTTTTGGGGTATGTGCATTGCAGTGAAACTTTGCCTGGAGCATCAGGCACAAGGAGGGAAGGAGAGACTGCAGTAGCAAATTGTGATTATGGCACATTCCGTTTGTAAGGCTGGAAACCATGGAATGCAAAGGAGCCTTGTCCCCCTTCAGCAGGGCAGGACTCAGGCTCGGGGGGCTGCTGGCCATGGGTCTGGTGGCTTTGGAAATCTGGGCAAGTCCTGCCCAAAGAAGGACTGACTTGTTAAAAAACAATTTAGTGCTGCATGATGGTGTCAGGGCATGTGCACTAAGTGAGGAGCTGAGCCACCCCATGCATGTTGTGTTCGTGGTTCTCTATCCTCAGTTCCAGACTGAATGAGGTTGGGTGCAAGCAATCTTCAAACACTCAGGTCCCCTTTCTGCTGTGCCTGATCCTCCACATTGTGTCTTCTCCAATCCAGCATCTTCACCTCAAGGCCCTTTTCTCACATCTTGTTAAAGCTCTTGAATACAAGACCATTTCTGTTCAATCCTCTGCTGCAGCCAGGAGTTGGAAGGCAAATCTAAACCTTAAATCACAAATTTCCAAAAAGTGGTGCCTGAAGATTTTTATTATGGAATCTTATGTTGTCACTTCTTCCTTCTGTTGTATATGCAAGGTAGATAACCATTAATTAATCATAATTGATGTTATGTTAGGAATCTGATTCAAAAATTAATAGAGTAAAAGTTCTTCTCAATATAATATGGCAGCTTTAATTTAAATAAAAGGCAAATAATTCAACTATCTCATTCTCACTGCTGGACTTGAGTCTGCGGGGTCTGAAGAACATTGCATGGGATTTTAGGATTATTCTATGCTATGAAACAGAGAATGAACGTGGAAAATTACAGGAAAAGTTTGACTTCTAAGCATCAAACTAAAATCGGAGGAGATGGCAGAAGGAGAATTGGAGAAGGTACCCCAGTGCTGGGATATTTTTAGGGAAATGCATGCTGAGAATACAAACAGCCCCAGGTGCAGATCCAAGGCTGCTAAAGCCAGGCACAGGCTCTCACTGACTCTGTGTCTTCAGGCTGGACCAGGCTGTTTCCTCCACCCCAGCCTGGAGTTTGTCCTGGTGAGTCATCCATGCTCTCAGAATAGGAGCTAATGCATCTGGAACAGCAAGAGCCTGGCCCAGTGCCTGCTCAGATTTGGTGAAATATTCTTGGCAAGTACCAAGCAGTTTTAAACCAGGCCTTCATTAAATCCATTTTCATGTGCCAAAGTATGCCAGCTTCATTTTATATGCAAACTACTTGAAGGAGAGCTCAGTGGGGATTTATATTCAGGATAACAGCAGGAGCTGTGTTGCTACAGCCAGGCTGGGATAACAATCCCAAGGGATGAGAACTGGCATTTGCTGTGTCAGGAAATGTCATTTGTCATCTTTCATCTATCCCACCTACATAAGCCCTGATCAGGCTACAAAATCTCAGTCATATGGATTCCTGCTGACTTCTGTGGGGCTCTTCTGGCATGAGGAGCTGCTCCAAAAGGAGAGGATCCATGCCCTGAGGCCTCACAGGGCACTGGCTGCTCTGTTCCATGTGTGTCCCAGCTGGTGTCTCACTATGTAGGGTCACATAGTGAGTGGTGGCAGTGCTCTTGGTGGCTTCCTCAGCCTTTGGGGAGCAAACAAGAGCCAGATTTAGAAAGTTAATTTTAATAAGTCAAAATCACTTTCCAGATTATTTTAAGATGATACTGGCAGGAAAGACACAAATAGCAAATTTTGTTTTCCAACTGTGTTTGGGAATACTGTGTGATTGGGATCAGCACTCACCTTGGCATAATACTGTTGGACTTGCTGACGTTGGACTTCTAGCATGTAATATTTTGCTGTTTAACATTTGCATGGCCTTTCCTTTTCACAAACTTCAGGGACTTGATAGAAATCCCCTTTGCAAGCAAAGGAGAGGAGGAGCCAAATGCAAATCCAGTCAAGACCCAACTTTGCAGCTTGGGGCTGCAGTGAGGAGTCAGTGTGTGGATGGAGTTTTGGCAGCACAAGAGCAATCCCAGAGGAGGCAGAGCCATGGGCATGATCCCCTGCACCCCTCAGCCCAGCTCTACTCCTGGGACAAAAGGGCAGGGGCCAAGGGAAGGTGCCAGGGTGGCATGTTGTGCCGTGCCAGGCCACTTTGTTGTGCCTCCTGCCTGTCTCGTCCATGCTGTTACAATCTTTGTGCCTTCTGGAGGGGCTATGTGTTTGCAGGGTTCATTTGCAAGCCCCTCAAAGCTGTTTCATTGCTGTTGTGTGCAGAGGGAATCATCACTGACTAACAATTCACATTTTAAATGGTATTTTATCTCTTTCCTTCTGGAAATGCAATGTTTCGTTTGACCCCAGGTGGGAGCCGGATGATTTCTATTTCTTGGTGCACTCGAAATTTTAAAATCATTTTGGATGGATCTGAAACAGAATAGCATGTTTTCAAGTCCAGCCAGGGAACCAAAATGTAATTATTTGCACAGCTGTAATCACACTTCAAAAGAGCCATGACTCTTCTTGGGGTCCCAGGTGCACGGAGAGGACATTCATGAGCTCTGCATCCATGGAAATGCAGCACTGGCCACTGCCCTGCTGTTTAGCTGATGGCTGTAGCATCCTGACCAATAAGTTGTATTTTACAGTAGGAAACTCCAGGTATGGCTTCACTATTTTGTCAGGAAATGCATCCAGGTGAGGCTGTGTGGAGCTGAAAGCCAAGGTGAGGATGCACTTACCTGCACACACCCCAAAACCTCTGCCTCCAAAGTCCTGTTTATAAATGGGAGCAGCTTTTCTCCTGTTAGCAGCAGTCCAAAAAATTATGTGAAAATCAATGGGCTTTTTAAAAACAAAATTTTCCACAGAAAGGTACCTCTGTGAAGTATTTTTTTTTATGACAACGTTTTTTTAAAAGTTATAAAACTTCCAGCAAAATTGTTTTTCAAAACATTTTTCATTTCTGGTAGTCAAAATGTACTCTTGGTATTTACATTAAAAATTTGAGGAACATCCTTAAAAACCTTGGGAAGGCTTGAAAAAACAACGTTTGCTTTAAGTGCTTTCAGAAAAAAAAAAAAGATCAAATTCTGTTTATTTTTATACTAGCAAAATAAGTTTATATAATCTAACTAGCTTGTCCCTTTGGCTTCCTCATGCCTCCAGTTTGAGCCAGGGTCCCAAGGGATGTGGGCAGGAGAGCAGTGCTCATGTGGCAAGGTAGAAGTTTCTTCTGCTCTGTCTGGACCTGATCAGCCTTATTTAAAACAGAATTCCCAAGGGCAGGCTGTGTTTTAATGCTCATGCTGAGGGATTTGCTTGACATGGGTGCAAAAACATGCTTTCCTTTTTAAAGCCTTTTTTCCTCTCAGTTCTGTCCCAGCCTGTTCTGTCCAAAGTGCTCTGATGGATGGCACCTGTTTGGTCCAGTTTGTGTCTCAGGACTGGTTTGTGTTCCTTGCAGAGGGAAATGAGACTGGAAAGTGCTGAGAAAAAATTAGGACTGAGGGCTAAAAATCCAGCTAATTTGTAAAAAGCCATGTGATTTGATAGCACTGGAGAGCTTGGCCTGTGCAGTTTGGGTTGTAGGGGAGAGGGGGGAGTTGCTGAAAGGATTGCAGAGAGCACAGCAAGGCAGCTCTGTGAGGCCTGGGAACATGGGAGAGAAAATTCACCAAGTGAAAACCATTCCATTTGCTTTTTGCTTTATTACGGAGTTCTAGATCTGATTTTAATGGGTATTTATTCCCAGCTTGCTTTATAGAGTGGCTATTAAAAAAACAGCCTCTTAAAAATTATTAAAAATGATGTTTCCATTGGCAGGGAACATTTTCACAAACAGGGTATATAATTACTTGTTGAACTAGCAAGGGACCTGCCATTTCCTTCAGTCACTGACAGCATTACCTCCTTTTAATGACTGGGTGCAGAGATTTTATTGTTAAAGTTATTGGGAGACTCTGGCTTGGAGACTGACTTCTGGGGCACTGAATTCTCCAGCAAGGCTGTTTGAACAGCTCTGTGGTCTGGGCAGATGTCCAGCTGGATGTATTGATACTTTGCTGGAAGGAAAGTTTTGTTGCTAAGTTATGTCTTGACTGGTGAATGGTTTGAAATGTGCCCAGCCTGAGCTTTTAGCATTGATTGGGATCATCTGTCCCACTTAAATTTGGGGCAAGAGGGAAAGGTGCATTACAGTCCAATTGCTAATTCCACTTTAGTTCCCAAAGAGGTGAATCTCCAACAAAGGGCTGAGGCTCCAGTTTTGAGAATAGCTTTCCCTTCAAGTAAACGAGTTATAATTTGGGAGAAAATATTTAAAAGCCGAATTTACCCTCAGCCTATTTTCTCTGCTCAAATCCATTTGTCCTGATGTGCCCATGG
The DNA here is from genome assembly GCF_052056855.1 of Sturnus vulgaris. Taxonomy (NCBI): domain Eukaryota; kingdom Metazoa; phylum Chordata; class Aves; order Passeriformes; family Sturnidae; genus Sturnus; species Sturnus vulgaris. The sequence continues at coordinate 5,742,514 of NC_142249.1, read as the reverse complement.
TTATGATTCTTCATTCTTAAACACGATAGCAAACACCAAATCTCACATGGGCTTGTGACAGGATGTGGCCTCAAGGAGGACCAAGGAGGACGTGTGCCAGACAATCCCTGCAAGGGCATGTGGCCCTGGTTAGCCATGGTTAGCCAGGTGGAAAGGCAGGATATGTGCTGTGCTGTGCTGTGGAACACTGCTCACTTCAGCCTCCTGCTGCCACCCACATTCCCACCCGTGTGTCCTCCACCTGCCCTGCCCTGCTGTGTGCTCTGTATGTCTAGACAGGAGTCTGTGCATCTGCCTGACAGCTCAATCACACTCATTCTTCTGGATTGTCTGGGTACCTGGAAATGCTTGCTCTGGGACACAAACATTTGTGGCTTACCTAGACCTGCCTCGTAGCCTTAAACCACAAATACTTTGTGTGCTGGCATGAGCCTTGCATTTACAAGTGTGCTGCCTAAGCTGGCCATGGAGATCTAACCCAGACACCTCTGTGCTCCCCAGGCTGCAGGGATGAGAAATTCCCTTTTCTAACTGGTCTGCACAGATGGTGTTTCTACACTGGCTGCTCCTGTACCACATGCAATTCTCAGCTTCGTGGCTGTTAATTAAATGGTAGGTTCAGTGCCCTCAAGCACTGGGTTCTGAGACAAGGAGGTAACAGCTCTGTGTTTATAGCCCTTAGCAACATGTGTTATGTTTTGAGCAACTCATCAACAGCATGATACTGGCAAATTAGTGGGATTTTAGGGAAAAGAGCGTCTAGAAAGGCTGACACAGTGGCATTGTCACAGGGAAGGTTTAAATTTTAATTGCGAATAACTTAACTGAACAACACTAAAGAGCGTCTCTATGCTAGTGATTCCTTAGTTCAAATTGACAAGATTGCCCCAGAAGAGATTAAAGGCACCTAAATCCAGAAAGGATTCCCACATGCTCAGCAGCTGCTTCCCAATCCCAGGGGCAGATCCACTGTTGCTCTCTCCACCAGCAATAGCAGCCTAAAGCATCCCCTTGTCCCCTCCCTTCACCTGCTTGTTGTGACCCAGTGCCTGGCATGCATTTGGTAAGCCAGCAGATAAATTGGATCAGTGAACTGCTCCAGGCTATGAAATAATCCTAGAAGTGAAGTCTAACCCGATCTGTTCTCTAGTGCTGTGTCCTGGCAAGCCCTGGGGTCAAGTGTGCTGTCAGATCAGAGGGAGTGATTGATGGGAGACAGGCAAAGGTGGCAGCTATTTAAGCTGGTGTAGCTGCTGAGACCAGCCTGGGCTGATTTCACCAGCCTCCCAAAATCCTGCTCACAGTAAGGCATGCCTGTGGTCTGGGCAGCCAGGCATTGCAGCACTCGCCTCATCCTTCATCCATAAATTAGCTCTGGTTTGTCTTAAGCACAAGGTTCAAATTAGGGCACCTCACAGAGGCACACTGCAAGCCTGGCACAGCACACAGGGCAGCAGTGGCATTGCCTCTACCCCAGAATTTATGGTTGTAGCACACTCAAAGGGTGGCCGTGCTGGTCAGGTCTTCTCAAGGTGAGTCAAACCCAGCATATCATACCCATCCATCTCCTGATGGTTTTTTCCTTTGCTTTTTACAAGCTAGTAGGTAAAATTTTGATGGTGAGATGGAACAATCCATCTAACCTGGCTGCTTGAACTTTAGTATGTAAAAGTGCAACTCTGCACTCTTGGTTAGTGAGGGGTAATTATATTCTTAAATACTTGCTATTAATTATAGGAAATACCAGCCTTCAGCTATGCTCAGTGTTGTTGACCTGGGTGTGATTGATCCTCCTGCTCCAGAAAGGTCTTTTTGACCCTGGAGCATTTTTACAGCTTCTTGAAATTCACTGTTGAAAACCACTTTAAGAGGATCGTGCCTGGCTTGTAGCAAAGAGTGGTGGCCTTGCTTCTTATGGCTTGGGAGGAAAAATGAGAGGGGATTCCAAGGGCTTTGGCATGGAAGGCATAAAAAGGATTCTAATGACTTCATACATTCAGCATCAGTCCTTAGTTCCAGTGGCAAATAGGAGCAGCTGATGAGCAGAAAGGCTCAAAGCTTCCTTTTACTCCCACTGACAACTCTGGCCTGGGGTTTTGTTTTAACCAAGATATCTGATGCTGTTATATGCACTGTTCAAAGTACCCAACCTGTCAGACCAGTCTTTTTCCACATGAGTTTTATCTCAGATAAAGCATGGAAACACTGGTTTGCTTTGCAGTTTCCTAAACAGGCAAGTGAATTGTATAGAGTAGCTTTGGTTGGGGCCTGTGTGCTCTGAGACTCTTTGAAGATGCTTTAAGTAAACACCACTTGCTGCTAGCTTATTATCTAGTCAAACAAAGAGATTTTGTGGTTTGAGGCTGTAGAAAGGAAAGAATCAGCTGCTGTAAATACCAGTCAATGGATGAAGGAAGAAGCAATGTTCTTTACATTCATGATTGTCAGAAAGCAAAGCTAGGACTTGCAGAGTATCTGTAAAATCTTCAGCACAGGTATAAGTGCAACCACCACGTGGAGCAGTGAGACCTTTACTGAAAAGTTAAATTCTGCTCAAGAGTTTCTCTGCCAAAGAACCAGTCTGTGAGTTTCTTGATAAATATTTAAGAGGGGCATCACTGTCTTAGACCTACTTGTGCATCCAGAATACCTTAAATTGAGAGCTGGGATAAAGCTTAAAGAAACGAAATAAATGGACAAAGAAGCACACAGAGCCAAATTCCTGCTTGGCAAAGTTCCCCCAGCATTAGAGCATTTGGCAGACAATATTTAATAAAGCACTTGTATCCACACTTAAAACTTTACACCATTCGTGTTCCCTGCTTCTCTTCCTGTCTATTGTTTTTCTTCAGATGCTGTTGGAGTTACAGAGAGATGACCATTATAGCACTCAAGGCACTTTTGTTGGTAAAATGAGGTGTTGGGTGGTGTGTTTGTGTGTATGGGCTGGTCCTTTGCTGTGCAGAAATAATTCCCTGTCTTAATTCCAAAAGGCAGCAAAGGATGGAGTTAAGGCAGGTAATCTTTTCTCCTTTTCACCCAGGGATTTAAAAAATCAGCACTTGCTTCCTCTTCTTTGCCAGAAACTTGGAGATTATGGCTAAACATAATTTTTTTAGGTAATGTTTTTCACAGGATAAAAAGGATGTTGTTTTCTTTGGAGCTCACCAGTTGGAGAATGAGATGCTTGGGATCAGCGGTGCATATAGGAGATAATGTGAATTAATTTTTTCCCAATCTTTTGCAGAGTGTAACCTAGAGCTCTTGCCTGTGCTGCTGCATGGCCAGGTGTCCCCAAGGGAACAGCACTGGATACCTTCCTCCTTCCTCATTCACCACCTGGGTTTTGTGGGGAAATCCCTCCAGTCAAGAAAACACTAACGCTCTTTACATGCTGAGAAATTTAACTGCTATCTGTGGAGTGCTTTGAATGCAATGAAATGTTGTTTCTAGCTCTGCTGAGAGCCTGAGCAGCTGGAATATGGCAGGGAAATAGTTAGCCAGTGGTTGGGAAGCCTCACTGGGAACGAGGATCCTCCCCAGCTCCACTCAAGCGATGGCAGCAGGCCACTTCCCCTGTCCTCAAAAGTGAAACACTTCACAGATGTCCATGAAGAAAATTGATCTGAGCTGCTTTATCCCATGGAGCTAAACAGGGTTAGGAAGCTGTGTTTTCCTATCAGAAATTGTTTTGATAGGGGATAGTTTGTGGTTCAAACAGGTGTGAAAAAAGGCCACATTGACCATAAAGTACCTGGGGCAGGTATTTTCCCAGACAAATGCTTTCCAGTTCCATAGGGCTGGAAAACTTGCAGGTTTTCTGTAGTTTATTGGTGGATGTTCCTCTCCTCTTGGCTTGTTTTGAGCTCTGCAATATTCAGAACTATTTCCTGATGTAGACCTGTACTGTGCCCAGCACACCAGACTCTTGGTAGGGCATTGATCAGAAGAAAAAAAATAAAGTCAAGAAAGAGCAAACTAGAGCTCATGAATACTTGGGTTTCAAGCATTTTGGTTGCTCAGAGCAGAGGTATTTCATTTGTCACATTGAGAGAAATAGATGTTGTACTACTCTTTCCAAGTATGAAGTATTTCCAAGTATTTCTCTTCTCCATCCCTCACTGTTATTCATTGGCACTTCATTCCTCTTGTCCCTTCATCTCTGGGTGATAAGGAACCTTTCATTCTTTGTTTTTCAGATGGCATCTCAAGATTTGGACAGGATCAGATCAAGGCCTCTGTCTGAACCACCCTTGGCTGTGTTGTGTATCAAAACAAGTCCTGTCCTTGTGCCCATATTTCTCCCAGGAGCTCACCAGGCTGCAGAGCAGGTGTTTGATTTCTCTCTACGCCCAGCAAAGTGCCCTGGTTCAGCCCAGCCACCCCTTTCCTGCTCCCTGCTGGCCTGAGCACTCGGGTGCCCTCGAGCACTGCTCCGTGCTGGGTGTGGATTTATTGGAAATGGAGCAAGCCAAACTTTCTGAGATGTTTTTCCAGGGGCTGGGAGCTGTGCCCTACCTTCTCCACCCTGAAAGCTTCTAGTGGCAGGCTCAGTGCTGTGGGGCAGAGCTGCCAAGGGAAGATAGGGTAACATGAGTGGGTCTGGGCTCTGACAGTCCTCAGCAAAGGTCTGAGGTTGGGCAATCACTTTTCTCTTTAAAACTTGCAAGAGGGGTCTGAGAAGTGCAAGCAGAGGGAGTGACAGAAATTGTTTTTATGGTCTCATTTAACAAGAAAAAGAGCAGTTTGACTGAAGAAATTTCGTTTGCATTTCTCCTGAAAATCTGGAAGGGTAGGACTGGTGGAGATTTTGTCAACAGAGGAACCATGTAAATAAAGCTGCTGAGTCAAGAGAGAAGTAGGTTTTAACCCGAGCCATTTGTGCTGAGGGCAGCCCCACTCTGCCTTAGGAAAGCTGTGATCTGAATCCCACTTGGGAGGTCTCGAGCACCAGGAAAGGGGAATGACCTGGGCTTTTGCTGGTTTATTATCGGAGTTCCTGGGGGAGAGAGAAGGCGTTTGCTGTCTCAGGTTGACCCTGCTGAGGGCACAGAGCCCTCACACAGTTGTCCTGTCTTGCTGCAATCCCTCCAGCACTGCCTGCTGGGACACACATGATCACTTGGATAGGTGCTATTCCTTGCTGGCACTAAACCTTGCCACGGAGAGATGTTTTTAGGAGAGGAAAAGCAAAATGCCAGGTTTGCTGGATGAGACAGGATTAAGAAATCCAAATCTTTTGCTACCCTGCCACCCAAAACGTCTGTGCCTCATCCCATTTTATTCCTTTGAGGGCTGTTCTCATGTTCCTTTGCTCATGGGCAGACCTTGTTGCTGTACCAGCTGCAGATCTGCTGCAGAGAGCCTCGTTGTTCCTTTCCCCACTGCTCCTTTTTGCCCTTGGTTCCCCCTTCCCCAGGAGGGGATGAGAAGCCCAGGGCATCTCCCTGCCAGTTTTGCTTCACTGACAGTATCCTCCACTTCTTTATTGAAGACAGGAAGTGTTTTCCAGGCTGGAGGTGACTCTAGGTCTGCTTGTCTCAGGCTTTCTAGTGACTCATCTGTCTGCAGCTGATACGAGGCCGTCTGATGGATTTTTTAAAAGCACAGACAGCGTTATGTGTTGAGATATTGAAAGGCTGATTTCTGTTTTGACTGTTGTCATGTTGGCTTGCAAAGCCTAAGGTATGTGTCACTTTTGGGGGTTAACCACTCTCATTCAGGGATTTTATTAATAGCTTCTATGCTCATGAATGAAAAAAAAAAAAAAAAAAAAAAAAAAGGGCAACTTGTTGAAATTGGAAGGAGTAGGAGGGAACTTCTCATTTTTTCCGGTCTGCTGTGAATTTCAAAGGCTTTCCCCAGAAAGAGAGAGGCAAGGAGGCTGAGTTTCCTTCTTCCTGAATGGAGCCTCTGCTGATCACAGCAGATCTGACTCTGGCTTTGTTATGCTACAGAATATATTGAGACTTATGAATGAAACCTGTTACACATTAACATGCTAAATATACACCCGCTACGTCTGGAGCTGTGCGGTAGTAAATTCAAAGCTTAGAATTTAGAACAAAAAAAAGTGGGGCAGTAGATTGTGTTTAAGTTCATAAAAGAGATAAAGGTAAGATGCAAAAAGGTGAGCATGGAAGAAATCAATTTAAAATAATTGTCTGAGACAATTTGAAAATATTTCTTTGGCCACTCACTATTAACTCTAACCCTTGAAGTAAATTATAACAAACATGCCATTTCTTTTAGAGGCATCTGTTTCTTTCTGTTTTAACTGTATTTACATGCCCTGACCCTTCTGTGATTATTCCTCACCTTTTTGAATAAAATGAAGCAGATAATTTGAGTGGCATTTACAAAAAGCCTCACAGGTTCAGGAGCTGTGCAGCTTCCAGGTGAATGTTTTATTAAGCCTTTCAAGGGTGGCCACATCTCATGTCCTTCATTGCTGATTTGGGGCATTTTCCACCAAACACAGCATCTCTGCAGAGGTGATGAACTTGGAAAGGAGAAGATTTGAACAGGACTGCCTTTTGTCACCTCCAAATTACAGCTGGAGGGGACATATGCTGAAGGTGAAGAGGCTGGGAGGTGGAATAAAGCTTCATCTCTGCTCCTGATCCAACCCAGTGAGAGATTGCCTCCAATCCAGTGGGCTGCAAATGACACCTGGAATGGTTGGTCCCTGAGTTCCTCACCAAGAGACTGATAACTCTTGTGTCAGAGGGACAGAGAAGATGAATGAGTTGATGTTCTGACTGTGCATTAACAGAGCTGCAGGAACAGGCAGACAGGACTGCCTGAGCCTTTCACTAACCGACAGATACTAGAGGATAAACAAAGCATGGGAAAACAGGGAAACAGCTGAAAGGGTAGAGGAAACCCCCAGAGATCTTTCCAGTTTAATGAGAGGGTGTTGCATTCCTCCCTCAAAACAGAAGCCCCTGAGACTGAAGTAACAGGAGAAAGCAGAGTCCTGCTCTGAAAGTCTTAGGCAAAGAGGTGGAGGGGCCAGGTTATCCCTCTGGAATTTTTATTGACTCCAGCTGCTTTTCTCCAGGCTGATTCACCTCTGTCTCTAAGGAAACACGCAGGGAAGAAATGACGTTTCAAGCAATCTGGAGGGACTCACAATGTGCCTTCAGGGCACTGGGTGTATAAACAGAAGAATGTGAGATCAATTACCTGTGCTGTTTAGGTTGGCTATTCCCTCCCCTTCCTTTGCTGACCTGTAACACAACTTGTATTGAGGTGATTCATGCCCCCAAATTCTCTTGGTTTCTATGGAATACTTTGCAAACAGCACAGACACCTGACATAACCAAATCACGTGTGTGTGCACTGAGAAGGTTATCAAGGAGTTGGTCATGGGCTGCCATGAAGCTTTCTTAATTGTGTTTTCATTCACATTAGTTAATTTGCAGTAATTAAGAGGATAAACATTAGCAAGCTACAGAAAAGTGTATTTTGGGCAGTGATTCATGGTGCCATTGAAGAATGAGAGAATGGTTTGGGTTCAAAGGGACGTTCAAAGGTCATCTACTCCAACTCCCCTGCAATGAAATGAGTGGGATGCATGAAGAATATACAGAATAGAAAAGAGATTATTTTCCTGAGGGACTTTTATAATGCCTCTCACTCAGGTGCTGTGAACAGGCACAATGAAAGCACCTGGTTTCTTCACAAACACAACTGCTAACAGTTTATATTTTAACCACACAAAGACCAGAAATTCTGACAAATCACTGTCATCCTCTTCATTTTGACGGTGATTTTGGTTTAAACCATCTACAGCCTTAGCTGCATTTTTCTTGACCAAACTAATTGGTCCGAAATTCTCCAGTTTCACCCAATTCTATTTACACGCCCTTTTCTATCAGTAGATAATGTGACAGAAGGCTCCAGAAGCCCAAGGCACTTATGAACAACTTCAGAGTTTATTGTTAAAAAATGCATCCAAAGTTACATAAGGAAATGATCAGCACCCAGAACAGGGCACTCAAGATCTTGAGTCTTGTTCACCAGATTTGCCATCCCAAATACATCTTTAGTCCATACAGCCTCCATTGTCTTTTAGTCAAATCCATGTGCTTTTCCAGCTCAAAGGAAGAAAGATCTGCTCAGGAATTATGCAAAGTGCAGCTTGTTCTCCCCACCAGAAAACAGGGGTGGGGTTATGGGGTATTAAGTAATTCCTGAAGAAGGCTGGACCAGGGAAAAATGAAGGTCAAAGGAAGGATTGTGGAGGAATCCCCAGGCCCACTCAGGTGTGTAATTACTGTAATTACAGTCACTGCTGGGGTTCATCCCTGTGGCACCTGGTGGAAAGAGGAGCTGTTTGTCTGTGTATTGAGCTCCTGTTAATGGTTAGCTGAAAGCAAACTTACACCTGCTCAATGGCACATTGTCCTGGAGCCCACTTGCAGTGGAGGGCAGGTGACCTTTCATGGCTGGCTGGTGGAGGTCTAGAGCTGGGAGTTGTCTCAGCTGCTGGACAGAAAAATGCATGTGCCAACCCTCAGCAAATTCTCACCTCCTACTCTGTTGATTGGATCATTGAGGAAGCCCTAGGACTAAGGGAATTCCCATTCCATAAAACTGATTTTCCACTCTTATGGAGTATGTGGATGCACCTGTATTAATTCAAAAGCAATGCCACTGCTCTTTGCACCATGGAGTTGTGGGGGTAACTCACTGTCAAAATGAAGAGGATGACACTGATTTGTCAGAATTTCTGGTCTTTGTGTGGTTAAAATATACACTGTTAGCAGTTGTGTTTGTGAAGAAACCAGGTGCTTTCATTGTGCCTGTTCACAGCACCTGAGTAAGAGGCATTATAAAAGTCCCTCAGGAAAATAATCTCTTTTCTATTCTGTATATTCTTGATGCTTCCTGCTCATTTCATTGGCCAGTGCAGGGTGTACCAGGTGATTATGGGAGCTGAAATTGCACAATATCAGCTTTTCAAACTGTTCTATCTTCTAGCTGCTCTATATGATGGGTCACATTCTCAGTCATAGGTGAATTCACAGGGTCAAGACCAGCTCCCCTCCCACGGATGATTTGATGGAGCCACAACCTTCAGTCTGACCATGATAAATACCAATAAACACCTTTGGGCAGAGCACACTTTGGCCCCAGGTTAGTAGAAGGGAGCAGGTGGCCACAAAGGACGTGGAAAAGACCCTATTGTGGCTCACTGTGCCCTGACCATGGGCTCCTGCTTTGCAAACCACAGGTCAAATCGTGGGCCACAATCTAAATGTCTTTGGCCAATGGCACTGGGGAGCTCAATTCCAGCTCTGTCTGTCCCAGCACTTGTGCCAGAGCACAGCTGCAGATCCTGTGCTGCACCATGCTGCTTTTCCATGAATTATAATTTCTTACATTGGAAAAATTATCTATAAAAGCAGAAGAAAAAAACCCTCCAGCAAATAGTCCCAGTTAAGTTAAACAAACGTGTAAATTTATGGTAAGCTCTATGAACTACTGAGAAATACTAAGGCCCATAAATGTGCTGGCTTTTAGTCTCAGCCTTAATTATCCAGTGCTGCTTTTCTGAGTGCTTCCAATGTGCAAAGAAAATACATCAGAGCTGGATATAACAGCTGCTCATGTGCTACAAAGATTCATCCTTTTGGGAAAAGATATATATTTAATATTTCTGAACAGTCTGGCCTGTGTTGATAGCTGGCTCTCATTTATTTGGTAGGATCCTATAATTCCTTCAGATCAAATCTGACACCAAGCACTTCTATAGATGTGAAATTGTAAACAAAATTGCAGTGCTGCTAATTTTTGATTAAACTCAACTCCTCCTTGAATACAAGCTCTTTATAGCAGGGTAGGAAGTAAAGCTGATTCACCATTAATCCCAAAAGAAATCTAAAAACTTTTTTTTTTTTTTTGGTGTGAAATTGTGTATTTTAAAGTCTGGTTTAATTTCCTTTTTTTTTTTTTTTCTTCTCTTTAGTTTGTATCTTTGAGAAATACTAACTTTTCTGTTTTTATTGTACTTTCTCACAACTTCCCCTCTGGAGATTTAAGAATCTGAGATATTTATAAGCTCAAATACTCTGATTTTACTGGTCCTTCAAAGGCTCCATGTATGGCTCAACCTTACAGCCTGCTCATGTCATTCTCCATGGTTTAAACAAGGCTGTTAAAGAAACCAAACCTCTAAGGACAAAATCCCCCAAAAGGTCATTTATCAGACATTTGGCAGACTAAGTAGCAGCCCTGATAATGCTTCTGATGGGCTGAATAAAAGATCTATAATCCCTTCCTATAGCAAATGCAGGCAGATCTGGATCTATTCCTCCTAGCAACCAATAATTTGACATAAATTACACAGTAACTGCTTAGCACTGGTGGGAGGGTGGTGGTGGGTTTTTTTTCTTTGCCCTCAAGATGAACTTCATTTGCAGCAGGGCTGCCAAATCCATTTCATTGTAAAGAAATTTGCTTTCTAAACTAGATACCCCTAGGGATGGAGATTGTGTGGAAACGAAGCCAAATCCAATTGCTTGGCTATCTGTATTGGTGGGATGTAAGTGAGCAAACAGTATCACTCTTTGCATCTCCTATTTACTGAGCCCTTTATTTACTGGTTCCAGGCTGCATTCCTGGAAGCTTGTCAAGCTGTTAAAACACGTGGAGCCTGTTGGAGAGCTGGGGGGAAGCTCCCACTTTAAGGTGTCCTGGAGCCCCCTGGGGATGTCTCTGTGCAGGGGGAATTCCATCCTGCAGTTCTGGGTGGGGGCTTGAACCCTCACTTCATGCCACTTGTGATGTGGTGCTAAGGCTCTGCTGGCTGAAGCTGTGACCCGGAGTTGTTTTCACTCTTCTTTATGTGATGGAAGTCACACTCCCTCCCTAAGGAAACCACAGGAATCGTGTCAAACTTGTACCTGCTGGTTGTGGACTGAACCTTCTTTTTTTCCAAAAATGCTGTTTCACTTGCAGGATGGGTTTGCTGCTGGCATTGAACCCATGGGATCCAAATTCCCAGGAGTCTAGGGTGCTGCTCTATTATAGATAAACCCTTTGCTCTATGAATTCTGCTTGTCCCTACAGTCCTACTTTAGATCATGGAAGCAAGGTACAGGATGGCCTTTTCTGCCTTTGAAAACCCTCCTTTTCCAGCCTCTCTGCTATCACTATCAACTTCCAACCTAACCACACTAGAAAGTGTAAGTATAGAGCTCAAAATCCCCCAAAAACACAGCCCAAAAGGGGAAAAATATGTTCTCTCAGCCAATCAGAGTGTGGACTGAAGAATGAGTCACGTCTGATGTATTTAAAAATATATGACCTATTCCTGTAATGTAAAACATGGCCACAGCTCGCTGTTCTAATACAGTGGAAATTCCATATTTATTCTCATGAAGCCTATCTGTTATGTTATCCAATTGAGTTACTTAGAAACAGCAATTGCTCCAGTGTTTTAACAGGGTACTGGAACCAAACTTTCCTTTGTGAATTCACTGTAGGCTTGTCTTGACAATCCATGAAGATGATGTAACCAGAAAACAGCCCATTAATCTTATCTGAAGCTTTAAATTCCAAGGTGCAATAAATCAAGTTTAAATGAGTTTCCACCGAACAAAAGTAGAGGGGCTTTATGAAAAACTTTCATTTTAAGTGAAGGTTTATTTTACTGCATGTTATTATATAATTCTTCAAGCAGCAGCTAGTTATGCTAAAGGGGGAGGGCACTGATGAGTCTTTTTGCTTCTGCATCCTTATAAGATACTTTAACAGATGCAGAAGGTGCAGAAACACAAAAAAATAAAAACTAAAACCGAGGAAGGGGTGAATTTGGCATCATGTTCTTGTGGGAAATCTTGTGGGAAATCCATGTAGAATTTATTCCTTCATGGCCTATGGACAAGGCTGATCTGGTGACTCTGCAGAAGTTTTTGGCAGTGTCTCCCTGTCTGTACACGAGCCCATGTCCCCCCAGGCCCCCTCCCTGTTCTCCCAGCTGTCCTGACATGGATGGCTGTGCACAGACAGTGTCAGCAGGGACAGGAGGGGAGGGCTGACAAGCTGGGGCTCTGCACAAAAACAGTGCTCTGGCTTTTAGCAAAGTTTCCTTACAGCTTCTCCCTACCTGCCAGCTCCTGCCTGCTGTAGGATACAGAGGCTCTAGGATTACTAATGCCTGCACCAGAGCCTCCAGTCAAAGTCCCATCAGAACTGCAAAAGAAACTGGAGGCCCTGCGAGGGGAAGCAGAGACCAGAGACGTGGGGGGCGGGGGGAAAGTGCATTTATTATTGTGTTGTCTCTGAGATTTTTTTTTTTATGCTAAATCTGTGAGCACAAGCAGTGGTGGAAGCAGGGCTTGGCTGCCTGACCTGGTGCTTCCCAAAGATGACTGGAGCAGGTCTCTTGGCTTCAGTATGCCTTTAATCCTTTAGGAGTTTTTAAGAAATTCCCCAAACCGTATTCAAAAGCCAGAGCCACATCTTGGTGTTTCAGTTCCTTTTTCTCATGAAGTCCATTTCCAGAATGACCTGGGGCAGGGTGGGGAAGAGAAGAATTCAGTAAAGCCAGGCAGGCTCATTTTGTCTGGAGCTGTTGGGAAATAACTGTTGTAATGCTGGAGAGCCCTTGGATGGGTGGCAAAGGGCTGGAGCCTTTTCCCCTGGGTCAGCTGGAGCAGAATGTTTCCAGTGAAAGAGGAAGGAAGCTCTCCTGCATAAGTGGCTTGTCTGGGATGTACAAAGCTACTTTAAATGCCAGGATTTTCCTGTGCAAAGTGCAGGCACCATTGTCTTCTCACCCAGAAGGGTTGCAAGAAGGATAAATCAACACCATTTGAGAGATCCCAGATGCCATCAGCACCAGGGAAGTGTTTTTGGAACTGCTGCCAGCCCAGGAGTCCTTTCATGGGACGTGATTCTGCCATACCTGGCACAGAGATGGTATTGGCCTCAGGGAGGCAAGAAACACACAGGGATTATGGGCAGCTGCCAAATAATAATTTGGACACATTTCTCTTGTACTGGCTGTCTGAGGGTTCCCCTTACCTGTGTTACTCATTTCTAGCAGTGATTTTGTGTTTCCATGAGTAACTTTGTACCTGCTTGGCTTCTACATGTTTGTGTTTTACACAAGGAATGAAGGGAGGGGAGGGCTCCTTTGTTATGGAGGCCAATATTCCCAGATTGCTCCCTATCCCACCATCTCTCTGAGAGGATTTAGTTCTGGTGGCAGGGCCAGGTGAGCCACAGAACATTCAGTGGAGCTACCAAGGCTCTTTCCCCAAGCACAGAGCTCCTCTTCTCATCTCCGTGTGACTGAGTTTGTGTGTGTGTCCACCCCAGTGCTCACCAGGAACTGCAGGAGCTGGGCTCTTCTCTTCTTCCCACTCTCCAGGATTTCTGTGGACACCTGTGTGGAGCCTGGTGAAATAACAGGAAATGCTTCTGACCATCCTCAAGAGTTTATGACCAAGGAAAACTAAACAAGTACCTTAGTCTAATAAATGTCTTGGGTCACTTTTCTCTGGATAGAGCAAATAAAGGGCATTGGTGGAGCAAAAAAGGAGAGCAGTTTCCTTTCTGTCAGGCATGGAGTATAAAGACAAGAGCATAAAGCTGATACTTGTATACAGGACTCTTCCCCTTCACAAAATCCAGGTGAATTCAGTAGAGTTTCTTACCAGTTTAAGCAGGAATCTGAGTCTGAACGACCTGTGGGTTTTTCAGAGTGACAACAGGGAAAAGGAATTGTGTTATCACATTCTTTCTGCACTCATGAGATTAAACACACGTTTGAAGGAGACATGGTAGTCTCCTTCTTAGGAGATACTCAAAAGCTGCTTGGATACAATCTTGAGTAACATTCTCTTGAGTAACATGCCCTGCCTGAGCAGGGAGTTTGGACTAGATGACCTTCCTCCCAACATTGCCCATTCTGACAAAATCACAGCTCGTGTTTGTCCCTAAGTTCAAGTATTTGTTCTTGAAAATTATATCCCAAAAATTAAATCCCAAATAGTCAAAAACTATTGAGCCTGGTGGTGGTGGCAGCTTAGGTAGAAAAGAAAGTTATTTCCCACCCACAAAGAAGTTATAACAGAGGTTCACTGTCTTGGTGATGGAAGAAGTGAAGATACACAAGCAAATGGGTCCTTTCTGGCCTTAGGAAAATATTTGAATCCACAAATTTCCCCTGGCCTGAGCAAAGCTCTCGCTGAACTGAGGAAGAGCTGAAGCACACAAAAGTTGGCTGGAGCACATCTTGCAGTCAGTAGATTTAGTAAGAGCAGCATGAAAGGGAAATGTTTGCTGATGAAATGTGACCTAGGTGTAGAGAGCTCTCCAGCAGGGGATCAGTTCAGCTGCCTCCAAACCATATCAGTGAGCTTCTTTTCCCTCCCAGAAAGGATTTGGAGTCAGCTTGAGAAGCAATAGGTTTGCTAGCATGGCTTCTTTTAGGCTAACTAAAGGCATATGCAAAGGCATGCCTTCCTCTACAAGGTATATAGTGACAGGATCTACTAAATTCAGCAGGGAAATTCTTTGGGGAAGTCTAGATTTCCACAACAAGAAATTCTCCTCCTTTTCCTACCTCTAGGACAACTGGTTTTTGTCATTCCTTTGCCTCTGCTGGCACTGCTGCTTTTCCCTTTACTGATACAGTGTTTTCCAAGAGTAATAACCCAGGATAGACCAACAGATTCAAAATCATTGTGTTTGCTTTTCTTTTGAGTCCTTATCAAGGCTGGGAACTTTTCTATTAAATTCATACTTAATTTCCCTTTCCCTCCTTGTAAATGCTTCCCTGATTTATTCCTTTTTATTCACCAGTGGGAATTCCACACTGCCCATTTCCCACTGTCTCTCTTGCAGCAAGGAGAGGACAAGGGGGGAATCAAGGCACACGTAGATGGTCTTGCAGCATCAGCACAGCAAGAGGCTCAGTGAGTCAGCCTTGAGTCATGAACAGCAGCACCAGTGTGGCTAAAGAGGCTTCACTTACTGACCTCTGAGTGGGAGGGATTTGCACAGCCTTGAGTAAATCTCCAGACACCCAGAAGCCCACCAGCTCTGAGCTCAAAATCTGGAACAAAGATTGGAGTCTGTATTCTGAATGTAAGGGCAGGGGAAGCATCAGTTTGAGGTAAAGAAAATTAATTAAAGAGCTCAATTTGTTCCTTTGAACGTAATGATGAAGTTCAGGGCATGTATAGGAAGATGTGTGGGCTTTTTGATCCCAGCTTCAGAAAATTCTGCAGGAATTTTATGCCCCTTCAGGACCTTCTCTGAGTGCTGTTAGGCCATTGCATCCTTGCATTTAATGGAAAAGAACACAGAGAGTGCAATGAATGAATGCAGATTCTCTCATGTATTTAATGAATCTTGCACATTTTTCCCCTTATTATAAGGACCTCCTCATCTCCCAGGTTCCCTGACAACAACCCACAAAAAGCCCACAACCTCAAAAGAGATATCATCTCTCTTCCCAGGACAGGGAAGAGCAGCATTTACCCATATATATTCATTTTATGGATGAAATATGATGAGATGGAAGGACAGGGTGGCCACAGGCTCAGGGCAGTGCCTGTCCCCTGTGCTGAGGTACCTCAAATCCTGTGTCCAGTTTTGGGCCTCTCATGATTAGAAAGACATTCAGGGGCTGGAGCATGTCCAGGGAAGGGAATGGAACTAGGGAAGGGTCTGGAGCCCCAGGAGCTGCTGAGGGAGTTGGGAAAGGGGCTCAGCCTGGAGAAAAGGAGGCTCAGGGGGAACCTTTTGGCTCTGCACAGCTCCCTGACAGGAGGGAACAACCAGGAGTGGGCCAGGTTCTACTCCCAGGAAACAGGGATGGGACAAGAGGAAACAGCCTCAAGCTGTGCCAGGAGAGGTTCAGGTTGGATATGAGGAAAAATGTCTTTGTTGGAAAGTTGTTTCTGTAGCTCAGGGGAACAGCAGGAGATCCATTATCCATTATCATGAGCTGTGGATGCCATTTCATGCCACTCACAGGTGCAGAGCTGCAAAGTCTGACACTGAGCTTGGGAGTAATCCCAGGGAAAGCACAGATTTGTGTCTGAGCTCCCTGTGAGGGTGCAGGTGGAGGGGGTCTTGCTTTGGGTCTTGTGCAGTGTTGGATGCACAGCTCCTGCTGCACCAGGGCCTGTGGGGAGTGTTGTTTGGACAGCCACAGCCTCTGGAGGAGAGGAGTAGCAGGAATGGTGGCTTTGTTCCTTTCCTCTCTGCATTTTCCCTCTTTTCCTTCTTTTTTTCTCTCACTAACCTTGGAGAGGGTCTAGAGAGGTGAGCCAGTGGGACCAACCTCCCTTATGAGACTTTCAGTGAGTGTGCCCACCCTAACAGGCTGCAAAGCCCCAGCTTCTGGCATGGGAGGTCGGTGGTGGGATGCCAGGTCCTGGGCATATCATAATCCAGGTGAACTGACTGGGGCACTGTCTGTCTTGCTCCAGTGAGAAAAATCCATGGATGTCCAGCATAGTGGAAAATTACAGGGAGTAAACAAAAATGTCAGAAGGGACAGAAACCTCTTCTGATGCAGGGCCAGGAAACCTCAAGGTTTGCAGGAAGCTGTGCTGGTGATTCAGGGGGTGGTATTCTTCCCTTTGAGTCAGTGCTGAACCCACGCCTGCCCATGACCACATCTGAAATACAGCTCCTCCGACAGCACCGTGCCCACGAGCACTGTGCTGGAGGGCTGCCTCGTTGCTGGATTTTTCTTGGAAAACTCCCATCCAGGAAGAGTTCAGCCTTGACCAAGGTAGCTGGTGAAAGCTGGCAGAATCACAGCAAAGGCTTTGTAGCTTTGCTTGAGCAAGCAGAGGAGCTCAGACGTATTAGATCAGATCCTCTGTTAGTAAAACTCAGCGTGACTCTGGCTGCATTGCAGCTGCAAACATCCATGGCCCAGCTCTGCTGAGTGAATGGCAGACAGGAGCAGAGCTGTTAATCCCAATAACTGCAGAAAAGGGCCCTGCTACTTCTGGAACCAACAAATGAGGGAGAACCTTTCGTGCAGCGAGACTTTTATGTTTTCTTACAGATGAAGAACCTCTTAAAAAGGCAGCCCAGGTGAGAACGTGTGAGATAGCGCCCAAGGAAACACATTTAATAATAACATTCCATCAGTCCTTGATAATGGAATGGTAAAATGGCAAACAGCTGAGCAGTTTTTTCCCATAAAAGTGAATACACCAAAAGTATTTGGGCTGGTTCTGCTAATTAAAGCTTTATAAAGCAGTGGGTTGATGGAGATGTAGTTTCAATGGATGTCTGTGGTGTGGAAGATAAATTTTGGTTGTGTTTCCCTGGATTAGTTTCAGATGGTGGAACCCATAAGAAATTCTGGAGCTGTAATAGCACTTAAACCTGTCTTATTCCATATTAGCCAGAGCTCCTAAAATAAAGGGACTTATGCACTTGTTGGCTTGCATAGCTGCAGCTTAAATAAAACCCTTGAACTTGGTAGCATTACCTTTGGGTGGCACTTGACTTCAGTCACATACTCATTACGTGTGGATTTGCATAGAAATGAGGGGAAGGAAGGAGAAGGAGGCAGAAGGGGAATTAATTCTGCCTTTGGATTATAATTTACTTCCTCCTGCACTACCAAAGCCCCTTGGTGTTGCCTGAGCAGAACGTGCAGTGTTCGTTTGCTCTGGGCCACTCTGTGACCACTTCCCAGAGCTGATGATCCTTGGCTGAGGAACAGGGACCCTTCTGCAGAGCCCAGCTGGAATTCAGAGTGAACACTACTGCTGAAGTGAAGAGAAGCAGCTCAACAGATTCACCCAGCCACTGGATTTCCAAAGCCACAGTGACAGATGTGGTGATGGTCAGAGCGGGCTCAGCTATACAAATGTGGGAGCATGCTGAAATGGAGAATAGTTTGCTCTTTCTCTGCTGACAGCTTTTGACAGAAACCATTTCTCTTATTCCCAGATCCACCCGTGAATATTATGAGCTCAGAAATGAGGCCTGCAGCCAAACCATTCTTGGTATTGGTTTTGCTAAAGCAAACAAAAAACAAGTGATGAGGTCTGTTCATCTGTTTTAACCCATTTCTAATTATAGCTGTTTTCTCAATCCAATCAATTCCTTCTGTTGCTCTGGTGGGATCACTTAGGTGGTCAGCAGGAGCCAATGACTCTGGCTGAGCCAAAATCCAAGGAACCTGTATTTCTCTCTGTGCTATGAAGCAGTGATGGTTCCCAGCTGGACAGTAGCAGTGGGATCAGGGGCTCAAACTCCTTCCTTAGTCCCCTCACCGTGTCAGTACCTTTGCTAAGCTGGTCAGAATCACAGAATCACAGAATGGTTTGGATTGGAAGGGACCTTAAAGCTCGTCCAGTTCCACCTTCTGCCGTGGGACAGGGACTCCTTCCACTATCCCAGGTTGCTCCAAGCCCGGTCCAGCCTGGCCTTGGACACTTCCAGGGATGCAGGGGCAGCCACAGCTTCTCTGGGCACCCTGTGCCAGGGCCTCAGCACCCTCACAGGGAGGAATTTCTTCTCAATATCCCACCTAACTCTGGCAGTGGGAAGCCATTCCTCCTTATCCTGTGACCCCAGGCTCTTGCAGATGATCTCCCTTCATCTTTCTTGTTGACTCCTTCAGATACTTTCGGGAAGGGACTGAGTAAGGCAGGAGAGGGAGAAGGAGCCCTGCTGGAGGAGGAGGCAGAGGAATGCAAATCCCAAATGCAAGGAGAGCAGCTCACTTTGCAGGTACAGCACATAGGTGTCATTGTGCTGCACATGCTCAGTGAGGGGGATTTTATGGACAGATGGAAAGTGTTGTCTGCAAGCTGCTGTCCACAGCTTCCCTGTGAGTCACTGCAGAGGCAGCCAGATAATCCAAGTATTTTGAGAAGCTGGGCTACTTATTCTGGTAATACTGAAATTGTAGGAGGGAAAAATTCAGCAGAAGAGAAAGAATGAAAGTTTTGACTTGCTGATGGTGATTTTTGGTAATAATTACTTGTAATTATGATATAATTTCACTAAATCTAGTCAAACCATCAGAAAGAAGAATAAAAATTTCAAATATTTGCATGATTTGAATGAACACTTTTTGGCTAAATGGTTCAGATATCCTAGCATTGACTGAAAGCAAAAATCAGACGTGGTCAAGCATTCTTTTGAGTTTGTCCTTTAATGACAAAGATATTGTGAGAATAATATCTGACCAGGTCTATTTTCATGCTAATGCCCTGTGCAGCAGACAGCAACTCTTTCCCTTAAGCTGCTTTTCCTTAAGTTAAAAATTAAACTTCTGGGCAGGATCCTGCTTTTATGGACATAGACAACCAGCCAATTCCACCATAAATAATTTACAGAAATGTGTGTAGTTTGTTTGGGTTCCGTGAAGTATTTTTGTGTTTGGGTTGTACTTTTTTTCCCTGAAAACATCCTTTTTTTTTTTTTTTTTTTTTTCCCTTAGCAATTATGTTATAAGCATTTAACTGAGTAAGCAGTGCCAACGAAAACCCTTCTAAAATATCCATTTTCATGGTCATCCTGCCGGCAGGACTTAAACTTAATGACTCATGTGAATCCGTGTTCCTGTCTCTCAGCGGGAGCTCCATAAATCCTAGAGGAGTAGCTGCTGCTGGATGGCTCCAGGAAAGATGAGGGAAATGAGCTCCCTTGGGACTGCTGGCAGATGGAGGACACACAAGCCCCGAGGCTGCAGGGAGCTGAGTGGTCCTCCAGCTGTTGGGCACATCTGCAGCTGGAGGCACTGCAGGGCTCTGCTGGCTTTCCCCCGTGCTACCCTTGAGTTTGCGTTGGCAGGAATGAGCTGGAGTCTCTCTGTGAAGGACACAGCACCACGAGACCTCGGGACACCAGAATGCCTGAGGTCTCTCACTCCCTTCCAGTAACACTTTTCAGTTTGTGAGGGTTTTGGTGTTTCGTGCTCGCCGCCTTGTTTTCTTAGGTCTGCCTAAAGGTTGCGGTGAGCGTGGAAAGGATGTGCTGCAGATTTGAACTGGGCTCTGCTGGGCTTCTCTGGGATTTGTGGGCAGTGATCTCAGTGCCCCAGCTGCTCTCCAGTCCAGTGGAGATAAATTCTCAAAGCAGCGTCAAGGCAGTGATTTATTGAGTGCAGCTTCTTTCAAGAATGATGCCATTTACACACAGTATCAGCGAGAAGCTAAAATGCAGCGTTGGGGTCCCGATTTGTGGAGCACAGGAATTCTTTATGCGAGGACATGGCTTATGCTGTCAGTGTGTTACAAGGGGTAGCAGATGAAGTCAGCCAGACACAGAAGCCCAATCAACAGTGGGAGCATGACTAACGTGTCTGCCATCAGCGGGCTGCCATCATTTATTCCTGTCAGAGCTGAGGCAGCTGCACTGCTGGAAGAGGGAATGATATCCTCCCTCACATCCTTATCCCACTGGGGAGATGGGAAGGATCCCCTGGGAGACAAAGGTACTCACAAAGTCCAAGTGGCTCAGGTCACTCTTTGTTATAAGATGGCCCAAGAAGCTTCTGAAAGTTATTGTATTAAAATATCTTCAGGTCCTGTGGTGATCAACCTCATTGTTCAGGGTTATCTTCTTTTCTATCAACAGCATGCCTGGCCTCTGCCTGCCATTTATCCACTGTGTGTCAATTTAACTCTCATTTCAAAAAGAAAAGCTCTTCCTCCCTTCCTTCCCCAAATATGTTCCCAAAGAGAAGCAGAGTGACTCTTCCTTTAATATGAGACATCTGGTCTCTGGGATCTACAGCAAAATCAAAGAAAGCATGAAAAAAAATGGGTGGAAAAACATCCCAGCTTTTATTTTCATGTCCCACAGAAATGCCTCCCACAGAGCTGCATGAGAAAAGTGAGACAAGAGCTGATAAACAGCCCACAGAGCAGCGATTCATTCCCTCCATTTCCCTTTTGCTTTAAAATATTCCTTGCACTTCCCCAAACCATCATCTGCTTAGCTAAGGTGGAATACTGATTTTCATCCCATGCTAAGGATCCTTCAATGATAACTCAGGAAACTTTGCACTATGTGTAGTTGATCAGAAGTGCTCTGGCCTACGAGCTCTTTGGCCAAAGAATCAGACTTTGAAAAAAGTAAATGTTGCTTGTTTAACCAAAAGATTGTGGACTATGAAAAAATATCCATGGAAAACTTTTACCTTTAAGGTGAGCACTGAAGAAATCTCAAAGTGCTTCTGATTTGCAGCTCAAACCACTTCAGATTTTTTATCTGGAAACAATGCTGTGCTAATTCATGGGAACTCTAACACACTTGCCCTCCCATCCTGGCTTTTCTTGGGGTAGGATGCAAACATTTCCCTGAATGCAGTGATTTCAGTTCTAGCTGAAGTAGCCAAGTTTACAGAATTCTGCCCCAAGTTCTGAATGCTCACTGGGGCTGTTGCTGAAACCACAGGTAAGCAACGAGGCACGTCACAGGATGATTTCACTTTCTGCTGCCTTCCTGTGGTATTCATTCCCTAGCTCAGATCTGCAGCAATGGGCTCATCATTAGAAGAATAATGGAGAGAATGTGACTCTCAGTCACTTTTGAATCCCTGCATCCTGAGTTGGCTTGGCATTCATCCTGACTCTTAGCATAAATTACAGTAGCCAGAGGCTTGGTTTAAATTTGTACCAAAGATGGCCAGGGCCTGACTCCAGTACTTAAACCTGACTCCTACACTCAAACCAGGTGTGAGGCCACAAGTGTTACAGAAACTTATATTCTAGCAGAGAAACTTGTCCATTCTGCCTGGGTGAGAATTATTGTCCCTCAAACCAAGCTGGATGTCAAAGTACAGAGTGCTGGGTTTGTTTTGGATAGATTATCTCACCGTTTAAAAGGGCAGGAATTGGTCCCCTGATCTCAGATGGGAAAGGTGGATAATTTAAAATTCTCATCTGTGCTCCTTCAGGTAACTCAGAGGGTTGAATATTATGTGAAGTTAAACAATAGTGGAGTCAGGTCTAAATAGAGGTCTGAATTTCAGGTCCTGGTGCAGACAAATTAAAATGAGAGTGAGAACAGATCTGCACGGCTTCAACTGATCACTGACAGGAAAGGAATAACACACGAATGCCTTCTTCAGTAACTTCAGGAGGCAGAGGATGGATAATCCGAATGAGATGAGGAGAAAAAAAGGAAAACTTCTGGTGCAGGGACCCTCTGCAGGACTCAGGACTATGATAAGCCTCTGAGGGGCAGAAAGCTCTAGGAACTTACAGGAGCAGCTGAGCAATCTGAGCAGTGGAAGCATTGGCAGCACAACTGCAAGACCCATGTCAGGGTGAGAGACAAGTTCTTACTGGAATCAGAAGCCCTGGAAAAGATTGGGTTTGTACCATGTCATTGTAACATTGTAATGTGCCCTGCAAAAAGCAGTGGTTATGATCCAAACCTCCAGCTCTCTCCAGCACTTACCATAGCTCAGAGGCAGCTGTTGGAGAAAGGAATGATAACCCCACTGAGTTATTATTGGGTGGAGTCGTGGATTTATGACAGCCTTGTTAAAACTTTCCCCCTGCACAGTGGTTCCAGATATTCTTTGAAGATCTGTCTGCGAGGCCATGCAGAGTGGGTGACCTTCAAAACACCATCCTTCCCTTGTACATGTTAAAAAATGAGCCATGCTGAGTACAGGGAAGGGCTCCTTCCTCAGGAAAGTTTGGGATCCCCTCAGCAGCAGCACTGGCAAAGAGCAGACACCAAGGAGAGTGTGCTTGCCCTTGGTTAAGGTTGCAGTACTGGTGAGGAATATTGTAGAAACTTAGGAGGTATCTGCTGAGGGTTCACCCATGCCTGAGCTAGGTAATCACTCTGAATTTCAGAACTTCTCAGAGTCAGGATACCTCTCAACACATCAGGACTGGTGGATCAGAAATAATCTGGAGCCATTCTCACTCTATTCATTCTCATTCTATTTGGTGGATCCCCATGGGCTGCTGTTGCCCTGGGGTTTTGGCCTTCTGCTGTTGACATATTCTTTTATATTTTCTCACACTCTTTCTGATGAACAGAGGATTGTTTGCATTCCTCTTTGGAGGAAGAAAGGATTGGTTGACGTTGTGATGAGCCAGTGGAGTCAGAGGTCTCTCCATCGCTGTCCAATCCATGATCATTGTTAGATTTCCATAAATAGTCATGTCATGTAAATTCTTTCCTGCTCAACCAACTTGGAGACAGGTGTGTGTCTGTCTCCCTCTCTTTCTGTGTGTGTCACAATGACCACAGGCTGGAATGCCATTTTTTATATTAAATACCAAAAATGGGAGAACCTTATTTATAAGCAAAGCCTGGAACTGAAGGACTTGCCAGCCTGGAGGGATGTCATGGTCTATCCTGCATCCAGGAGAGGACAGAGGTAGGCATGGAAGCTTCTTTTATCAGTGGCTGTCACCAGCTCTAAGCTGGTGCCTGTTGTCTGGTGGCTGGTGAAGGTCTGTGGATTCCATCAGGTGGGACTGGGGCTCTCTCAGCCTCCTGTGCAGGCCAGGCCCGTGGATAACTTCTTTATCTTAATTCAAAACTGAAAAAGGAATGTGATTCACTGGAGCTTGAAGTCCTGAGGGACTTTCCACTGATTTCAGCACCTTAGGCAGGAGGCAGGGCACCCCCTGCTCAAGGAGGTCTTGCAGGGCAGAGACAGGGCAGAGACAGGGCAGTGTGGCCACTCACTTCCTTCTCCATCACATTTCACTGGAAGCGTCATCTTTGACCCTCTTAGAAACCTCTTGGAGCAGCTGATTGTACACGGTGAGAGTTCCTCTCCTGAGTCTACTGCTCTACCCCACAGGATAATAAAGATTGGGGGAAACAAAGGGTGTTTTTGGAAAGGTTTTATTATTTCTCCTGCTCTTCCAGTACAGATATGAGTCTGGATCAGAGCCAAACTTCCTTTTCTCCCCCTCTTTAACCACCCCCTCCCCATGAATTGCCATAGTCAGGAACCTCTCAGACGTCAGTGACTCATCTTATGGGTCCTACTCTGATTACAAATGTTATTTGCAGTTGTTCCTGGATTGCTGTAATGGAAAGATTTGGACATGCCCAATGCAGTGCTCTTCATACAAGAGCATGTAATATTTCCAACGAGTAGTTGGTATCTTTCCATTTAAATGGGAAATACAGAAAGAAGGGGGGACCAGGACTGTGGCAACAAGGAGATGCCCAAAGCAAAATGTTTCTGGTAAGTATGACTCACAAGAGGCAAAATACTTCTCCTGAACTGCTGGCCAGCTGAGCAAGAAGAGGGAAAGAAGATAAACAGGACAACACAACAGCATCTCTGCAAAGTTTCCAATCCTCCTGCCCAGTCTCTGAACACTAGTTTCCAGATGTCTTTCCCTCTTTTACAGCTTATTGGCAAGGAGAGCAGGTGCTTCAATAGGATCCTTTCATATTATATTTTCCAAGAAGGTATATTTTATTAGATTCTGTGGGATTAAAGTAAAATCCAAATAAAACTGAGAATAGTAACAGCTTAGCTTGACTGCAACTTTGGTAATGATATCCTGATTGCCTGTAAGTCTTTAGCAGCATCTGTCCTTCATTTTCTCTCCTAAACTGCACACATATATTCACCTGAAACTTTTAATAATCAGGGGTTGCAAGTCCAGATTAGGCCAACAGTTCCTGGAGCTAGTTTCTTGTTTACCAGAGTGTGTTGTTGCTCAGGGCATCAGAGCAATGTGTAGAAAGCCTTTTATGAAGCAGTTCTCAAGATATTCTGCTTCAGAAAACTATTCCAGCCTGCAGTAGTTAAAGGTCAGCTTCAACCTGAATTATGCATTATAACTTTTCTGAGTGCCTCTGTTTGATTTAGATAACTCTGGATATACACATCCATTTCCTCATATCCCTGCTAAGCTGTCAGCCTCCTGCTCCTCTGTGGCAGGGACTGGCCGTGCCCTGCAGGGAAAAATAGGCACTTTCCCCCCAGAAATAGGGATTAACTGCTAGAAATGAGTGTCTTTAGTGCTTGAGGGAAGCTGGGAGCAGTTCATTAATCCTGTGGGGGATGTTCCCAGTGCAGAGATGCCTACAGAGGAAGATGAGGTTCATCCTACTTGTAGCTGTATCAGGATGCTTTGTGGAAAGCTGGATAGTGCTACAGTGGGAAAAAATACTCTCTCTGCTGCTCCCAACAACAGATAACAGCGTTTTCTCAGAATAAAAAATGCAGCCAAGTGTTTTTCTACCACCAGAAAAAAAAGAATATTTTCTGCTTGATCTCCAGTACTGCCAGCATCAGAAATGCTTTTTCTTTTCTTCTTTTTTCTTTCTTTTTTTTTTTTTTTTCCCCAGCATGACTGGGATAGCTCATGACATCTCAGAAATGTGGTGGCCAAAAATCTAAAGTTTTCTGAATTGTTCCTTAACACAGGGTGAGTTTCCACTGCACTTTTAGCCTGAGTTTGAACCCTGACTTCAGCTTCCCCACACAGCAAAGCCTTGTGGGGGTGGTTTGAGCCAAAGTGAATTCAGCAAGGGGTATAGATAAGAAAAGGATGTTTCACTCGAGTTCAAATCACCCACCCACAAGTATTGCTTGTTCTCCTCTTCCTTCCCACGTGTGGGACTAAAACTCAATATAGAAATTCAAAATAAAACCGCATAGAAGTTTAGAAAATATTATTTTGGTTGTGATTTACCTTGATACATTTTTATTAAAAAACTTGGAATATGGATTTTAGGAAGAAAGAGTTATCTGCAGGGATCAGATTGCCAGTGAATTTGGAAAGTTCCTAGTCCATACTAATTCCTGCCTCATGGCTGCAAGGAAAAACAAGGTATTGCTTCAGATGGGCCCTACAGACCCATAACCCTAGAGCAGAACTGTAGGCTGGGCTCATTTTAATGGCTTCTCATCCTGTATATAGCACAGGGGCAATTAATTCATGAATTAATTATCATTGCCTAGGATATTCTACAATCTAAGCTAATGAGGCCAAAATTCTCCCTACAAAATATCTGTGGTGCTCACCCTGGACATGAATCAGAGAAAAAATGTGCAAATGTAGGATCATCTGGGTCTGTGTGATTTTAGTCAGATTCATCCATTTCTCTGTGCTTCAGCTCATCATCTAAATCATATTTTCTCCCTTTATATTTTATTCTCCTCCAAGCAAAATGGTTTTGCCTCTTTATAGTCCCCTCAGCCCATTAACATCAGGTCATGTGGTCCTGTGCTAATAAAACTTGTAAATAAACAGTAATTTTTCCTAGAAACGTTTGTAGTGCTCAGTACAGTCAAGGAATCACGGAAGGATAAATAAAATAAACATTTTCTTTGAATCTGGTAGAACTTTAGGGAAGCTATCAGTGTATTAACATTGATATCTCAACCAGAATTTCCTTTTAAAGGAATACTTTCAAGCATCCCGTGGAGTGCAGAGTTTCAAACATTTCAATATCTTTGAGGAACTGCAAAAATTAAAATACGCAGTTGTTGCTCTTTGCCTTGTGGCGGTATGAAAGATTTCAAATCATGGCAAAAGAAAAATATCCTAAATTAATCCTCAACACCACAGCCCTGAAAATGTTGAAACCATCCTTTGCTGCAGCCTGTAATGCTGTGGTTTGATCCAGCAGAAAGGGCTTCTTTGCAACCTCAGAAATTTATATTTTCTATTTCTCTTTCGCAAGAGCAGGACATTGCCTTGTCTCATTCCTGCCTCTGTTATCTCATTTCTTGCTCTCAACTTGCATTGCTCAAGCTCCAGCCCTATTTGCTTCAGCAACAAAAGCTGCACAGATGAAGCAATACGGGGAACACTGCAACTAAAAGCCTAAAAAAAGTTTTAAAAATAAGAAATAAAAAAAAAGCAAGGTGAGAGGAAAGAGACCTGGGAGAAGGTTTGGAGCAACTCTGTGACATTGAAAGTCAGAAAGCAGAAATGAGAGCGTTCCCCACAGAGACAAGAAAGTTCTAAAGAAAATTCTTTCTGCACTTGAAGAAGATTAGAGGAGGCTACAGCAGTGTCTGTAGGAGATAGCTGGTATCACCAGCAGATTTACAGGAATTAATTGCACTGAAGCAAGTTATTGCTAATGGAAGTTACAGGGATCATCAGTCGTTTTTGGGAGACTTTCCCACCATCAGTCTTGTATGTGCTTGGTGTGCATTTCTCTGCTGACAGGTCAGGAACTACTAGGCTAGACCCAGCCTAGATGAAACCTCTGCTGCAGAATTGAGCTTTAAAAGGGGCTGGCTTTGAGCTGAAGTATTGATATGGCCCCAGCACTGCCAGGCTGAGCTCAGAACAGGGCACATGTCCTGGACAAAAATGGACTCGAGGGCAGATGGGCTTTAAAAGCAAATCTGCTGTAGCTCAGAATGGTGAGCTGATGTCCTGTGACAAAATGGTATTTTCCAAGTGGTTAGAAGTAGGAGCAGGCACATTATAGTCTCCCTGAGGTTTGTTTTTCCCCTTGAAGCTGGAAATTCAGCCTGACATACGTCTGAACTCGTGGTCTTTGAGATGACATGAATGAATATGTAGCACCTGCAGGCACAGAGAAATGTTGTGATCAACGATGTGGCTTGGGGAAAAAGCTGAAGCAGCTGGAACAGTGCTCAGAAAGGTGAGCTCAGTGCAGCTGCCATTTAGGATGACTCGAGTGTCCCTACTGGGCATCACATGGAAAATCAGAACTGTTTGTCCCTCGCAATGCATCAAGCAGCCAAGCTTGTAGAAACACCTGGAATGCAGGCAGAGAAAGCACCAGGAAACACAGTTGTGGATGTAACCCTGACCACAGAACGTGACTGCATAGACCCACACAGCCCTGCTCCACGTGAGCTGGAACTGTCCAGCTTGGACACTGGGCACACCAAAACCTTCCCATTTATGTCTCTGGTAGCCTGACCTCGAAATGAGGATGTGCTAAGTGCTGCCAAAAGATGATAATGAGGCTTGCTTTTAATTTCACCCCATCACATGTGATAGAGCACGAAGCAGAGCCTGGCTGCCCAGGGGTTACTCCCAAGCTGTGGAGCAGGCCAATAATCTGGCTCTTCCCAAACTGCTCCTGTGTGTCTGACATCACTTTTTCCATGCTGAAAAGCCAGCAGTCTTACTCTTAGCAGAGATGCTTTTTCCCTATTGTGCAGTATCCTTTGTGATGTAGAAAGGAGTAATGAGGGCCAGCATCAGGTTTTCTTTGCATGCAGAGCAGAGGGAGGGAGCAAAACGGGGGTTTGGGGACTCTTTTCCCTTGCAAAGACTGCTTGTTTGGTGGGCAGTGCAGTGTGTCTGACAGACAAGAAACAGCATGTAGCTCCATCTCTAGCTTTGTCCAGAAAAATAAATGATTCCGTGAACTGTGGTACCCTGACTTCATCCCAGCTCTTGCTGTTGGTACAAAACACCAATTTGCTGCCCTAAAAAAAGCCTCTCTTGCAAAAAGGAGACACTGAGTGTTTCAGTTGCATCTGAATGATGAAGTGTTACAACTCTTCCCCAAAGCAAGCCTTCAAAGGCTTTAGCTGATCAGATAAACATTCCACAAACATTTCTGCTGGGGCTGCAAAATCTTTTGTCTCCAGTGTGCCTCAGCCCTGGAGAAGAAATAAGGACAGCAGATGATGCTGAGGAGATGTCTGCAGCATTTCCTGATTGTGGCAGACGAAACGCACATCAGGATTCCCCCCTTCCTTCTCCTGGAATTAATGCTGATCTGACACAATGCTTTCTTCCCCCTAATCTACTATGGCCTCTTGAAATAAAGCTTAAAATCAGAGTAGTCCGAGATCCTACCCTCCCAGATCAACACTCCTGCCCAGCTTGGTGTGGTTCAGACTTACCGAGGGTGCCCTTGATCCCCTTGTCTGGGTTGTCAATAAATGTATTAAAGAGAAGTGCCCCAGTACTGAGCCCTGCAGAGCAGTCACCAGCTGGGTGTAACTCTCTGGGCCCAGTCATCCAGGCAGGTTTTAACTCAGAGAACACTGCACCCATCCAAGCCATGAGCTTTCCCAAAGGGAAAGAGCCACTGCAAATATGAGAGTTGTTTGTAAGCGAGTTGTGTCTGCAGGGGCCTCTCCTTAGCCCTGTCACATCTGCAAAGCTGCCTGGGAAACATCAGCAAATTGTGTGTGAGCAGCACATCTCCCTGTAAACACACCAAGCCAATCCTAGCCCCCGAACTCTGGTTGCTGGCCCAGGAAAAACAGGTACCTCCTGCAACTCAGGAATCCCTCCAGTTGCCCGTTCTCTTGATGGGTTTGTCAGTGTCACAGCACCCTCACTCTGAGGCTGGCAAGTGCCTGCTAAATTTCCCTCTAATCTAAAGAGATTAGACTGTGGCAGGAAGCTGTGTGTGCTGGCCATTGTGTTCATCTGTGTGCTGAGGTTTAAGCCAACCTGAAAATCCAAAGCTAAGGATTCATAGCCTGTATTATTTATAAATAGTATTGCTGCACGTTCTTCTGGAGGGGGAAAAGCAGGGTTTATATACTGTGTGCACCTGAGGTTCAGAGGTTTGGTTCCTATCTCACATTTGGACAGCACAACTCTTTTGGAAGCCCTTGTTTTGCACTCAGGAGCTCAAAGAAAGAACTGGAGAGGGAAGAGCTGGCAGCAGAGAGCTGCTCCCCTGCAGATTGACACACCATAGAGTTCATGAGCAATCAAGATATTTGCATTTGATTCACCAGCAAGGAGAAGGGAATACACCAAGTAATGAGGCAAGGAGACAGATAATTCACTTGCTCAAGCAGCAGCAGGCTTGTGATGGAGTCTTTCTGTTTTCTGTTTTCTCTTTCCTTACACAGCCAGTCCACACAAGCTTTCACCGTGGATGAACCTAGAGCTGGCCAAAGCATTTGCAAATTCCCATCCTGCAAAGTGCCAGCATTTTTGCAGGTCTGCGTGCTTTCAACTCCCAACTCTGCTGGCAAAACGTATCCATCCTACCCCAGCCTGTGACTTTAGCTGTGTAATAGATACTGATTGCTCTGGAGAGTCGGGCTGCTCACTTGAGTCAGGCTAAGATGTTGCAAGCATCTTGGAACACAGGCTTTTCCCTTGGGATTTCAGTAATTCCCCAGGATTGGCACTCATAAACAAAATGATATCTGGGATCAGCGTTGGTCTCTAGATTATGGTCCTATGTCTGCAAATACTTTCAGCAATGTTTATCCCTGAGCACAGGGCTGGGCCCATCAGTCTCAAGCTGTTTAACTTGAGGAGGCAGAGGCAGAGGAGTGGTCAAAGGGATGCATTTCTCTCAGCCTCACTGCCTACCACAATGGCAGGAGCCCAAGCTTCCAGACTGCATCCAACACATCAGCAGGTGATGGAAAGCCTAAATTTGGGCTGGCCAGGCTTTGTCCCAGAGCCTCTGAGGAGCCTGAGGAGCTGCACTGCACAGAACCTGTGTTTGTGTGATGGAGCCTATGCCCAAAGCACTGGGGCCTTCTAACCACTGATTTCTTCTGGCCAGGGTTTTACCCACTGGCCTCGCTTCACTGAAATAGTGAAGCCAGCACATACCCTTGCTTGGCCTACAGGTTCTCATGACTAATAATAATAATATCTTAATAAGGAACATTTATGACCCATTTAAATAATTCTCTTTTTTTCCCTGTGTGTCATTACAATTATTTATTTCTGTTAAATATATCAGATTATCCCAGACATCTATTTAAGTTTAATAGCGATAGGAGAAAAAAGAGGACTGTGCAAACCTCTCCAAATAACAGGGATGTTCTTTCTCCTCTTATTGTCTATTCTGCATTTTCAGCAGGCAGTACAGTGCAAAGGAGCCTGATAGGTTCAGGAGCACATATTACTTGTAAATACAACTGCTCACTCTGAATCTCAGATGAGGATGCTGGTTGTAAATGTGTAATTGCAATTTCTGAAACAGGAAACAGATGTATTCTGTATTGCAACCCTCTGTGGTTTGGAGAGGGGAGGTGGGAAGGGTGTGATGACCAAGGTCAGAGATGTGCTGCAAAATGAAGGGTTATTAACTCAGAGATTAATAACACTTGTCACTGCCATGCCCACTCTGTGGGGCTCAGTGTGCTTTGCAGGCAGCAGCTGAGGAGCCATTGATCCATTGATCCCTCTGTGTCCAATTTGGGACAGGGATGTGAAAACTGTGATGTGGTAGTTCCAGCTCTCATCTTCCCAGCACACGATAAAATATGATGGCAGCATGATGCAAAACAAGGTGGTCCTGTGTCAAGTCATTTTTCTATCTCGAAAATGGTCTAAAAATGCAGCTGGGTGAACTCCATGTTGGCAAATGTTACGTTGTGATAGGAATTGTCTAGGCTCTGGCATATCTAACAGCAGGAAGTCAGGCTAAATTCTACCTCACATAATCTAGGTAATTTTACCAGAAAAGCGATTGTGTTAAATCAACACAAATGCAACAACAAAGATCTGGTTCCAGTTACCATGAAACCGAGGCCTGCAGGACCTGGAAAACACAGGTGATGATGTGCAGCCCCTGCTTCCTGCAACTGGGCTCATAAAAGCAGTTTGCAGCCACCCAAGGACAGCTGCTGAACTGCTCTCGCTTCAGAACTGCTCCTGGGTGGCCTTAGGCTCGGCTTTGTCTGTGTTTTAAGGGTTAGCTGATCTAATTGCACCGCCTGGCCCTCCCACCGGGGACAAAATTTATCCTGGCAAAGGATGTGCAGCTGGAATACACACTCAGGTGCACTGCTGAGCACGGCAGAGCTGCCAGGCTTAACAGGTACGTGCAGCTGCCTCGTGTTTGCTGCCCATCCCTGTGCTCCAAGCCTGCCCGAATTGCAAAGTGACACAGGTGATGAAATGAAGGCCTTTTGCCTCAAAAGGGGACCTGATTAAAGCTGTACCTGCCTGGCTGTTTGCCCAATCCCTCTGGCAGAGGTGGCCTTTCCAGAGCCACATTGGCAGGAGACAGAATGTGCTCGTGTCCATTTCTGGGCTGGTGAGGCTGTGCTGTCCCTGCTGTCCACCATGAGAGCTGCTGCTCTGGTGGCAAATGAGACAAGAAAGCAGACAGGAGAGGTGTGTTTGGGGTGAAGGAGGTGTGTTTGGATGAAGGAGGTGTGTTGGGATGAAGGTTTCTGGATCACAGCTGTCTCAGAGCCCCGAGTGCAGCAGAAGCTGCCATTCTCCTGAGATAATGCTTCCACAGCACCAGGCTCTCCCAGCTCCCTCTAAGGACAGAATTTAGCACAAATCCAGGAGCCTGAGCTCATCCTCAGGGACAAATATCATTGCTGAGACACAGGAACACCTCAATTCACCTGCTTTTTGAAAACAGTGGTATAAGTCTGGCAACAGCAGGTTCAGAACAGGGAAGCTGTGTGCCATCCCAAGCTTTCCCTCCATGTACACAACCTCTGCTTCTCCCAGCATGGTCACTATTTATGCTGTCACCTCTGTTCTCACTTAGATAGCAAGGACACAGATGGATCTGAACCTTATTTCTGACAGGCTAAATTTTGACAGATGGGCTGACACCTTTTCTTTCCTAGCAGTTCGCTGGACTTTTTTTAAATCTCCTGATTTGTTTCTGCTGTTTGACTCAAATTTTGGAGTCTGCTCTGCAAAGCAAAGCCATGATCCCAAAGCCATGAGTGAGACAATGGGAAAAGCAAACAGAACTCCGTGGGGAAGAGATTTTACCTGAGCTTGTAATATTAGAACTTGACCTGACTTTGACTTTGACTTCTCCGTGGGCCAGCTCAGACAGAGTGTGGGCAAAGTGAGGTCAGGCAGAGCTGAGTGGGCAGAGGTGGGCACAGACAGGGAAATTGTTGTTTTCTGCCATGGTGCCAAGTGACTGAAAGTGGGGAATAGGTTGTTGCAACGTAGGATAGAGGAAACAGATGTGCTCTGTGCCCTGCCATGGCCAGCCAGGGCTGCAATTGGCCATGGCTCAGCAAGGGTGGGAGCTGCGAGATGCCCCAGCACCAGAGCAGGGCAGCTGAGGTCACCAGGGTGGATTTCAGGGCTGGCTTGTGTTGAAACACGATGTGGTATTGCTGTGAGAATATGAAATACAGCCATACTTGGAGCATTTGTTGGGCTGTTGCTAGGCAAACATTTCAAAAACAATCATATTTTGCAAACTAATTCCTTCTTTTTCTCCTTTTTACTTTTTTTTTTTTCCCCTGAGGCCCTTAATATATTCTCCATGATTTTTATCATCATATTCTTTACTGCTGCAGTGACTGAGCACTTATCAATTTCTCAACTTCATGAGTTAATTTTCCAAATATTCATCCCGTTACTGGATGCACTACAATTCAATACATGGCCACACTGATTCCTGAGGCCAGGAATTGTTTTTTTCTGCATGAAAACGGGCTCAAGGAAATCACCTTTCACAATTGTATTGCTGGTATGAATTTTGCTCTGTGTTGGGACTGGAAACCCTTATTTCTTAGACATTATTAAAGAAAGTGCAGTCTGTTCCTCACAGCAAAAGAATAAATAAAACCTAAGTGCTTTAAATTAAACACATCGGATCAAAGCTATTTACTTTATGAGATTACTCTAAGTGAATTTGAGCTACTTGTCAAATACCAGGATTATGGCCATGGAATGGTAGAAATAAAACTGGATTCAGCTTTTCCTACGTGTCTCCCTTTGTCCTGTGACATCCCACTGCCCACCCTGATTCTCTGTTTGCCAGTCTTGCTCTCGTGGATGATCTCCCTGGTGTCCTCCCAGGCTAGGCAGGAATGTGGAGCCAAGGCAATGAGAGACACTTCCATCCTCATTTTAGGCATCTACCTGGCACATCTCTCAGTTCCCTGAATGACTTTTCCGGGATTTACAGGCATGGGACTCCCAGAAGCCATAAACCCCGCATGCTGATGCTCACATGGTGACACATTCTGCTGCATCCAGAGGCCTCACCAGCCCTCCCTGCCCAGTTTGTCCATCCCAGGAGAGATCAGAGCAACCTAAGCCTGGTTTCCCAAGAGCTAGAGGTGAGATCACCCCTGGCACAAACACCAGAGCAGAGATCACAAAATCACAGAATAGTTTGGGGAGGAAGTGACCTTTAAAGGTCATTCAGTCCCACCCCCTGCAACGAGCAGGGATATTTTACACTAGATCAGGTTGCTGAGAGCTCTGTCCAGCCTGACCTCGGGCACTTGAAGGGATGGGGCAACCACAGCTTCTCTGAGTAACCTGTGCCAGGCCCTCACCTCCCTCATTGTTAAAATTTCTTCCTTATATCTAATCTAAAGTCACCCTTCAGTTTAGAACCATCCCCCTTTGTCCTAGAGCAAGGGACCCTGCTAAAAACTCCATCTCCATTTCTCTTACAGGCTCCATTTAAGAGCAGAAAGGCCACAATGAAGTCTTCTTTTTCTTTTCCAGGCTGAACATTTCCAGTTGTCTCAGCCTTTCCTCATAGCAGAGATGCTCCATCCCTCTGATCATTTCTGTGACCTCCTCTGGACTCTGCTGGGGAGTGCTCCTGGTGGATCTCCTGCCCTACTCAAACCTGGAACAAAGAAAAGGATGCACATCCCTCCCAAATAACACTGGTCCTCACTGCTGGATGGCTAGGTACAAAAATCAGCAGCCAGCTGTTGACTCCTGCTGCGGATTTGATGTGATCAGTATCAGCAGAGGATTTCAGCCCAAATTTCTATCTGTCAATCACCATTCTCTGTGTCTGCTTTCCTGGCTTCTCTCCCACCACCCAGAGACAACAATCAGCTCATCCCCAAAGAGTGCATGGGATACACTTGATAGCACAAATTGCTTTCTCTGTCTTGCTCCCAGTTTTCCCAGAGCACTTTTATCTCCTCAAGGACCGCAGAGAAATCCACAGTCACACACACAAACACACACACACACAGAAAGGTAGTCTTGAATGAATTAGTCTTTGTATCTCAGCTGGAAAATTATAATTTGAACCATTCCACTGGAGCAGTGAAATAATATATGCAAAGTGCCTGAGAGGAGCCCAGCTTGGAGACTTCTAGTGGAAAAAGAAAGTTCAGATAGACAAAAAAAACCTGGCATGAAGGAGAATGTCATGAGATCAGCCCATAGAATATGCTGAGGAAGACAGAAAATGACTGAACAAATCTAAGTAATTTGGGTAGCAGTTTGCATTTATTAAGTTCTGGCTCATCAGAGGTACCAAATTAGGCAAGTGCACAAGTGCTGTGTTTATCATACCCGGCTCTTAATGAGCATCCTCCACTTAAGGAGCTCCATTTAAACAAACAGGGGCACTGGGGGTGCTGGGGCAGTAATGAGGTGTGAGAGGAATGTGTGCTGAATTCAGCCCCTCTCTGGCTAACCATCAAGCCATTAGTCCCACAAGAAATTCCCTAACATCGTGCAGGAAGGATAGGATACACTGTGTTGTCCAAGCTGCCTCTACCACGTGCTGCCTGCAGAGAGCCCAGCTCCCACTTCCATGGAGAAATCCAGGATTGCTGGGGCTGCAGGATTTGCTGGTGATATAAACCAGGCCTGTCTTTGCCTCCTTCCACACAGACTTGCTTCCTGCATTAGACTTCTGTTCTTCAAGTGCTCTGTCTGGTCTAATCAGGCTGCTGGACACGAGAGGAGTGCTCTGATATTCAGCATGGAAATCCCAAGTGGCGTTTTTATCAATTCCTTCTCACTGCACGCTCCGACTGCGGCCGACAGCCATGAGCAGCAAACTCATTTGAAATCATCCCGGGAAAGGAAAATATAAACAAGCCAGGAGTAGGTCTCTTGTGCAGAGAGAGGCCATTTCTCCTTAAATTCAGCCTTTCTCCATGTCTCACAAATAGTAAGTTCACAGATGCCCTCTTAAAACCCAGGGGATAAACAAACAGGCATTTATCCTGGCTAGGGACTCGTTTTGGATACCAGTATTTGATACATGTCTTCAGTACCTTCAGTGAGTGTGTCTGCACTGCTGTTGTTGCCATTTCAGATTAGTTGACTTCTCCCACATCTGTGTCTTGTACTAGGTTTATGAAATCCAGAGCTTTTGAACACATTTTTCTGAAAAAAATACTCAGTTTCTAGTGAGGGCTTATCAATGTTTTTAAGGTAAAAGGTAATTTTGTAATCTCTTAACAGTTTTCCAAATTTATTTCAATGAGCCTTAAAGTTAAGTACTCACATCCCTTAATCATTCCTATTATTCTTGTGTGACTTTTCTTCTTTTCCATCAAAGTTTGGATTCATCAGTAATATCACTGTAATCTCACTCGTGATCCCTTTGCCAGAGATGCTCATTCTCTGATGCACACAGCAACTACATCCAATTTATTATAGCTGTCTTGCCTTACTGTTTTATAAATCCATATCTCAGAGGATAACCTTCACCCCAATCCCTGCTCTCAAATTGTATTTCTTCCACTGAATATCTGCAGTTTGGATTACTCTCCCTCCCTGGCATTCCCTATCCTGAACTGAATCTTGTTTCACTGTTTCCTCCTCATATTTCTGAGTGCTCAGTGCAATACAGATGTTGGCTGAGAGTCTTAAAGTCATTTCAGATGTGAATGTACTCACTCCTTTTGATTCTCAAGGAATTAATGAGGTTGTTAAATAAAACCAGACACCGACTTTAATCTTTTTACTGTTCCCCTCAGTATCTCTGCTTTTCAATATGGAACAGCCACTGTTTCTTCTTGTCCCGTGGATCTTCCATCAGTGTGCTCTCTGGATGAAGGCTTTCCCATCTTCTCCACTCTAAATGTCTAAAATTTTGATTCCTTCACTGCAACATCACCCTCCAGTCATCCAGAACTATTTGTCCATGTCCAAGCCAGGGTTGTGGTTTATTTGGTGCGATGAATTCTCTTCCTGTGTACGTGTGAATATGCAAAGGAAGCTAAAAATGGCCATGCAGGCTTAGCACTCCTGCTGTTTCTTGCTCCTAGGACTGTTTGTCTCCTGAACTATAATCTGCCCTCAAGGACACAGCTAATGCGGGTTCCTCCTTCCCACATAATCTCCCCTCTGTTTATGGAGACAGCCAGAGACTTGGGCTGCCCTGTTGGGTTGTGTCTCTCATCCACAGAGCACAGGGCAGGTTGATCTTGGCAGCGTTTTGCAGGACTTTGCTCAGACCACCTTGCAATGACTCAGGCTCCGGCTGCTCCCTCGGACAGCTGATGTCCCATCCAGCACATTCACATCCTGGCTCCTTCTTTGTTCATCTCACCCCTTTCATCCAGGTGCCACATCCCATTTCCCGAACTTTCAACGTGACTGATGCCTCCAGCACCTCTGGGACGAGCTGTCTGCAGTTACAGGCTTCACAACTCCTCAGAAAATACCTGTATTTCAAAAGTGCTGTGTGCCCATCATCTTCCCCCTGGATGCATGAAAGCTGCTGAGTGCCTGGCACATGGGAATCGTGTGAATATGGACTTTGAGCTCTGACCTCTAGTTCTGAAAGTTTAGGTTGGGATGTAGGACTGCAAAAGGATTCACTAAAGAAACTGTCAGTATGCACACATAAAATCAGAGAATCCCAGAATGGTTTGGGTTGGAAAGAACCTTCAAGCTCATCCAGTCTCACCCCCTGCCATGGGCAGGGACACCTTCCACTGTCCCAGGCTGCTCCAAGCCCCATCCAGCCTGGCCTCGGACAATTCCAGGGATCCAGAGGCAGCCACAGCTTCTCTGTGCCATGGCCTGCCCACCCTCACAGGGCACAATTTCTTGCTATCTCTCATCTAAACCTCCTCTCTGTCAGTTTGATCGTCTGTTTGTCATTTATATCTCATACCAAGCTCAACCCAAAGGAGCATCTCTCTTTATCTGCACTTCTTCTGGCAGGTTAGAGCACACAGCTATTACCACTGTACATTCATTTCTGCCACAGGCAGCAAAGTGGGAACAGCTTTGGAGCAGTCATTTATTGTGCAGTTGATAGAGCCCAGGCACTTGGATGTGTGGAGCAGTTTGGAGGTGGCACCTCTGCCCTTGACTCAGTAACTGAAGCAGTGATGACACCACCTGGGCTCTTTTGCTGCCCCAGTTTATGTTTCTCTAAGAAGGGCTGTGGCCATGCAAATATATCCTAGCACACAGTGATTGCTTTTTAATGCAAATGGATATCACCTAATTCTCACAAGGTTTCAAAATGCATCATAATTCTGTTCGGATGGAAGACCTTTGGGGTCAAAATCTATTCCCATGAAAGTGAATGGGATTTTTTCTCCTGGCTTTCATGGAATCCAGATCTGGCAAGCCATGAATGCAGATCTGTCGTGTTTCTTTCTCTTTCTTCATTAAGTTACAGTGATTTTTTTATTTTTTTTTTCCTGGGAATCAGATTAGTGAATTCTCATTTGACTGAATACCTCTCCAAAGTACCTCAGTGAGACTGGAACATTTCCTGTGGCTGTCGTATCCGCTTCAATATCCTTCAAAGTGAATGTCACAGCCCTGAACCATTGAAACAGGCTTTTCTTTCACAGCAGCAGAGCAGCAAACCAGCCTGGATAAGATGAGAGGGACACCATAAATATTACATAGAGTCTGAGGCATTTGCTGTAAATTCTGCAGGAACTATTCCAGCTTCCCACTGGGAGAGATTTCTTGGGAATAGAAAACTCTCTGGAGTTTGTAATAACTTCTGAAGCGATATTGAGATTTTTAACATTCCTTATTACACAACAGGAAGCAGAATCTTAATGGAAACACTACACACAGTTGCCTTTAATAGGAAACAGAGTCTATGCAGTCAGTGGTGGAGGAATATGTAAAATAATATTCTCCCTTTTTTTTTAATTACCAGTGATTTTAGCTATTTTTTTATTTACTGAACCCTTTATACTGCTGGATTCAAGAAAAAGCTGTGCAAGGTGAGGTGTGGCAGTCACAAGGACAACCTGTACTCTGCAGGCTGACTGGATCCTCACTCCAGTTCTCCCAGCTCAGGAGAGCTGGCTGTCACAGCAGTGCCATCAGGCTCCAGCTTTGGGTTTGCAGGGGTTGTTTTAGACAGGACTTTGAGCTGAGTCTAGATCCAGGACCTGCTACCCTTCAGGCTGCAGCAAGCTGAATTTCCTCTTGACCCCCTCGTGGAATGGGGGGATTTGAGGCTTCAGACTTCAAGTTGGCAGCATCAGCTTTTGTTCCCTTTTAGGAGTGTGGGATGCAACAGCCTGACTGGGGATTGCAAGGATTGAAGGGAATGGGAGGCAGGATCTTAATTCAGAGAGGCCTGGCCTAGCCTGCAGGAGGGTTGTGTGGCACAAATGTTTTTCCTGATTTTCAGCTGAGAGAAATTCCTTCCAACTGATGTTGCTTTTTCATACAAACCACAGGGTACATGATTTGGAGTCGAACCCAACCTTTTCACTTTAAGGTGATTTGTGGCTGTTTCTTGGGTCTGAGCAAAGAATGGGGCTTGAACTTCTCCTTGCCCACAAGCAAGTGGCTGGTGAGTAACACTTGTGAGTAAGTCTCATCAGATGTCTGTGCAAAGGAACCATTCCCCCACCCAGTCTGAAACATGTACAAAGTGATCCAAAGATCCTGTGAAAGCAGGCAGGCAGGCAGGAGGGCAAGCCTTGGCACCAGAGCTCACCTCTGACTGCAGGGAAGCTCTGACCGGAATCCAGGCTTCTTGCCTCACCCTGGTTTCATTTCCAAATTTAAATGTGGGATAATGTTTATAGTAAATAGAGGTCACCTCCATGTCTGGGAAGGAATTGCATCTCCGTGCATTTCTGTGCTTTCAAGAGAGCTGAATTTTAATAGCAAGTCTTTTATTTACAAGCGGTTGGAAAGGGGAGGGGGGTGTTTTAATAAATGAGTAATCAATGGGTAGCACCCAGCAGCTTGCTGTTGCTAATGTATAATTTTCCTGTCTGTAACATGCTCAAGGAGCTCTATTGAGCATTTATGAACTCCGTGCATCACTCAGGAATCAGGCTGTGCTGTGAAGTGCACTCAACTGCTGCAGACACTGCTGAGAGGGCAAAGACAAGAGCCTGTGAATTAAAGGAAATCTCATTCCTGGGAATTGGACCAGGTCCTGGCTGGTTTAGGATCACACTGTTGGACCACAGTGAGAAAAGGGGTACTGGAGTGTTTTAGCCTCTCCCAGAAAGAGCAGGACAGACAGAAACTTCATCCTGGAAGTTTGCATGGTCATCCCCACAGTCTGGTACTTTTTGCTTGTGTTTGTAGAAATTTCCAGGCAGAGCTGCTGTGGATAATTACTAAGCTGACACCGAAATCTGGCTGTGAGCTACTGAAGGAAGCTTTTCCCCTCTGTGCCAGAGGGTTGTGTGCTGAGTTCAGATACAGACAAATCCTTACCAGATCCCTCTGGAACGAGTTTGGAGGGGCAGGGCTGTAGCAGAGGGAAGGCTGTTTCCAGCTAAAAACCTGATGATAAAAACGATGCTACAGTGGGAAGCGGCTCTGTTGCTGGGGATGGGACCACGCAGCTCCCTGTGTGCTGTTTTCCCTTCAAAGTGAAGCTGCTCCCTTGCTGCAGGAATCCTGGGTTCACCTGTGTGCTCTCCCTTGCCCTGAGCTTTAGGGCAGTGGCCAGCTCAGCTGGGCCAAGACTTCCAGAGCTGAGAGGGGACACAGCCCCAGCCCAGGCAGGGATGGGGAGGGCTGGAATCACTCCTGTCATCTCCTTGTGCTGGGGTGCGGGAGGGGGAGCTGATGACAGCTCACCTGGCTCCTGCTCACCTTCCTTCCTGCAGGCATGTGGAGCCTCAGCTCCTGCCTGGCTGTGCCCCTGGGAGAGGCAGATTTCCTTTGCAGAGCTCTCAGCACATCAGTAAGTTGTTCCACAGCTGCCCACCCCAGTTCCCCCACGCAGGGAATTCTGCAGGATCACTTAGCTCTTGCCTATCTCTCACCCCTCCCCGAGGGATGCCCAGCCTGAGGTCTGGCCACTACCTGTAAAAGAGATCAAAGAAAGGTCCTGCTTACAAAATTAGATCCCTGGTTAGTGGCTTCTGGCCTTTCCCATTTCTGGGACTGCTGTTCATTTCTGTTTGTGATTTTGAGCGAGTCTGGACAATTTTGGCAGGTTTGGTGTCAGGAGTTTCTAATCTGAATCTATTTTTGCCCTTTCCATGACTGAAAGCTACTGTAAGTCCCAGAAAGGCTTTTCCAGTGTTAAATAACATTTTGTGGCTTCTATCCTGAGGCATATTTAAAAGGCTTGGTTTTCCTGAGGTGGATAATAAGGTGAAAATTGTCTCTTATTATAATTTCTCAGGTCTAGCTCTCCTCCCAGTTAGCACCAGAATGGTCCCCCCTGCTCCTGAGCATTAAATTCAACTGTTTAGACTTGTTAAAAACTTCAGGTTTAGCTTCCTGCTTAAACTGTAATTTTAGATCCTCAGTGGGTGTAAATAGACACAAACACACAAAGCAGCTCTGCTGAGTGACATTCCCTGGGAAAAAGGCTCAAACATTTAATTCATTCTCGTCACCTCTGGTGCTTGTTTCGAGTGCACACACAGACTGGGACACTGGGAAGGATTTTAGAACTTAATATCCTCCAAAAAAAATAGTTTTTCTTCTGCTGTGGAAGTTGGCTGTAAGTTTATTAGTTAAATAGAGATATGAAATAAAATGGCCAAAGTGGGAACTTCATGCAGACCTTCGATGTCATTTTATATGACCATTTGCAAGAATACAAAAATCTACAAATTAACATGGTGACCCACCAGAAACACTGGGAGTTTGTCATCCCTTCTCCACGAATTTATGTAGACAGTGCTTGGAGGAGGAGGCTTTTTCTCAATGGGTTGGAGATTTTCCTGGGGTTTTTGTTTGGTTTTGTTTGGTTTTGTTTTGTTTTTTAAGAGAAGAATAATTATAACCAGCAAATGCTTTTGGAGTTAAAAGGGAAATCATCTTTGATAAGCCTGTATGGAATGACTCCAGCTCGGTGTTGGGAATATGTAGTGCAAAGCCATGGATATAGCTGGGGTTTTCAGCCTTTTCCCAAGGGATAACTGCTTCCCACATGGCCCTGGGGGTCCTTGCTCACAGCTGACATCTCTCACCCTGGACAAGGGCCATGCTCAGCCCTGGGGACGAGTGGGAGACACTGCAGTCTGTTAATCCATGTACACACTCACATGGATAAACCCACTCGAGCACAGCAGATCTGTTTTTCCCACAGAGCAAGGGAAGGGTGTGGGATGTGGGACCAGCCATGATGGGATCAGCAGGGCATGTTGGATCCATGCTCATGGGGCACCATCCCAAGAGCTGATTCTCCTGCTCAGCTCCTGCAGAAGGGTTGGGTATTGCTCGTCAAATATTCTCATAAAATCCCAGAGTGCTCTGGGTTGGAAGGGACAGTAAAGCTCCTCTCTGCCATGGGCAGGGACACCTTCCACTATCCCAGGTTGCTCCAAGCCCTGTCCAGCCTGGCCTTGGACAATTCCAGGGATGCAGGGGCAGCCACAGCTTCTCTGGGCACCCTGTGCCAGGGCCTGCCCACCCTCACAGGGAAGAATTTCTTCCCAATATCCCATCCATCCCTGCCCTCTGGCAGTGGGAAGCAATTTTGTCACTCTGTCACTTGTAAGTTGTCTCTCTGTGTTTCTTGTCAGCTCCTTCAGGCACTGGTGGGCCACAGCTGCATCACCCCAAACCCTTCTCTTCTCTGGGCTGAACAATCCCAATTCTCCCATCTTTTTCTCAGAGCAGAGCTGCTCCATCCCTCTGATCATCTTCATGGCCCTTCTCTGGACTCACTCCAGCATGTCCATGTCTTTCCTATGCTGGGACCCCAGACCTTGCCTCACCCCCCTGGAGCTCTGTCTTTATCAGCCATGAGCAGCCCCATGTCACTGCAGCCCATCCATGCACAAAGCAGCTGATCAGAATGTTTGGTCAAGGCTTTGTTTTTCTCCTCCCCCATGAAAACTGGCCTTTAAACAAACTATTTCCCATGGAGAAATTTCCTTTTGCATGGACATTCCTGGAGGAGGAGGGGATGCCCAAAAAGCTGAATTGTCTGTGGAGGATAGAAACATCTGATGGTGCTTAAACAGAGGGAAATGACCCCAAACACATCCATTTTCACTGGATTTGAGTGCCTGAGTGTGATTTCTCACAGCAGCACTTTATGATTAACCTTAAGTGGTTTCCATGACTGATATGTCCTTTCCTAGGGGCCTGCTCTGCACTGGCTGCTCAGGGCCTGAATTCCAAGTGTTGTCATCCCTACCCCTTCCCAACCCTTAAATCCCTCTTGGAGCAGAGTCCAAGGGGATTGTCCACACTGGGCTGGATTTAGAGGAGGCAAGCAAGAAAGGAGGGGGGATATTTTCACATTCCTTTGAAACATACGTTTGGAAAATTTCCCTAGGAAAGAAAAGTGCTTATGCAGCTTTAGTTACTGTACATGTGCTTTGGATTGTGTGAAACCC
Source organism: Sturnus vulgaris (assembly GCF_052056855.1). NCBI lineage: Eukaryota > Metazoa > Chordata > Aves > Passeriformes > Sturnidae > Sturnus > Sturnus vulgaris. The sequence continues at coordinate 5,699,151 of NC_142249.1, read as the reverse complement.
TATCTGCTTTTCCTCAGCAGAGTCCTGATCCCCACAGGAAAGAGGCACATCCAGCACTGGTGACTTCTGCAGATCTCCTTCCAGATTCCACGGGCAAGGAATGCCCCCAGCCTCTGCCCCTGCATCTGTCAGTGCAGGTGGGTGGGAGGAAGAGGAGGAGATGTTCCTCCTTGGGCTCAGGCCCCAAGAACTTCTGAAAGCAAAATATCTGAGATACAAAGACTTTGCCAGGAAAGATGGATGTGGATTCAAAAGGCCTCAGGTATTTTATCAGGGGGTGATTCTGAAGTGTTTTCCTACTCCACATCTTGATGCTGCTTGTGCAGTTGGATAATCCCTGCCTAGAGCAAAGCATGCTTGGGATGAAAACCCCAGGACAAAGCCCCTAACAGCTCACCTAAACTGGAGGGCAGAGAAGGAACGACCAAATGCTCTGGGGCTAAATGCTCAGACAGCTTCTCTTGCCTTTCCTAGAAATGAGGGGATTCCCTCCTCCTCTGTGCACAAATGTGTCTCCAAAGAGTCTGGGGGAAGAAATGATTGTGGGAAGCCACACTGGAGAAACCAGACGAAATGACACCTTTTTGTCACTCCTGACAGGATCCAAGGGGGAAGACAGCCACGAGAGGACAAAAATCCCCTTGCTGCTGTAATGGAAATGTGGTGCTGGAGAGAGTAGGAGGATGCTTCCAGGAGATGACTGGGCTGACATTGGTTTCCACTGCTGCTGCCCATGGAAACGTGTGTCCCCACAGGGGCTCAGCATGTATGTGAGGAGGAGGAGGAGACAGCTCTCTGAGAGGGGGAAAGGCAGGGGGAGCGTTGGGAATGTGAATATCACAAAAACAAATCTGTTCATAATTACAGCCCAGCAGTGCTGCTGGCAGTCACTGCTTTTGGGGCTCGACCCTCACCCTAAACAGACATCTCAGCTCCCCCAAACTCATCTTGGATGAAAACTGGGCAGGGCTGGCTAGAACAGCAACTTGGGGGTAGCTTCCAGTCTCCTGAATCAGCATTTTGAAAGCCAGACGTGCTGAGTTACCCCCCTTTCCTCCCCCCAGGCCTGCGTGTATATAGACAGCCATAAAACACACATATAGCTCTGTGTTAATACACACTGCTGCCTCTGGGAAATGTCAGCCAAGATATTATTCAAAGATTGCTCAGCCTGCTTCAAATGCTGCTAGGCTTCAGAAATTACACCCCACTCCAGGAATGGGCAAGAACTGACACAAGGCAGCAACAACCAAAAATTTCCCAGCTGTTATGTCTGGCCTTTTGAAAACAGGAATTTCTTGGTATAGAGCCTGAAACCTTACTCTTTCCATTCAGCATTGCTGGAGGGAGGGCACAGCACTTAAAGGATGTATGAGAAAGGATTTGTTGTCAGCAAGGTGCTTGTAACAACAACTTTTTTTTTTTTTAAAGACCTGAGTACGTACAGGCATTAGGAGGATGGAAGTAACCCTGGCTTGGTGTGTTTTTCTTCCCAAGCCTGTTTGCACAGAGATCCATCCTTGCAAGGAGCACATTATTGCTCCAGAGCCCAATGGCCCTACACCACCAGGGGAGACAGCTCATGGCTCTGGGGGGGTCAATCAAGCTGGCTGCAGAAACACAATGCAGAACAGGATGATCTCAGGAGAGCCCCAGGAGATAACAGGTATGATGTTCTGCTTGGCCTGGTTTACCTGAGTTTTCTCTGGGGACATCATTTCTCAAAGGCTGGTGGAACAAACCCTGCAGAGGAGTGTAAGAATAGCCTGAGATTCCCTTGACTGCTGTCAGAGATGTCTCAATTATTCCTAGAGATTCAGGACTGGGATGGGAAGAGGTTCACCAAGACCTGGATCAAGAGTGGAAGGTGTTCAGTTTGAAGTTCCTGGTGCACAGGACCTGAGGCAGGTGGCATCCACATGAAAGTATCCCTGGCCAGGGCCACAGGAACTGTCTGGAGCAGGGGATTGGAGCTATATGACCTTTAAGGTCTCTTCCAACACAAACCATTCTCTGATGCTACAAAGGAGCTTTAAAACACTCCACTAAGCCCCAGTCTGCCTTCCACAGGTCTTTGATACATGACTTGATGAACTGAAGATTCAAGTGAAACACTCCTAAGCCCAAGATGTTCTTGCAGGGCTTGATTCTGTGATATATCTCACCTTAAGAACATAGAAGCCCACAGCTTTTAAACCCCCACATTTCCTCCAGCTTATATCAGCTGTTCCTGGGGCAGTCATGGTCCTTTCACCTGGAAATTTTCCTTTTGTGGCCCGTGATGTTGCCTCTTGCTCAAAAGGTTGTTGGCTATGTGTCTTCAGGATGCTGTTAAAGCAAATCTGTGGCAGCTCCAAGCTTCCCTCCTTCCAGCCTTTCCCCCAGCCATCCACATCTTCCCTCCATCTGACAGCACAAACGACTTCAGTGCAGACTTCTATTGTTCTCAGAGTGCTTTGATGGTAGAAACCAAACTTTGTGCTTGCAGTGCTAATTGGGTACCCTGCAAACTCTGATTTATAGCTGTATTCTACATTTTATTATCATGCTCCCCAAAATCAGATCCATTCAGTCAGAACTCCATCCATAAGGCTGGATATTGGGATCTGGGCATTGTGATGAAATTTGGAATAATCAGAATCTCAGACATGGGAAATCACACTGCCATTTGTTCTACCAACTGTTACTTTTAGAGGTTTCTTTCAGCACATAGATGCACAAAGGAAGATCTGATGCAAAACACTTAGAGCTGGTGAACATTTCAGTATAAGTGTGAAAAATGGCCTAGACAGAAATTTGGAAAGGACAAGTCATCATGTCTCAGGGCTTTAGCAATGATCAGTTTGATATTTTAGGAACAAATGCTGCAAAATCCTGAAAGAGAGAGTGGAGAGGTGCCTGATGCTTATTTTGGCCCTGAGCAATGTGGGTGTTTTGAGGAGCAGAGCACCTCCAGCTCCTGTTGATCCCAGAAGAAGGACTCTGCTTCCAGGATTTGGACACCGTGTGATGGAATGGTTAAATGCAAACCATTCATCACCTAAGTCAGCACCGAGTCAATGATCTCATATTTATTTATGTCCCCAGCCAAATTTGTACTCATTTCCTCTGTGAAAAGTAATAAATTGCCTCAGCTAGAGGCTTCAGCATCCAGTTTGAAGCAACATGATACCCACAATCTCCACAGGGCTGCTTGTAGTGCAGAGAGGTCAGGACTTGTGCAGCAGAGGGGACAGCGAGTGCCACCACGGTGGCCTCTGCACGTCCCTTTTCAGCTCCACCTTCCCCCAAGGGCCACTGGAGGCTCAGGACCACCAGCCTCTGCCTCCTCACGTGTCTCAGGAGCCCCTGTTTGTCTGTGCCAAGTGTCTCAAGTTGTCAGTCCCTGTGAGTGTCTCCCTAGCCAGCCCTTCAGCTTTGCTCTTACAGAGGCCTGGGCTCAGCATTCCATCAGTGAAGCTGACCTGTAAGTGAAATATAAACATCTGATCCATAAATAGCAGCATACAAATTTAATCATTTGGCCCAAGCTCTTAGCAAATCCATGGAATTAATAGAGTGCCTTTAATCAGGGCTTACAATCAATTCCATGTTACCATGACAGTGCCCAGTACTGATTTCTCGTTTAGCCATCCAAGAATTTGTCATGGAGCTGGGAAGGAAGATTCACTAGAATATCCAATTCTAAAAGCAGTTGTTTTGTGTTTTCAAGTTAGTCAGTATTTCCAGTCACTGCTAGGGCTGTGTAAGAGGAGACACAGTTGGTAAAATCATAATTATATTTGTATTCCGTTACATTTTATTTAAATTAACTTCTTCTTCTCCAGTCTAGGTAACATTCCTATGTTCTTTTTCTGATGTAGCCCTGTGCTTTCTAAACTGAGGCCCACAAAACCCTGCAGGGTGACTGCCCCAGGGCTGCTTCATGGCTTGCACCAGGCTGCAGATTCAGAGAGCCCCCTGTGAGCTGATGTGTGTTCTGCCCCTCTCCCAGGGCTTGACACATTAGATGTGTACCCCAGCATGTGATTGGCTCTGTTGCTGCTTAATAATTCCACACACACCAAAATTAAAGCAGATTTAGCAACAGCTAACCCAGTGCATTCTTGTCCTCAAAGGGATATGGCTTTGTCAGTGTTTTCCAGAGAATTAACACTAAGGCATGGCCCTGGAGAAAGAAGTATTTAATTGGTTCAGAAAGAGCTAAAACCTGCTCCCAGAGCAAGCAAAGGAGGTTTGGCCATCGTTTTATGAAGCTGGAAGAGACTCAGAGCATCCCATGATGGCTGCTTTGGGTTGTGGAGCTTATGATTATTGTTTGTCTTGCTGGTTTTGGAGTTGCAGCTTGCTCCAGGTGCAAAACACTCAAAATGTGACTTTAGTGTGTGAAATAAGAGACAGACTGGGGAAATGGAGGGGGATGGGATGGGATGGGATGGGATGGGATGGGATGGGATGGGATGGGATGGGATGGGATGGGATGGGGACTCCAGGTGCTATTCCAGCCCATGAGGTAGAAGAGATGTGTCATACCTCTCATTTCCCTCACTTGCAGAGCTAATCTAAAATTCTGAAAATATCTTCTCTCTATAAAATGACTTGTACTTTCTACAGAAAGACTTTATGGTGGGACCAGCAATGTTTTTGTTGGTGCCAACCCAGCTGAGAGCCCTGAGATAAACATTTCTTCCCTGTAGAGCTGCAGGTGTGACAGAAGAGCAGTTCTGTGCTAACAACACTTGTTTTTTACAAGGAAGGAGTTGTTACAGAGTGCTTTCAGAGCAGAGCCTGTCTGTTTGTGCACCCATCTGTACAAATCTGTTTTAGAGATGTGTCCATTCATGTGTTTCACTAGAAATACTCAGGTAATACTTTCCAACAGTGTGAGAGTCCAAAGGATGTTGTAATAAACCACCCTGGCTGGAACTGTCTGGTTTGGGAAGCTGGCACTATGAAATTTGTAAGGCTATTCCCATTCCTTGTGCAAGTTAGAGCTGTCTGTGTATAAAGTGAATATTTATGTGCAAAAAGGAGAGATTAAATTTAAGGAGGCTGGGGGAGAATCATTGTCATTGAAGAATTCATGAAATGAAGGACAGCAATTTGCCCATCCCTGGAAGTGTTCAAGGCTAATTTGGACAGGGCTTGGAGCAACCTGCTCTAATGGAATGTGTCTCTGTCCATGGCAAGGCTTGGAATGAGATGAGCTTTAAGGTCCCTTCCTACACAAACCATTCTGTGATTCTATGAGGAATGAAAACCAGGAATTCCCCCCAAGTCAACAGCTCTGTCAAAACCTGCTTTCCCTTATGGCAGAGGAGAGGTGTGAGGTTCAGAGTGCAAACAGAAGGAGAGGTATCTTATCTCCAGATGTGTGGGGAGCTTGCTGAAAGGACTGAACCTGGGTCTCCCAAGCTCCAGGATCCAACTCAAATCACCAGAGAACTCCTGCCCTCTTCCTTTGCTGCTGCTGATCCAGGAAAAGCCGTGGCCGTAATCTGGTGCTAAATCTCTTCACATCAAATAGCTTTGCTTTTAACAAAACAACCCTATAGAATGACTTGGCTCTCAGCTAAGAGCAAGAGGAAGGTCTGGGCAGTGTGCTCCAGTCAGGGCACAGCACCAGGAAATTCAGCTTTATTATGTGTGCTCTGGCACCAGAGCGCTCACGGAAGTGATGCTTATGGCATGTGCACCACCATTCCCTCTCTTAATTCTTATTCCTTTACACAGGATGGACGGCTGGGGAATTTTATTAGGGAGGAGGGTCATTTCTTACTGCTGAACAAGGAAGAAGCTGGCTGTGAAGTTTTCCCCCTGTTCTGATTTTAAGCTGCCAGAGGCGCTCCCTGCTCTGCCCTGCCCATCTCCATTCATCTCTGGAGCGAGAGTTGCAGGTGGGGCAGGAGCCAGGGGTATCGACAGTAGCTTCATCACCCAAAGAGCTCCAACCCCTGGCACCCACTTCCCTCTGCTGCTGCTTGTCATGAGGCCAAGACCACCACTGTGCCTCCCTTTTGGAGCTCAGATCTGTGCAGCACCACTGCTGCTCAGACCCCAGAGAAAGGGACAGCAGAGGCCGTGCAGACCAGCTTGTGTTCCCCGTGTTAATGGCACTATGGTTTACCCATCTGGCTTCTAAAACTTCTAAAAACTACATTCTTGTATTTTTTTCCCCCCAGCAGTGGTAACTACTGGTATTGTATTTTTCCCCTGGTAGTGGTAACGTCTGAAGCCGTGCCTTCAGTTCCTTTCTAATTTGAAGATTAGATACCAGACGATAAGTCAATAGAGTTGGTGTCTGGCCTTTAGCTGTACTGTAAATCTTTTTCCATTTCCTCTGGCCAAATCTGAAAAAAAAAAAAAAAAAAAAAAAAGCTGGAGTCATGACCCAAAACAAAATCCCTAACTGCTGTCAAGTTGCTGGAATATTTCTTTACCTCAGGGAAACTCTGTAACGTTGGTGAATTCCCAGGTTTTATTTCATGGTATCATAATACTGATAGTCAGAGGACCTGTCTCTAAGGATGTGTTCCTCAGAAATATTTGTGATTTTCAGCTGTTAACAGCAGTATTTAGGGAACCCCTCAGTTACATTGCATTGGTGTTTGTGAAGTATTTTGCTGAGCATGGCCAAAAGAAGGTGCAGAAAGGTCAGACTGGTATTTTACAGTAAAAAATTGTTCCTGAGAGGCTTTTCGGGAGAAAATGAGGATATGCTTTGAAAATGTGTAGGTCCCATCTAGAGAGATCTTTATTTCATACATAGCACAGGTATCCAATAAAGAAAAATACAACTCTCCTTAACTCTAGAGCTGCAAATGACACATTTTTAATTGGAAGCCCAGGAGTCTGTGGTTCATTCCCACTCATTTAACACTTCCCAGGCTCTGTGTGAGCTTGAACTTGCAGTTCATTCAACATATTAATGCTAAGCATTGTTGAAGCCACCAGGTTTCACTCCAATGGATTTCCTATCAAAAGTATTTATTTTAAAGGATCTCTGTTCCCAAATGCACAGTTGTTTAAAATTTCCGGAAAAGGTTTGTCTGGGCTCGTTCAGAACTGGACCTTTGCTCACTCACAAGGTTCATGAACCTTCACAACTCTCTAGGTGAACTTTGCCTGACTTTCCCATGTAAAACCAAATCCCAGTCTGGGTCAGTCTCATTTAGTTTCATGTTTCACTACAGACACTTTTGTACAGCTCAAGTTTTAAAGACCCAAGCGTGGGATAGATGCAGAGCTCCCATTAACACAGGCAACAGCCATGACTGTAGTTGTGCATCTTATTTGTTGTGTCTGATGCTGAAATGTGTTTTCCTGTAGCAAAATCCTGGAGTAACTGTGATGTGAGTTAGTAGCAAAACAGAAAGAGAAGGGGAGTGTTTATTGCTCATATGTTAAAATAATTCCACCAAAGTTTGATTCTCTCCAAACCTCTCTTTGGTCTAAGGCGAGTTTGCAGAGGTACCAAAATGTCGAAGGAGGCAGCTCAGTTTGTTCTGAAATGACCACAAAAGGGCAAAAACACCGTCTAGAAAGATACAGTATATGCAGAGTATAGAAAGCCTGCCAAAAAGTCTGAACTAGATAATTCAGCTTTTTCCTTGTAGGAGCCCAAAGAGGAGGTGCTTTCTGCCCAGGAGCAGGAGCCAGCCTGCAGAGGAGGATGCTCAAATGGGAGACAGATCAAAGCAGGGCTCTGCAGGCTGTGTGCTGCAGGCTCTGTCCCTTGAAGTGACAAGCAGAGGAAGGGAGGACAAATGGGCTTGGTGACAAATGATGTGATGGCAGTGACAGTCATGGTGGAATGTCAGCCTGGCCTTGTGTCACAGCAGGGCTGGGTGTGCTGCCCTGGGAAAGGCTGCATCAGCACTTGGTTTAGCTTCTATACCAATTTCTGTTCAGCCCTTTGGGCTGAGGCTGATTTTCTAGGAGTTAACCTGGCAGCAGTTCTTTCAGCTTGTGTCTAGTTCAAGAGTTTTTTAACCTCCCATTCCTGCAGCCTCAGTCCCATCTTATCCTACCACGACACAATTTTCTCACACTGACTGAGGTTGTAAGTCTGAAATCCAGGCCCTGCATCAAAGACAAGGATTTGTGCACAGCTCCTCCATCCTTGGAGAACACCTGTACCCTCTACCTGTCCTGTCCTGTCCTGTCCTTGGGCTGAAAGTTCTTTGTAGCTGGAGAGCTGGGAGTGTTCACCTGGAGAAGAAAAGGCTCTGGGGACACCTTAGAGCCCTTCCAGTGCCTAAAGGGACTACAGAGGGATTCTTGACAAGTGGCTGGAGTGACAGGAGGAGGGGGAACATCTCACTGCCAGAGGGCAGGGTTAGGTCAGATATTGGGAAGGAGGGTGGTGATGCCTGGCACAGGGTGCCCAGAGCAGCTGTGGCTGCCCCTGGATCCCTGGAAGTGTCCAAGACCAGGTTGGACATTGGGGTTTGGAGCAATTGGGATAGTGGAAGGGGTGTCCCTGCCCATGGCAGGGGTGGCACTGGATGGGCTTTAAGGTCCCTTCCAACCCAAACCATTCTGTGATTCTATGATATTTTGGGGCAATTTCCAGCTACTTTGAGTATGAACACCATGTGAGCCCAGGGCAGTGATTACAACTGAAGCAACAGAATTGTCCTACCAAATTGTTTATTGCCTGTCAGAAAGCTGAAACAAATGTGTCTTCTTCATCCAGTTCTGTTGTGAAGTAAAATTCAGTAACTTTGGGATGTGACTGCAGCCAGCTTTCCTGCTGGGTCACGGCTCATTAACCCATGAAGCCTTGATCAGACTGAGCCAAGAGAACCAACAGCAATAATTTGCTAAAAGGGTTGCTGCTCTCCCAGAAGCTCTGCTGTTGCTTCGATAGGAAACTACTGCTCCACTTCTGTGGTGTGAAGCTTCTTGCTTAACCAGTCTCTGTGCTGGAAGTTTGGAGTGTGGTAAATATGTCACCAGTTCCTAAAACACCTCCTGGGACCCATAGAGCAGGAATCCTGATTTGTCTGTCAGACAGGCTCGCAGAAATGTTAGAAGTAGTAGGCATTTGGTTGAAACTGATAGAGTGGGGAGGAGCTAGTCTGGAATTTGTAGGGAGAAATCACACTTCACAAATCTATAACAACTATTTGAAGTGTCAAACCACCCTTAGCTGAGGCTGACAGAATCAGCAGGCTTTTAACAAGCCCCCTGCCCAGGAGGGAAAGATTTTTCATCAATTACAAACTTATAGTAATAAGCAAACAAAGGACAGGAGGAAACACTTAGATTTCACAGAGAAGTGTTTTCCAAACACTCAGGAGGATTATTTAGAGCTAAAGCTGGCTGCAAAGAGATGTAGAAGGATGTATTGGTACTGGGGGGTGTTTGGGAAAATGGCAGATGAGATTGGATTTTGCCAAATGCAAGGTAAAGCACACAGAAGAAAGGGAGCACACCCAGTTATCACTGCTCCAGAGAGTTTACTGTGGATCAGCCTGTACAAACATCAGCTTAGTGCTCACCAGAGACCAAAAGGCAGGACTTATCACAGACAAATAGTGAACAGCACAGAAAACACTCTGTGTGATTATATAAATCCCTGGGGTCAGGATTCTGTGTGCAGTCCTATTCATCTTCCTCAGGAAGGATATAGAGAGCTATGGAGGAGAAAACAAGTAAAGGAATGGCTGCCCTGAAGGGATATGAGAGAGGGCTTTCAGTAACACACAGCATGGAGGAGATAACACCAAAACCCCTTGTCAGAGGGGAAATGGAAGAGGATTCAGGGTTGGGAAGAGTCATTCATCCGTGCTGCTGGCAGTCCCTGAGCTGCTGGTGGGAGGGAGGGATCCTGGAGGCTCTGCTCTTCTTACATATGGTTACTGGCTTTGGGGGACCTTCCTTTTGACCTCCAAAGGACCTGTTCCTATGATGCCTCCTATCCTCTGCTGTTCCTGTGATGCCTCCTATCCTCTGCCATATCCTTAGCTGCCATCAGGGTCCATTCAAATCTCTTTTCTAGCTGAAGACCTGACTGGCCTGGCTTTCTACAGCAGCGCCTCCTAAAGATGATCCTCCCTTTTTTCCAGCACAAACTGCCCTTGATCCTTCTTAGTTAAAGCCATTTGTATGTTAGTGAAGTCACTTTAAGCCAAAGGGGTATTTTGCATGGAAATGCCTTTGGGAATCAGCAAGCAACCTGTGCTAAAAGGCAGGTGGTGAGGAGCTAAGGGCACTGCTGCCTTTTTGTGCACAGCTATAGGATGAAGGAGACTCCCCCAGTGCAGGTATAGAACCTGCACTGGTTTATAAATCAATCCAAATCTTGGTTGTAATCATCTTTTCTGATAAATGAGTTTTGGTTTCATTTAAATCTAGGCCCAGTCAGTACTTCTGATTTACAAAAAAAAGCTGGGTAAGGTTATCTACCCTTGTTCTCAGACCAACAGTTTACACTCCCATCAGAGATCCCAGTGGGGAACTCTTCCTGAGAAATCTTAAAATCTGGTGATGGATGAGCATAGGACATGGGCTGAGGATGGTTATTTGTAGAGCAGTGAGTGAAATGTCTCTTGTGACCAAGTCCAACAAGGCAAGTAGTAGATCCTGAAAGATCACATAGAAGAGTATTTGATGATGAGGGAAAGGTTTGGGGCTGTAATGGGGTGGGAATACTAAAGAAACATGGTATCAGAGGAGAGCACTGTCTTTCTGTGAGGATTCCAGCTATTTTTTTAGTGTGTCAGCCATATTAGTGTTAAACAGCTCAGCAGTGTTCTTACATAACCTCCAAATCTGCCACATGGACCCTGTTTTACAGAGATTTTTCTGGTCCTTTTAAAAGAGCAGTTTACCTTTTCCAAAGAAAAATTCGTACAAAATTTCACCAGGAATATCCAAAGCCCTGAAATCCAAGGTTAAATGGCCAGGAAACCTCATTTCCAGCGAGCAGGTGCTTCAAGGCAGTGGGGGGAAGTCTCCCAAACAATGAGCTAAGCTAGAACAAGGTATGGAGGAAGGTATCCAGTGATTTTTGGAGAACAACTTGTGTTGGTCACTGCCCAGGATGATTGCATGCCGAAGTTATTGCTCTTCCCAGATACACACAGCGAGTCCACGGCCAAAATCAATTAGTGGTGATCACATCACACCACAGAAGGCACACACACACTCAGCTTTCACTGAGAAACAGAGCTGCTGATTAGCTCATGCAGGCTTTAAAAGGGAGAGCAGAGGGTGAAGAGTTCATGACAAATTATTTATGCATCAGATTTCCTCCCGTTCGCTCTGGTTGCAAATTGACCCTGAGTTTCCCCAATACTTTCATATTTCATAAAGTATTCCCCAATATTTTCATAACTCACAGCTATTTGGGGACTGATTTTGGTGGCACAACTCCATTCTGAGCTGGTATTTTAATGACTGAACTCCCTCCAGCCAAAGGTTTCAAAGGGTTGTGTACCATGATGGAGATGTTTAAGGAAGCAGAATGGTGAAATACAGAAGGACCCAGAAGCCAAATGACAAGAGCAGAACCAACCCACTGCTTTCTTTTGAGCCCAGTGCTTTCACCCCTGAACTGGGCACCCACAGCCCAATAACATCCCCCAAGTGCCTTCCCATGGAAGGTTTAACAGGGAGAGCAGAGGGTGAAGAGTTCATGACAAATTATTTATGCATCAGATTTCCTCCCGTTTGCTCTGGTTGCAAATTGACCCTGAGTTTCCCAATATTTTCATAACTCACAGCTATTTGGTGACTGATTTTGGTGGCACAACTCCATTCTGAGGTGGTGTTTTAATGACTGATCTCCCTCCACCCGAAGGGTCCTGTACCATGATGGAGATGTTTAAGGAAGCAGAATGGTGAAATACAAAAGGGCCCAGCAGCCAAATGGCAAGAGCAGAACCAACCCACTGCTTTCTTTTGAGCCCAGTGCTTTCACCCCTTTCACGGCCCAACAACATCCCCCAAGTGCCTTCCCACTGACCCCTGTAGGTTTTGGGTCAAGGCTGGACCTCCTCACTGTGATTCCACAAGCTGCTTTCATACAAATGGGTGCTGAAGTGACACATTCAGGCCCCCAGGTCTGAAAGCACTGGGGTCAAAACCCATTTCAGTCAGGAGAAACAGAGCAGAAAATTCTTTGGCCTCACTCAGAGATGAGGGAGAGGAGAGGATGAGCTGGGCAGGAGCCCACATGTGCTTGAACAGGAAGCTCTGATGTTTCACAGACGTGGGGAGGAATCCTCCGAGAGATGCAAGGCACAGCCTGGGCTGGGTGAGCTGCTCCAGAATAAAAGCTTGCCCAAGAAATCCATGTGTTCATGCAGAAGGGACAGGAAAACACTCCCTTTATCCTAAAGCTTGCCTGGGTTATCACTCGTGATAATGTCACCAAATCCTCTGAAATCAGGATAAAGAAAACCTTCTAACACTGATTTTCTGGTGTTAGTGAGTCAGGCATTACTTTATTCCTGGCCAAGGTTTATGTGTGCAGCCAACAAAATTCTGGCCTCCACACAAACACTGATACAAAACTTTTCCACTTATTTATACATTTTTGGAAAACAAAGAAATTCGTGTTCATTGGTTCAAAATTACATCATTCATTAACTAATATTCTGGCCTCTATTGGTTATTGACTTTCACTGTTCATGCTAATTACTCCATATTTTTTAGTATGTTTTTCCTCCAGCAGGGACTTTCCGGCATACATATAGTGAGTCTTTCTTAATATTTTCTTTATCTTCTGGTTTCTGAAAAATGTCCTTGTGGTCCATAATTCTGGACTCCTTGTACTCAATTTCAACAATACACTTCTCCCAGGCTTTGTTCATTGAATCATATCAGAGTTACTTTATCAAAACTCAAAGTTTCAGTAGTTTTCCCCTAGCTCCAAAAGTAGCTTATGACAACTTTGCTAAATGCTGGCTAAGAGTAATTTAAGACAAACACACTATTTTTATTTCGTACAGACTGATTATTAATAATTGAATCAATTAATTTCAAAGAGTATTAGAGCCATTAACTAAAATTCTGTAAAAGTTCTATTGTTTTTAACAGTAATGCTCTTTTGGCATCACTGAGAAGTGACACCTGGGACAAAGCAGCTCCAAGGCTCCTGGCAGGGGTAGAGGGGCAGCTTCTCCTGGTGCTCCAGGGAAATGATGGACTAGACTTGGTCACCTTTGTAGAGTGTCAGAGCTGGGGGTCATTCTGATGAAAGTCTGGTTGTATCTGAAGAGCTTTAATTATCCCTGGGATGTGAAGGAGCAGCAGACTGTCTGCAGCATGAATAGTGTTAGATCCCAGAAACCTGGGGTTTTTTGAGCTTTCTGTGCTTTCTGGCACTGACCCCCAGGAGAACACTGCTTTTGACCTGAGGCCTTGGAGAAGGCTCCAAATTTGAGTGATGGAGTTAAAATCATGGGTGTGTAGTTAAATAGAAGTGTGTGATTTCACATGGTGAAGGGTTTGGAATTTGAAGTTTTTATAATACAGTAATAGGTATGGGACAAGATGGAGGATTTTGGGTGATGTCTCTTTCTGTGCTCATCTTCCTTCTTCTCCATGGTTTCAGGCAGTAGTTTCTGGTTGGACAGTCAGTGCTGCATTGAGGGTCACAGGAGTTTGGTTATTGGGTTAAAAGTATAAATAATATAGGTGTTAATTCTCTGTTTAGCTTTAAGAGACCTTGTAGCAGCTAGATTAATCTCCATTTTGCTCACTTTTAGCTGGTGGCTAGGAGTGTTGCTGAACTTTAGATAAGAATTAATAAACAACCAAACCTGAACATGAGAAAACTCGTTTCCTTCGTGTGTTTTTTAATCCTGGCTCTGCTTGAAGACAGAAGAGACTGAGACAAACCACGAATTAAGTGATGAAAACACCACCACCACCATTAAAAATAGAGTTCACCCTGACCCCAGCCCTGACTGCCCAAAAAGTGTCCATCTCCCTGGACAATGCCCTAAAGGCAAGAAGGGGCTGGAGACAGTCCTGGGGAGGCAAAAATGGGAAACACAACCCAGCTGAGATGTTTTCTGAGGTGGGCTGGGCGAGCAGGAATGCGTTTGAGGACACCTGTCCTGGCTGCTCAGTGGGGAATTAATTCAGCAGTGTCAGGACCAACATTCCCCAACATCTCTGCTCCATCATGCAGCTCTTCTCAGAGGGTGAGAGCCACACTCTAATCCTTGGATTCTGCCTGCTCCCAGGAGCAGAGGGAGGAAATAACTGTCCCCAGTGTCCCCCTAGGCAACAGGGATGTTCTAGGAGCTGCAATTTATATTCATCGTTTTACAGTGTTGGTTTTCCTTCTGTTGATATGCAGGTGTTCTTGCTTTTCCTGCCACCCTTCTTGCAGGAGGCTGCCAGTCTTTGATCTGAGGATGAAGGACTGGAAATTATCAATTCACTGTGAGAAAAAAAAAAAAAGCCATTTTAGTAGGTTGTATGAGATCTTAGAGATGTTTGCTGGACTGAAGGGTCTTGGAGCACCTGGACCTGACCCCACAGAGGGTTTGAGTGGTGAGAGTGAGGTGTGCCCATCACTTTTGGGGCTCTGAGTTCCTCTTTCAGCCTCGCAGGGAGGCAGAGCTGCTGTGTGGCTGGGGATGGTGCAGCTCTCCTGGCTCCCGTGTAGGCATGGATGCAGTGTGGGTGCCAAGGAAGTGGAGTAAACAGCAGTAAAAGGGGCTGGCTGCAGTGGGAGGTGGGAAGGATAGCCAGCCACCAGGAGACAGGAATGTTTTTCAAAAGGGAAAGTTTTCAGTAGGATTTAAGAGCAAATAAAAACAGCCCTTGAGGACTCACGAATTCTACAGAGCTGGAAGGTCAGAGAGAGAGAAAAGCAAATTCTTGTATATTATAGTGACAAATCAGATATAGGGAGGTGGAAGAAGTTGCTCATATTGGCAAGCCCTTCAAGGGCAAAATTGCCAAAGCTCTCCTTAAAAAATAAGTAAGTTGTGGGGTTTTTTGGTGGATTTTTTTTTAAGCATCCCAGCTGTTTTTGCAGGGAGTTCCTCTGTCAGGAAGTAATGAGATCTTGCTGCCTGATTGATAAAACACACACAGTAAAGAGGTTTCATCTGTTGTGGTCTTCAGGGCATCACTGTGCTCTGCAATATAGATATTAAAAAAAAATTACTCTGCTGACTCATGCTCTGCTCTCTGGAAACTGCAGCCCTCTTGGCAATCTTCTTCTCCACCCTCCACCCCTGGCATTATTTCCCTTGACAGCCATTTCCCAGGGTTTTTTTTTTTTGTTTTTTTTTGTTGGTTGGGTGGGTTTTTTTGGTTTTTTGTTTTGTTTTGTTTTGTTTTTTACATCAAACTGCATCCAAAAGAGTATAGCTTGTGGAAGGCAGTGTTTTGTCTCCTCTAATCCTACTGGGAGCTTATGAAGACTACAGAAAATCCTGCCTGGAAAAAACCCTCCAATATCTCTGACTGCCCCCATTCTGTTGTATTGCACACACATCTAAGCACGTGCAGGGCAGGCCTGAATGTTATTTTCCCTAATTACTCTTGTAAAGGGACTTGAAAAGAATTTGGGTGAGAATTGTGAAGGTTTCAAAGCTGCTTCTATTTCAAAGCTTTCTGGAAAACAATACAACTTAAAACATTCAATTGCTGGTTTTCCTGAACAATACTGTTTTGGAGGGGGTTTTTCCTATTGAACTGATGTTTTTCCTTGGGATTTGTTTGCAAGATGAAGACTAATCTGTTCTAAGGGTTGCTAAATCAAGGCCTCTGATATTTTTTCCCTTTGGAAGATTCTTTTTCCCCTTTTTTTTCTGTGTTCTCAGTGCGAGCTAATGTGGAAAGTGCTCTGAGCATCTTTGGAACGTGGTTTGCTCAGAGGAGAAAAGCCTTTCAGAACCAAGTTGTGCTTCCAGTGTCTTCACATCTATCATCTCTTTTCATCCTGGTCTTCCATGTCTGTTCTAGCCATTGGCTGCTGTTTCCAAAACAACAAACCCCTTGGTGGTCAGGAATTCCTGGTCTGACTCGGTGGCCTCAGGCATCTCTGCTGGGAAAAAGCAGGGTGGATAAATGGTGGGAGGGGACAGAGGACTCTAAATCCTCCCAAACATTAATAATCCTAGAGAGTTGGGTTTTTTAAACCTGAAAAATCTGAAAAATACGAGAAAAACCACAATAATACTTAACTTACCATTTTAAGAAGTGTGGGCAGCAGGATAAGGGAGGGGATTGTGCCCCTCTACACTGCTCAGGTGAGACCCCACCTGCAGAGCTGTCTCCAGCCCTGGGGTCCAGCACCAGAAGAATGTAAAACTGCTGGAGAGAGTCCAGAGGAGGTCACAAAGATGCTCCAACAGCTGGAACAGCTGGAGCCAGCCTGGGAGAGCTGGGAGTGTTCACCTGGAGAAAGCTCCAGGGAGACCTTGGAGCCCTTCCAGTGCCTAAAGGGGCTCCAGGAGAGCTGGAGAAGGGTTTTGATCAAGGGATGGGGTGACAGGACAAGGCTGAGTGGGTTAGAGGGCAGGGTTAGATGGGATATGGGGAAGGAATTGTTCCCTGTGAGCATGGTGGGTCCCTGGCCCAGAGAAGCTGTGGCTGCCCCTGGATCCCTGGAAGTGTCCAAGGCCAGGCTGGATGGGGCTTGGAGCAACCTGGGATAGTGGAAGGGGTGTCCCTGGACGTGGCAGGGGTAGAAGTGGATGGACTTTAAGGTCCCTTCCAGCCCAAACCATTCTGTGATTCCATGATTTTACTGTGGACACTTCGCCCAGTTTGAGATTTTCCTAACACATCACCTTGGGAATTGGAGGAGGAGGATGATATAATCCTATTCTTTTTCCCAGGAGTAGCAAGTCAAATGTGAATCAGTGCTGGCCTCTCTCCTGCTGTTACATTTTCTGTCCCTGTTGTGTACCTGGCAATGCTTTTAAGTTTCCTCTTCCTTTTGCTAGCTCAGAGTCATGGGACTCCTTGAGATGCTATGGGGCTTTTTTCTTCTTTTAACAGAAAAGCTCTGTCCTCAGTGAAAAATCCAGATGCAAATTAGTCATACTCAGTTGTGTGAGAAGGCTGAATAATCAATATCTTTAAAGACTGGTGTTGCAAATAAAAATCCCTCATGTATTTTCTTCTAATAATGGCTAGAGACTGTTAATTCTGTTGCTTGCCCACTTGGCTGTTGTGGTTTTTTCTCTTAGAATTGTGATGAATTCAGCTGGAAGGAGAAAAGTGATGCTCTCCACAGCATTTTGGGGAGTCAAGTGCTAGCATAGCTACTCACACCCCTGTTGCAAGTGTTCACACGTGCTCCTTGGGGCTATAATTCCATTTTCTGGAGCTGTCCCTTAATTAGGACCTGGAAAACAAAGGATATCGAGGTAGGGGCTGCATTTCTTGTAGGATGCTCAGTACAGACCAATTTGTCTTTTAGTGCAGCTGAAATAATGTGGGTGGGGAGAGCTTAGAGGGGTTTGGGGAAGGTTTATCAGGTGATTTTTGCATTTTTTTTTTCTTTACTGTGGTCGTTGAGATTCGTGATGTTATGTAGACCTATTTGGCTGTTGTCCCCATCTGGTTGTGCTTAGCTTGGTGACAAAATCCACATCCTGACAGAAAGGAGGAGGATTTGCAATAAGTGATGGACTGAAGCTGCATCCCCTGCTTTGTCTCAGAAAGGTTTCTTGTGAGAAATTGAGAAGAAAAAGTGGACCAGAACTGTAGTTTACAACCTGAGCACCCCTAAACTAATCAGCAGAGTTCTTCCAGCTCATCCAGGTTTGGATAGCTGGGAATTCTGGCCCCATGCCTCCCTTCTGGAGCAGCAACAAGCAGCCCCCTTCAACATTCCCTTTCCTGGGAAATGACACACTCATTTATTTGGAGGCTTCTCCAGCCAAGGAGCAGCTGGGAACTCGGGCTCCCTCTGCACCAAACACGTGGCTCCTTACAACCATTTCAAGGGAAGGCAATTTATGGGGCAATTCTAAACCTTTTTAGGTCTTTACTGGAGACAGAAGTGCAACAGGTCTGCCTCCATTTCTCCAAAACTTGAGTGCACCAAGCCCATGTGTGGGACTGGGTGATGCCATCACAGCCTCCTGGGAAAGTCACTGTTTTTCCACGACCTGGAGCACTTTTCATCTCCCTGCTTGCTGGGCTGTGAGTGTTCTAGGGCAGGCACCATATTGTTTTGTTCTGTTTCTTACAATACTTGGCAAAGAGCAAAGAGAAGGCTGTCCTGGCTCTTTACCAGGTCTCCAAAGTGCTAAAATATTACTAACCTTGTAATAAATCTCGAATTTTTATTATTGTCTCACACTCCGCAGCTTATTTTGGCTCTGGGGATCTGCAAATTTGGACCAAAAAAATGTAAAAACTTGTCAAAGTGGAGCAAATGAGAGCACCCAGCTTCAGTCTCTTTAGCAAGACACAACTGTGAATCACTGCTCCTTGGGGAGAAGAACACAGGATTTCCTGGAACCAAATTCAGGACTTGACAGAGCTGTTTGATCTTCTACTGATGTTTTGTTTTTGTTTTCTAAGCAGCAATAACATCATTTTAAGCTATAAACAGACCATTTTCTCTTGTCCTTGAAGTGAGTCATTTATTAGTTAATAACATGAATTAATTACTGCCTATGCATAATTAAAAGGGCCATATTTGTTTTATCTACGATGCTCTTTCTAGTGGTGCATTTTTATTAACAGCCTCTCAATATCCAGTTTTCCTTGTCCCCCTCAGGATCAAAAATTCTCCTTAAAGTCTGGCGTAACACCTGTGCCTGGGATGTAATGAAATGCAACCCTGCAGCTCACCCAGGATGAGATATGCAAAATAATTACTCTTGGATGACAAAGAGAAGCCCTGAGGGCTGTGTTTACAAAAGGATGCCTTGTTCTTCTGGAAGGTTGGATCCCTGCCTGCCCTGCTCACCAGGAGCCTGGGCTGGGACTGCAGTGCCAAGTGCATGGCCTGAAACTTTTGAGAACTGCTTGGTGAGATCTGGTGGCTAAATAAATGGTTTGTCTAATTAATTACTGGGATCTTGCTGATGGGGCCACGCACGGTTTGTGGTGAAAAGTTTATGTGCATGTTTCAAAGTGCTAAAAGAGGACACTTCAAATGTCCTCAGATTAAAAAGAACTTCTTTGAGGGAGATTCTCCTGGTAGACAAGGAGGGAAGAAACGAAAACCAAGCCTGTCCTCCTTCTGGGAAGACAATTTAATGCTCAGCTTGGGATGCTTGGCTCTTGCCTCTGTCTTCTCTCCATATGGCCCCAATCAGGTGCCATGGTTTGGGATTCAATTTCTATTACCTGAGAGTAGCAATGAGTGAGATGTGCTGCACAGACAAGCAAACTTGCAGGAATATATCCCTCTGCCACATCCCTTCTCCAAACTTGGGATAGAGAATTTACCTTAAGTCCAGGCTGAAAAATATGTATTAAAATTTGTCTCTCTGTTCTCTGGATTAACCTCTCCTCTTTCTTTCCCCTGCTGTCTCTGAAGTGGAACTATTTGGAGTTCTTTCCTGGCCTTAGTTTCTATTTTTACAAAACGCCAAAATGTTTAGTTTTGTGATGTATGTTTGGGAGATGTGTTTTGTTTTTTTTCTTTCTCTGTGACCAAGTGTGATGTGATTGTAATGCTGTGAGTGATGGGCTAGACCAGAGCTCCCTTCTCCCTTGCTGCCAGTCTCTGAAGGATTTGTTATGCCAAAGTGTCAGACAAATCCATCCACTGCAAACAGGAAAAACTCCTTCCTTCCCATTTCTAGTGTGTCTCCCCTGGCCCTCTGTAATCACAGCTCTTTGGATGTTTTGTTAAATGTAAATGTCAAACACACCCCACCCCAGCAGCCAGCGAGACAAACATCTGGACAGAGCTTGCACAGATGTCCACTGGACCTTTTTTGCTAAAGGTTTGTTTTTTTTGTTTGAGCAGTTTTTTGGGGTTTTTTTCATATACACTCTAAGAATTGTCAGGCTGGAAGAAGTGAAACGTGGCTGCCTGTCACCATGTGTGATTTGTGTGGGGCTGCAGGGAGCTCAAGGAGTGAGGTCCTCCCACTGACAGCTCCAGGGTGTGCAGAGGGGTTTGGGTGGGACTGGGGAAGGGGCTGCCCCTGGGGTGGTGCCTGCCAGGGCTGGGCTGGGCTGCTCCAGAGGAAGTCTGGGATAGCAAGGAGGCAGGGAAGCAGCAATCCAAGCAAATTTGAGACTCTGGCAGCTACTGGCAATGGAAATCTTGCTGATAGGTGGCTGTCAGCCCATCCTGCCAAAGGAGTGAGTCCTCCTTCCTGCTCCTGGCCCCAAGCACACTCCTCTCCCAAGAGAGCTGATTGTGATGCCTAGAGGAGCTGGAACAGAGGCTGGACAGAGTTAAGAGGAATAAAATGGATATTTATTGAGGGCCCTGCAAAGGGCACACCCTGGCACAGTGCCAGTGCCACAGTCATGGATGGCTCTGCCTGGATGGCTCCAAGATGGAAGCACAAGAGAGCTTGGTCACGAGATCTCTCATTTTTAAAGGTTTTAGTCCATTTGCATGCAGGAGTCAACTGCCCAATTAATAACCTCAAATCATGAAGTTTCATCCTCCTTTCTTGCTTGCTTGCCCTCCCTCCTCTTTTCATATTATTTATGCTCAGGGCCTGAAGCTAGAAAAGATTGTCCTTGAGTCCCCAGCTGGAATAGAACTGTTTTGTCCTCACCACCCTGTGAAAAGATCCCAGTAACTCTTAATATAAAACTAAAAGCTGCACACCCAAGCAGATCAGAAAAACTTAAAACTTAATGCATCAATTGCAGCTTGGCCCTTGAGGCAAGGAGATTTCTCATGAACCCATTCCCTAAGACTTTTCCACAAGCTTGAGATGTGTTTAGCAGGTAAGAGAGAGCTGGCCACTGTCATGATTTGCAAAACAAAAAGTCTCCTCTGTTCTGTTTAGTTCCTTCCAGTTTGTTTGACTTGGAGCTCAAGCCCTATCAGCATCTCCTCATCTTCACCCTGCCTTTAAACCCACCCTGTGAAATGCTAATGCTGGCTTTGCTGCCTGACTTTGGGATCAGGGAAGCCAGAAAGGTCAAGGCAATTGAAAGCATTCTGGAGAGCTTCCACAGCCCCAGAGATCCAAAGGCCACTGACTCACCTCTGTGAGTGGGATGGAGAGTGTTTGAGGAGCTGTTTGGGCTGGTTTTTCTGCTGCTGTCTCACTGGTCTCTTGGAAGATGTACAGAGCCACTCAAGCAGAGGTTGTGACCTCTGTGTCCTCTTTGAGAGATGCCTGTGCTGCCACAAGTCAGTGTGGACTTGACCTCTGACTGTGAGCCTTGAATGCACACAGATACCAATACCTGCTCTCAGCTGCAGCTTCTTCTGCCTGTGTGTCCCCTGCTTTGCCCCAGGCCCCGGTGACAATCCTTTGGTCCCTGCAGGGCTTTGGATCAGGACAAGCACTGCTCCCAGCTGTATTTGCTCAGTCTGGTGAGAGCAGATCCTCATTCCTCAACCAGGAGGGTGTGAAAATCACACCTTCCCCATGGCCTTGTGTCTAATGAAAGCCAGTGTGGGACGTGAGGAGTTCCATGGCAAGTGCCAGGTGATGCTGTCCCTGGTGGGCAGCACTGACCCGGCCAGCTGTGAGCCCCTCAAGCTGCCTGTGGGGTGTGTGTGTGTGCTGGGGGATTGTTCCAGCCTCTGCCTGGGAAGAACCTCTCCTGTTTATCTCCGTGGAAAATATGTGCTTTGCTTCCTGAAAGCAGCACTTCTCTGCTCTCTGGGGAAAGCTGAGCCTGAAGGGCTGTTGACAAGTGCAAGTGGTGATGTTACTGCCTTCCTCCTGCTGGGGAGGGATGTGCCTCTGGACACAAGAAATGAGGATGGGCTTTCTCCTCGTGTTCTCTGACCTGGCCCACTCAGTGTCTGGGGAGGAGACGTGGCTGCACTCCCTTTATTCAGCCCAGTTGTCAAACATCATTACCTCAGCCCCACTTGCAGAGAAATGCATCCTTCCCATGGGGCTCCATGGAGCACCTCGGCTTGAGCACAGCTGAGAGCACGTGAGCATCTGCTCCAATGCTCCCCTTCCAAAAAACTCTTGGATCTTGTGTTTCCTCATGTGCTACTGCAAGCAAAACGAAAAAGTAACTTATGAAATCCTTCTTAAAATCGTTTTTCAATGAGGTATTTGGAGGCTTTACCCAGGGTTTAGGAACAGCAGAAACTGATGATGTTGCCCTAACTTTTTCTTCTTTAGCACAGATTTCCTGGGTAAACCTGCTCAATTTTGCTTCCCCTTTAAAATATGAGGAAGGATAAATGCTTTCTATCCTTACAGAGACTGTAAGGGCCCACAGCAGAGGGTGCTACTGGCAGAGGGAAGCTGTGACAATCAGCTCACAGGTCCCTACACGAAGCAGCTTGTCCCAGCCTGGACCAAGTGGAAGCAGAAGTGACACTGGCCTGGGAAGCAGGACACGACTGGCTGCCATGTGTGTGGGGCCTCTGGACTTGGTGTGAGTGCAGCTGACAAAATTCATGCAAGGACTGGGCTTGACAGATCCTACAAAGCTCTTCAAATGAAGAGGTGAGATGGAAAAACTGGGTGGAGGAAGTTAGATTGAAAACCATCACTTATTTCTGTCACTGGTTCGATGTGGATTGGACACAGGGTGGTTCTTACATCCTCTAAAGCCAAAGTGCTTCCTATTCCCCACAATTTGATGCACAGTTCTGCTAAGGGAGTCACCAAGAACTTCAGTGTGAATCAATAAGCCGTGAGTATCCATTTGATCGTGACTTGTTGGGCTTCAGTGTGATTGGACATGAAAATAAAAGTTCCCTGAGAATCACAAGACCTGAGGCTGAAAGTGCTCCCTCACAGAACAGTGTTTCTATTGTGAGTGCAACCACAAAACAACAAGAAACTCATCTCCTGTTGATGAGCTGTGTGGGTGTTCTTGTTTTTAAACACAGATTTCCATATGCAAGAGATGTGGGCAGTTCCCACTTCATTTATCTTTGCTATTGAGCTCATGTGCAAATAACCCAAATTCCAGATATGTTATTTCATGGTGATAACATGAATGGGATCCCAAAGTACAGACCTCCTTAAAGCAGGGTTAAGTGACCCCAAAACTTTGAGGGGCACATTCTGAACTGATGCAAACTGAAATTAATGGGATTTTTCCTGACTCTGGCTATATGTTGATTTAAGCAAGCAGCTGCAGTCAGAATTTTCGGT
This sequence comes from Sturnus vulgaris, assembly GCF_052056855.1. NCBI lineage: Eukaryota > Metazoa > Chordata > Aves > Passeriformes > Sturnidae > Sturnus > Sturnus vulgaris. The sequence goes on along the minus strand of NC_142249.1, from coordinate 5,675,929 downwards.
GGCCTTTGCAAAACTAAGGGATTCTGTGGGAAGGAAAGATTGAAAAGTCTCCTTTTCCACCATGCTTTTCAAACAGTTGGGTAAGACATCTGAAAGTGAAGAGTTTTATCATAAACTATTGTTCTTGGCTGAGTCTCATATTCTCCTTCCAGCACGTAGCTCTTGCTTTGTGTTTTCTCCTGTATCTGTGCTATGCAGATGACGTTATTGTGATTCAATGAGAGAATACAAGGAAAAACTGAGTAGGAGATTGTGTCTGCCCCTCAGTGCCAGGCAGGTCGTAGTGAGCTTTTGGATCAAGTTATTTCATGGTCCTCCAAGGCTGAAACTTCCAACAATACCCACTCTTGCTGTTATTCCAATGATGAGTAACTCTTCAGGATGGATGTAGTGGGGAAAATCAGATCAAAATCTGCCTAGGAACATCTCATGTGTTCACACTGTGGGTACAGGACTCATCAGTGTGTCCCAAACACAAAAAGCATCTCTCCAGTTGTGTATTCTCTCCCCTGGCAGCTTTCTCTGGAGCAAGAGAAACGTGGATTAGATCTCTGATTTCAAGGAGTCTTTTCCAAAGCTTAGTGGAAAGGCAGAGGGGTTCATGGGGGAGGAAAGAAGGTTCTGGGTATGCTGAACCTGAAGGGGGAACCCAAAGTTTCAGGGTGCCCAGTTTAATGTCACCAAAGGCTGCTTTTCCCAGAGGAGTTTCCCCGTCTGTCAAAGAATCTGGAGGCTGCTTCTCTGCCCTCTGACTTGTACCAACTTTTCCAGCCCACTTGATTTTATAGTGAACCCTTTTTGTGTCCAGCCCTTCCTCTGACAACTCCCCTGCTTGTGGCACTCATGGGAAGGATGGATCCTCATTGCATTCCTTCTGTTCACAGTAGTGGTGCCCAAGAAAGGACACTTTCAAACAGGATAAAAGGGAGAAGAGATTTTGTCACAATTCCAATGTCCAGCTGCCCTTCTAGGCAGTTCAATTGGAGAGTGGGAAGGGTGACAAAGGCAGCAAGGAATCCTATGGAGTAGATCCCTGGCAGTTTAAAGCCAGGGATTTAAAATAACACAGAGTTAAAGTCCTGGCTCTCAAGCCCTTTGGAGGAACAAGGAAGACCTGCCCCAGCAGTGGATCTGCTTCCCATGTGTTCAGGTGTCAGAAACAAGTTCGTGGGCAGAGGAGATCTTTCCCCTGTAGCAAAGGCTTAAAAACAAAATACAAGAGTGAGAAACTTAAGGCTTTTGAAACTTAAGGCTTTCCCCCCCACTTTCAAAACTAAACCTAAGCCAAGTGATGCGTTTTTTTCCACTGTATTTTTTAATGGATCTCTTGCTCATCATTCCATTTCCTGAAGTGATTCCATTTCTCAGGGTCATCCTAAGGCTGCAGATCCTTGTGGTATCACTCTTCCAGCAGCCTCCCTGGCTCACTGGGCCTGTAGCTGAAATTTGGGGTGGAAGCTAAGAAGCAGTTATAGCTTGTCCCTGTGCCAAGCTGTGCTTTCTTATTCTTGCCAGTGCTTTGAGACTCACAGACCAGCGTGCTACTTCCAATTCTCCATTGAAAATGGAAATTTGACCTCATGGTTCAAGGTTCAGAAGTTAATCCTGAGACACCATGATTGTATTTGCTATTTCAGGCTCTGTGGAGCACCTGGCAGGATGGCATTCACTCCTTGGCTGGGTAGCTTCAGCCACTGGGTGCTTTCTCGAACTCATTTAAGAGGCTGGGGTTGCCCTTTGCAAGTGCCAAGCTCCACTCAGAGCACCAGAAATTGGTGGCAGCCTTAAAGAGCCAGGGGCTAAATTAGTCCCTCACTGCAGAGAGGGGCTGAATGATCTCTTTGTACTGGATGACTGATTAACTCTACACAATTCTTTTCTTTACTGACCCTCTTCTCCCCATTATTCTCCCTTGTTCTCCCAATGAGTCCAAAACAAAGACTCAAACCAGGAACCGAAGCAGGGGTGAAAGCTGGGAGCCTGGGTCTGGCTGTCATGGAAGAAATCAATTGGCCTTTGTACTCCGGAGATAAATGGCACAGGGGGATAAGGCTTTGTGGCTGAAGATTGTAAGTTCACAAACGTTATCTGCTTTGAGAAAAGCAAATATTTGATCAATCACACGGGATGGAAACTTGGGGGGTATGTACACAATCTTGAATTTGTGCTGTCATTGTTAGATGCAGTCAGGGCTGTCTCTGGCTTGAGCTGCTGTGTGAAGGGTCGAGTCAGCAGGATGTGAACTGCCTGTGATAGAGGAGGGTAAGATATTCAGCATTTACAAGGCCAACAAGCCCAAAATTCCCCAAAGGAGAAGCTTTTAGCTTCCACTTCCTCAGAGATCTTCTGGAGGTAGATAATCAGGGCTAGGTCTGTCAGGGAGAGGGGGTAGGAAGAAGGGGAAGGTCATGGACTAAATCCTGCTTGTTGCAGCACTTCCATGGGCTGGGAAGCACTGGTGGTCAACCCTCAGGACTGCTTGCAGTGGGAGAAACATTTTGAAAGATGCACAGAATTGCAAAGCAAGAGAATTTTCTTGTGCTTTGTCCCGTATTTTGCTGCCATAAAACAAGACAAGGCGGCTCCTTGCAGTTTATTTCCTAAGGCTATTTCTGTAATGGTTACTTTTAAAGGAAGGGAATAAAAGCTCAGCCTAATCATCATTGATTAGCAAATGTAGGGACATCTCTAAGTGGTCCATTTTGCCCAGCATCCTTCCTCTTCAAGTGACCAGTGTTGGGTGCAGAGGAGAAGCACCCAAGGCTTGGCCCACCAACATTGCCCAGTCCAGCCTGGGAGCCTCCAAAGCCCAAAGGCTGTGTCTACATCTTTTTAGTCTCTTCTGAGATGGTTACCAGATAAATTTTAGTATGTTCCTTTTCTACTTGACAGCATTTTACATTCCAGAAATTCTTTCAATAGCTTCCTTTTATGAGGCTAAATACATAAAGATGTTAATGACACTGAAATAAGTTCATTGCCAATGTATTTTCTCCACAAAGCAAGAAATGCTCACTTTTATTATTGCAATAGATCTCAGAGACCAGATCATTCATGGTGTTAAATCAGGATGTTTCCATTCAGAATGAGCTGTTCCTTGCTTTTGTCAGCAAACCAGCTGAGAATTGGCTCCTGCACCAAACCAACAAACCCACACTGTGGGTGTAAACCCAGACAGGGTAAAAATAGCCTTTGGTACCTCTTGGTGTGTGATTTCCCTGCCTTCCTTTAGCCCCTGCTGAGAACCAAAATGTGACCAAATACCACTGTCCCCAGGAGAGCTTGATGTACCAGGTGTACCAGGCTCTTGAAGAATGGCAGGCAAGGTTCCTCCTCCACTTGCAATAGTCTGATTTCAAAGGCGTTTTCCTGCCTAGTGTGAGCTCTGTCCTGCTGAAAAGCAGTGCCAGATCAAACCTCTCCAGTCTGAGGTCTAAGCCAAAAAAAGGCTCTTTTTCATTTAGCTCACTCATCAGAACTATGGATAATATTCCATAGTGCCTGCTATGGGACACCAAAGAGTTAAGCTGTTGTTTTGGCTAAAACCCACCCAGGAAAAATGCAATAAATTTAATTCTGCTGTCTCTGGACTTCTGTGATGGATCTAAGGGCAGGAGGTGTTGGGCTGTTCCTCCAGATTGGTGGCTGCCCTGTGTTCTAAATTATTGGTGGTGAGTACAAACACATGCAGTGCCTTTTTGTACATCTTATTCTAACATTTGTGTGCCTTTTGTTAATAGACTTCTCCCTTTCAGCACCTGGTGTGTCTCACACCTTCAGAGTGTGGTCAGCCCTTGAGAGAGGCTGTCAGCCTGGGGACCAGGGTGAGCTGCTCTGAAAAGGGAAAGGATTCGTGCAAGTGATTGGGTGCCTGAGGAGAGATTAACACTGAAATTGGGGATTTGTGTGAATTGAACCACCAAGATTGTCACTTAAGGTACTGGATCATTTGTTTCCATGCTCCCTCCAAAATCTTGTGATGGAGGGACCCAGACCTGCTCTGGGAGCAGGAGAGGCTTGAAGAAGAGTTTATAGTGAGGGTCAGAGTGCCCTGAGCAGCTGTGGCTGCCCCTGGATCCCTGGAAATGTTCCAGGCCAGGCTGGGCAGGGCTTGGAGCAGCCTGGGATAGGGGAAGGTGTCCCTGCCCAGACTGGGGGTGGGACTGGATGGGCTTTAAGGTCATTCCAACCCAAACCCCTGTGTGATTCTGTGATCCAGACAAGCAGTGCCAGCATCCATGTGGATGAGGACTGGGGCTGCTGCTTGGCTTTGGTTGTGTTGGGTTTTTTGTTTGTTTTGGGGTTTTTGTTGTTTTTGTTTGGTTTTTTGTTTGTTTGTTTTTTTTCAAAGTCAAATAAACATCATAATCCTATTCTTTGAATGGTTGAAAGACATGGGAGCCTCTTTTTCCCAGACACTTTTTCTGGGAATCTGTGCTCCCTCCCCAGAGCACAGGATAAACAAACCAGAAATTTTGGGTTTTCAAATCAAGAGAAATAACTATTGTTCTGCCCTCCCCCCTGCCTCCTTGCCTTCCCACCACCTCCCCAGCTGCCTTCCCTCCATGAGAGCATCCCTTGGGAACTCCTGTGTCCCAGATGAGGACAGAGCCTCCTCTGTCCCTGTGCAGTCCTCAGATAGCACATCTCCTGCTGAGGCACAAGGGCAGCTCTCATTATGCCTTTCCCTCTGTGTCCACAGCTCCAGAAACCAGCCCCAAAGCAGAAAAATGTTGGTTTGTGGCTTTCAGGGCCTCTGCAGCCCATGAGTAACCAATGTCTGAGTTCGATCTAACCCATATCTAACCAATTCCTGGGTTAGATATGGGGATTAAAGGATGATGAACTCTGTTTTATTCTTTAACAGGACCCCATGAGCTTGCCCTGCAAAAGCTTTATCTTTTCAGGAGCTAATTTTAAGTAATCCCTGCTGTAACAGATCTCAGCCTCAGGGGTTTGGAGAGAATTTGTGTTCATCAGTTGCTGTGACCTGTGGCTAAAACAGGAGGAGCAGGAACTGAGGGTGTCTGGTGTGGCAGGGGGTGGAAAATCTCTTTGCCAAAAGAAAAAGCTATCCCAAACCACTGGACCTTGCCTACTAGGAGAGAAAGAAAAGGTGGAAGGGTCTTCAGAGTGCTAGGAAATGCTAGTATGGCATATGGAGGGTAGATGTGATCATAAATTGACATATAGGGTGATGATAGATGTTCACCAGACAAAAAAATCCGGTAGGGCCCAGTAGGGCTGACTGTAATCACTCAGACAATTTGGGGGGGGGCAAGACCAGCAAGTGTGGCTCTCAAAACAGGGAAAGAGCTTTTATTTGGAGGGAGTAAATGAGACAGTGCTCCTGCCTCACCCTCACTGAGCAGCTGCCAGCACATCTTGGTAGTTTGGCTTCTCTTGGAAGTGTAAATGGCTGTGAGGCTTCAAGGGCATCGAAGGCAGGTGATCCTGAAACAGAGAGAAAGGAGAAAAATTCTGGGAATTGCAAGTACAAGCACCAGAGCTCAGATCCTCCCTGGAGCTCTGCAGGAGCCCAGGGAGGTGGTGATGTTCCTGAAGTGTAAGGTGATAAAGCCCTGATCTCTCTTTGGCACCACAGCATCTCCCCTGGGGCAACTGGGAACTGGGAGTGTTTTCTTCTCATAAAAGACCCTGTTTTGCCCCAAGGTAATAATGGGCTCTGATCCCCACGGCCCTTTCCACATGAGGACTCTTTCCATAACAAGGACCAGATTGGTGAGGGTTGCCCTGCACTGGTGCTATTCATTAATTTAAAAAAAAAATAAAAATAAAAAGGGGATGAGAATTAGACTCTACTAGGTACTAGGTGGAAGTCAACCATTAAATTAATCCTATTCTTAAAAATCCAGGGAGGAAGACTCTACAGGTAAGACTGGAGAGCAAGCATAAGAAAGCATGAAATTATTGGTTAATATATAACCAAAGTCCTTCTTGATGCAGCTTAAGCCTCTCTCTTACTACTTCTACTATCCACCACAATCTCTGGGAAAGGATGAATCCATTCTTCTGTCCTGAGTGAATCTGAAGGTCATGATCATCCATCTTCTAGACTAAACAATCCTCATTCTTTCACTCTTTCCACATAAATCATGTCTTCTTGCTCTTCCCACTGATCCCTGTTGGACTTTCTCCAGTTTATTCCCATCCTGGGAGCATTCACCACGTTCCCAGCTTCCTCTTTGATGTGAAGTGACAGCCCGTGGTGTGGAACTGCTGGGTGAAAGTAAAGGTTTGGGGTTACCTGGGGCAGACATGGGGAGGGTGGGATGGAAATTTGCCTCTTGGGAAATGAAAATGTCAGACAGGACACACAAGCAGGAACTCACACATTATTCCTGCAGTGACCAGGGTCAGGGGATGCTGGTGGCTGATATGGGGAGCCCAGCAGGGAGGGGACGCCTGAGTGCCAGCCCAGGAGAAGCTGAACCATAGCAAAACAAACTGATGAGATCCTGTGTGTGCTGACATTCCTCTCTGACCAACAAACAGCCCATTTCTGCCTCACAACATGTGCATTCCTTTGAGATCAGAGCTGCTTTGCTGCTGGACCCTGAGGACATGGCTAATAAAACCCCTTTTTCCCAGCTCCTAGTCCTTGAGGCAAGTTCCTTCTTCCTCCCCTCACCTCATCTGTCCATTTTTATCTATGAGATAAGTATGTGTTAAAGAGAGACTGGTTTGATGTTTCACTGTGAGGTTCATGGTTCTGAGTCCTGGATCACACAGACATTTGAACATGAGCTTAATTGCTGCACTTGCAAATAGAGACCAGACTTGCTCATGCATGAGAAAACAGAGGATACAGGGGTGTTGTGGGGTGCCAGGCACTGAGACAATTGCCTGATGCTGATCTGCATCTGGATTTCCTGTGCCTGGAGCTGAGCAGCCGTGGAAAACTCCACCCTGCTGCAGCAGTGACATGGCCAGGGGTCCCACTGTCCTTGCTCTGGGAGCATCCATCCTCCGGGGCAGCTCTATGGCACCAGCAGCTCTGGCCTCTTGCAGCATTAGGCTTCATCCCAGTTTGACCAGTGGCTGGCTTTTCCCACTGCAGCATCCTCCAGGTGCAGACAAAGCCCAGCTCTTGTGCCCAGGGTGGTCAGGCCCTGTTTATAATTCACTCTCCTTGTCAAGGAAAAGTGCTGATAAGACATGTTTACTCTCTGTGGCTATCCCTACCTGGCTGCTTTGCAAAGCCCCCAAGAGCAAACAGAAGAGAAATGGGCCGTGTTTGGGACTGCTGGAATAAAAGCAGGACAGCCATGCTGTGTGTGGAGCCAAATGCTTTGCATAGTTGTGCTGTCAGCAAACACAGGCGGCCAGAGCAGGGAACCAGGAGCTGGCACAGCCTCTTTCTTAGCTCCTATTTGCCTTTGCATTTGTTATCTTGGACATAAAGAGCTCTGCAAGCCAGGGATTTGGGCAGTTAACCTCAAATAAACCCCAAAAGACCTACTTCAGTGAAGTGTAACAGAGTGTAGAGCCTAATGGAGCTGGGCTTGCTCTCACCGAGGGTGATTTGGACTCTCAAGGTTTGCTGTTTCCTGGAAGTTAATGGCATTTGGGGGCATTTTTTTGCTTTGTGTGCAACTTTGATTGCTGCTTTTTCACCTTGGCTTTGTGTCTGGCTCCTCTGCAAAACTGAGTGTGTGTACACATGTGTGAGGGAAAGGATGCACCAGTGCAAAGGCAGATATTTGGGCTTTCTACTCAGACAGACTGAAAATATTTGACACTGAGCAAGGAAATGAGGTGTGCTGTTTCACAGAGAGGGTCCCTGCAAAATGAGATTTGACCCACCAGCAGATTATTTCATAGCCTCACCCAGCCCCAGTACTTAAAAATACTGTTTAGGATCAAAGTAGCCTGCAGACAGCTGGTTTTGTTTCTTTAAACAAAACCCAGTCATGCTTTATAAGGTCATCAAGCTCCCAGGGAATGACTGGGGGAATACAGCTGCAGATGGATGGTGATGGGATGAAATGGAACTGTTTGGAGAGACCACTGGCACTGCCACCCTTCACAGGTGGAGCTGGTGCAGCAGCTCTGCTTCCACTCCTAGAGATGGGGATGCACTGGTGGGTAAAGGGAGCTCACAGCAATTAGAGGTGCTGGTCTCAGCTCCTGGCAGGCACTCTTTTGGGATCTTTTCCAGCTCTAAGGCTGATTTCTTGAGGACTTCTGGGTGTTCAGGTGCTGGCTGGAAAATAAGCCTTATCATGGACTGTTGGAAAGGGAGACAGGAATTGAGGTTAAATATAGGCTTTGACCAAGCAGGAATTATCCAAATGGGTCTGTTCTCCTGCTCTATGCAATCATCAGCAATTGAGAGATCATTGAAATAAAATACAGATCCAGCTCTTTGGAGGCTCTGGGAGATAAAAGCCTGGCTGCATCTGCTGCATCTCCTAAAAGCATCAAGCTGTTCAAAACAGCTTCCAGGGCTTGTGATGTGCCCTGATTGAAAGCAGCAAACCAGAAAGCAAGCATCTCCCACCTGGAGTGCCTTCTGGAAAAAGACTGGTCCCATCTCCTGTTGGAAAAGCATGGCCAGAGGCAGGCAGGGACAGGGAGAATTAAACCCCTTTTGAAACCCTCTTCTTAACAGGATCAGATCCAAGGCACAGTTTGGAAATTCAGGAGGCTATATCCCATTTTCTCATTGTCCTTGTTGTCAAGCAGGATTTCTTACTATTTAATTCATTTCTAAAGATGAAGCAGCACTGTGTGTTTACAGCTCTCCTGGTGACTTCAGTAAGCCTGACTGACATCTCTGTAGGAAAACAGTGGAACCTGACAGGGCTCAGCTCTAGTCTCAGCTCTGCACTCTTCAAACACACACATTCTATCCTGAGCCCCTGCTGTCTTTCTGCTGGCCCTGGTTTGTGATTGCTGGCTGCACTGGGAAGGGAGAGGTGCTGATGGTTGTGCTTGTTGGGGAAGTCTGAGAGCTCTGATTAAACCCAGAGTGGTTTCTCCTCCCCTCCCTGCTGAGGAGAGGGCAGAATGTTTATGTGCTGCTCAGCCAAAGGTATCCAGATCCTGAAAAATCTTACTCACTTTTGCCTGGTACTTGAGATTTCTTGTTGGCGTGGCCGGTATCAGCAGATTCAAGTGAAACCTGATGTCCCTAAACAAACCCTAAACAAACCCTGCCTTCAAAGCCTGGCTTGCAACATCCTCCTCGAGGTTTCTGGCTTGGCATTACCCTGCTCAGAGTTACTTTGAAACACTCCCTTGTTAGCCCGGGAACAGGATGCAGGGAACTTGGATGGGTGTTCACAGGGGCCAAGCAGCCAGGGGATTTATGAGACGTGGAGGAAAATCTTGGGTAATTGGAGGAGTGCCCCAAGGAGCCAGCTGGGTTCTTAATCTCCCTGGGGAAGGCAGCTGTACCATGTCACCTCCAGGACACAAATCTCTGCCCAGCCTCATTCACCAAATCCCACACTGCTCCTCTGTTAGTGCAGGGAGCCCTGCCCAGGTCAGCCTGGGACTCGGCTCAGGCAGGCTTGCTTATCAGAGAGGCTGTGGGAGCACAGAGGGCTCCTTTATCCATCATCCATCATCCATCATCCATCATCCATCATCCATCATCCATCATCCATCATCCATCATCCATCCATCATCCATCCATCCATCCATCCATCCATCATCCATCATCCATCATCCATCCATCCATCCATCCATTCATCATCCATCATCCATCATCCCTCATCCATCCATCCATCATCCATCCATCCATCATCCATCCATCATCCATCATCCATCCATCATCCATCATCCATCCATCATCCATCATCCATCCATCCATCCATCCATCCATCATCCATCCATCATCCATCATCCATCATCCATCCATCCATCATCCATCCATCATCCATCATCCATCATCCATCCATCCTTCCATCCTCCATCCATCATCCATCATCCATCATCCATCCATCATCCATCCATCCATCCATCCTTCCATCCATCATCCATCATCCATCCATCATCCATCATCCATCATCCATCCATCATCCATCCATCCATCCATCCATCCATCCATCATCCATCCATCATCCATCATCCATCCATCCATCATCCATCCATCCATCCATCATCCATCCATCATCCATCCATCATCCATCATCCAACATCCATCCATCATCCATCCATCCATCATCCATCATCCATCCATCATCCATCCATCCATCATCCAACATCCATCCATCATCCATCCATCATCCATCCATCATCCATCATCCATCCATCATCCACCATCCATCCATCATCCATCATCCATCCATCATCCATCCATCCATCCATCATCCATCCATCATCCATCCATCATCCATCATCCATCCATCATCCATCCATCATCCATCATCCATCATCCATCATCCATCCATCATCCATCATCCATCCATCATCCATCATCCATCATCCATCATCCATCCATCATCCATCCATCCATCATCCATCATCCATCCATCATCCATCCATCCATCCATCCATCATCCATCATCCATCCATCCATCCATCATCCATCCATCATCCATCCATCCATCATCCATCATCCATCCATCATCCATCCATCATCCATCCATCATCCATCATCCATCCATCCATCATCCATCCATCATCCATCATCCATCATCCATCCATCATCCATCCATCATCCATCATCCATCATCCATCCATCCATCCATCATCCATCCATCATCCAACATCCATCCATCATCCATCCATCATCCATCCATCATCCAACATCCATCCATCATCCATCCATCCATCATCCATCATCCATCCATCATCCATCATCCATCCATCATCCATCCATCCATCCATCATCCATCCATCATCCAACATCCATCCATCCATCATCCATCCATCATCCATCATCCATCATCCATCCATCCATCATCCAACATCCATCCATCATCCATCCATCCATCATCCATCCATCATCCATCCATCCATCATCCAACATCCATCCATCATCCATCCATCATCCATCCATCATCCATCATCCATCCATCATCCACCATCCATCCATCATCCATCATCCATCCATCATCCATCCATCCATCTATCATCCATCCATCATCCATCCATCATCCATCCATCCATCATCCATCATCCATCCATCATCCATCATCCATCATCCATCATCCATCATCCATCATCCATCCATCATCCATCCATCATCCATCCATCCATCCATCATCCATCCATCATCCATCCATCATCCATCCATCCACCATCCATCCATCATCCATCCATCATCCATCCATCATCCATCATCCATCCATCCATCCATCATCCATCCATCCACCATCCATCCATCATCCATCCATCATCCATCCATCCATCCACCATCCATCCATCCATCCATCCATCCATCATCCATCCATCATCCATCATCCATCCATCCATCATCCATCCATCCATCATCCATCCATCCATCCATCATCCATCCATCCACCATCCATCCATCATCCATCCATCATCCATCCATCATCCATCCATCCATCCATCCATCCATCCATCATCCATCCATCATCCATCATCCATCCATCCATCATCCATCCATCCATCCATCATCCATCCATCCATCATCCATCCATCCATCATCCATCATCCATCATCCATCCATCCATCCATCCATCATCCATCATCCATCCATCCATCCATGATCCATCCATCATCCATCATCCATCATCCATCATCCATCATCCATCCATCATCCATCCATCCACCATCCATCCATCATCCATCCACCATCCATCATCCATCCATCCACCATCCATCCATCATCCATCCATCATCCATCCATCATCCATCCACCATCCATCCATCCATCCATCATCCACCATCCATCCATCATCCATCCATCCACCATCCATCCATCCATCCATCATCCATCATCCATCCATCCATCCATCCATCATCCATCCATCATCCATCATCCATCCATCCATCCATCCATCATCCATCCATCATCCATCATCCATCCAGCCATCCATCCATCATCCATCCATCATCCATCCATCCATCCATCCATCCACCATCCATCCATCATCCATCCATCATCCATCCATCCATCATCCATCCATCATCCATCATCCATCCATCCACCATCCATCCATCATCCATCCATCCATCCATCCATCATCCATCCATCCATCCATCATCCATCCATCATCCATCCATCATCCATCCATCCATCCATCCATCCATCCATCCATCATCCATCCCTCCATCCTTCCCTGCCCAGGCTGGAACAGCTCAGCCCAGGAGCCTGTGCCTGGCCCAGGGTGTGCAGGTTTGGCAGCAGCAGGACCAAACACCAGTGGGCAGGACAGAAATCTCCTCTGCCCTTCATGAGGAAGGAAGGATCAAGGAAATGGTGTTGGGAAATGCCTGCCCCCCATCAGCTCTGTTTAATTTTCAGAGTGATGCTTTCTGAATGCCATCACCCAGGCACCCAGGGGCCCCCCTGCCCTGCAGGAGCAGGTAAATCAGTGGTGGGTGCTCAGTTCCGATGGGAAGCATGGTCACCACCTGCCCACTGTGCTACCTGGATTAGCCATTTACAGCCACTTGCTCTTTTATGGATTCACTGTCTGGTTTTCCAACATAATTCTTCCTTTCCCTGTCTCAGACTCTGTTGAGTCTGGCCCCTCACTCTCTGTAATTGAAATATAAGCATTGCTGTGCATCAGACAGACCTGGGATTTCTTTCTGTGTTTCCTCCTTCTTCTTTTTTTTTTTCCCCCCCCTAATTTCTTTCATGGTGGCCCGTGGGATTATGGCTGTAACTTTAAATACCTTCCACCACCAGCAGCTGAAATGAGGTTAGGGAACAGGGAGAATTAAAATACAGTTCAAAGGACTACACAGGAGGAATACAAATAGAAAGAGATAGCTTGAATTTAATCTTTTATAGGCTATTTCATAGAGAATAATATCAGCTCAGGAGAGATAAGTGCCTCTGGTTAGGGTAGAAGGAGACAGCTGCCTGCTACCCCATCCTCTTCCCAGAGTCCTTTATGGAGAGGTTTCTGTGCTCCACAGTGGACAAATTCAGGGTCACACTTTTTTTCAGCTCTCCCGTTAAACTGTGTTGCCTAAATGCCCACCTCTGCCTGGCAAGGCATCCTTCATTCCTTCAGTGCAGGCCTGTGGTCCTAAAGAAGCCTAAAACTAAATAAAATCCTCAGCTGGAATGGTTGTTCTGGTTTTATCTACCTAAGCAAGGTGCCAACCTGCACAGGGCAAAGCAAGCACAAAGCACTTGCAGCCTGTGAAAACATCACATCTGCCTCTTCCTGGGGTAGAAAATCATTCCAGAAAAGGTTGTAACAAGTGCTGGAAATTCAAACTGAGAAGTTAATAGCAGGTTAATATAGCAAAATGTGTGTTTTCCTCCACCCTCTTTTACTGAAGACATATGTGAGAGTCAGAGTGGATACCCTTGGCTCCTTGCTGTCATTTATCACTTATCAACCTCAGTAACAGGTCACTGGCCCTGGCTCAGGATGGAGCCACTTCTGCATCTGCAAAGGCACAAATCATTCCAAGACAGCCAGAAGAAATTGTACAAGCCCAGTGTTCAGGGCCAGGCCCCAGGACACCTGGGCTGGGCAGAGCTGTGGTGATTGATGTGAGGAGCTCCAGGGCACAGACCCTCTGCTCGTGCATCAGAGGGAGAGCTTCCCCAAGCCACTGAGGGCTGTGTCCTGAGCAATTGCTGGACCCCAGAAACCTGGAGGTTTTGAGCTTTCTGGCAGTGACCCCCAGGAGAACACTGCTTTTGACTTCAGGCCTTGGAGAAGGCTCCAAATTTGAGTGATGGAGTTAAAATCATGGGTGTGTAGTGAAATAGAAGTGTGTGTTTTCACATGGTGAAGGGTTTGGAATTTGAGGTTTTTATAATACAGTAATAGGTATGGGACAAGATGGAGGATTTTGGGTGGTGTCTCTTTCTGTGCTCATCTTCCTTCTTCTTCATGGTTTCAGGCAGTAGTTTCTGGTTGGACAGTCAGTGCTGCACTGAGGGTCACAGGAATTTGATTATTGGGTTAAAATTATCAATACTGTAGGTGTTAATTCTCAATTGGACTGTTTAGCTTTCAGAGACCTTGTAGCAGCTGGATTCACCTCCATTTTGCTCACTTTTAGCTGGTGGCTAGGAGTGTTGCTGAACTTTAGATAAGAATTAATAAACAACCAAACCCGAACACGAAAAAAATCCATTTCCTTCGTGTGTTTTTTAATCCTGGCTCTGAGTGAAGACAGAAGAAACTTGGGACAAACCACAAATTAAGTGGTACAAAACCCACCACACAGTTCCAAGCAGTATCCATCTTCACTGCAGGACGGGAAGGAGCTGGATGGGATGGCACCCTGGGAGCTCTGGCACAGGGAGGTTTGGGCATCCTTACAGCTGCTGCTGCTCGCCCACCTCTGAAGCTGCAGAAACATCTCAAGGGTGCACTGCCAGGAGTGATGGTGCCCTGCTGGCCTGGGACGTGTGGGCTCACATCCTGCTGAACCAGGAAGGTGTTGGACAAAGGAATCCAAGTGAGAAATAGTGTTTGGTGCACTTAAAGCAAGAAGATAAACTGCCTCAATTGGGTGTGTTTACAGTCCCATCATCCATCATGACCTCTTCCTTACCCACAATTATCCTCCCTGCACTAAAACCCCTTTTGTGCAAGGCTGTGAGATTAAATGGGTAAATTATAGCCTTTTGTGTATTTGGAGGCATTACCCTGCAGTGCTGCTTTTCCAGGTTTTAGCTTAGCAAGGGAAAACCCAATGTCAAAATGCTCAGGACTTCAGGATCACGGCCATCCCTCTCCTTGTTCATCTTCATTTTCCTTTTTATCCAATGTTAGTTCACTAAGTTCAGCTGGCCTCTAATCTAAAAGAAATGGGAAAAAAATTGAGAACAGCATCTCCTAAAGAAGCTGCAAACACAGCAATGAAAAGCTGGGTGGAGTGGGCCACTCACCACTCACCTCTTCTGGATGTTCCTTCTTCAGCGTTGAGAAATGTTATTTTTATCTAGGAGTGCACAGTGACTACCAGTCCCCCCAGATTCAAGCCTGGAGCTCTCTCCCCTGAAATCAGTGGTTGTATTTGCATGAATCATTATAAAAAGAGAAGAATTTTGCTGTCTCCAGAAAGTTCTCCTGCACAGGGTGGTGGGTGGGACACAGTCCCAGGCTGGTGATTACCTCTGTGCCACATATTTCACAGCAGAGCCGTAGGTTTGCTGTCTGTCACCTCACATAGTTCCATGGTTACAGCTTTTCCTAAATATAGGAAAAGCCTGGTAACTGCTGACCTCAGGAGGTCCTGTTCCCACTCAGCCCCTACCACCTCATCAGCTTTTAAACCTTGCAGATTTATTGCAAGCTAAAAAATAGGGAGGTGGGGAAGGGAAGGCTCAAAGGTAAAAAACACCTAAAGGTAAACATAACATGAAAAGAATAATAAGAATAATTATAAAGAATAATAATAATTTAAAAGGATAATTATTAAGAGTAATAAAGGTAAGGAGATAGTCTGAAAAATTACAAAGAAGAATAATCAATAAGAATAATTATTAAGAATAATAAAGGTAAGGAAAGAATCTGAAAAAAAAGGTGGTGGGTAGTGTCATTGTTAAGGAAAATAAGAGCTGGGGAAGATGGAAAAGAGCCCTCTGGTCCTGCATGTGCTCTGCAGTGGTGTGAAGCATGGGTGCTGCTCTGAGGCTTCCTGAAACTCTTAAGAATGTGTAACTCAAAGAGAATTCAGCATTAGTAAGGGAACAAAAACTGCACTGAGCTTACCTGGAGACATCCTGCTTGTGTGCCAGGTCTGCCCGCAGGGGTTTGTGCTGGCTCACCTCCAGGGAGGCTGGGTGCATGAGCCGAGGGTTTGCCTCTGGAAATGGAGCTTTCTGTGCACTGCTGCTGCTCCAGGAGTAAATCCTGCTGAGAGGGGCTGGCAGCGACCTCTCACGTGTGTCTGGGTCAAACTGGGCTCGTGGGTGACACCAGGGCTGCAGGGGAGCTGGTCAGGTCTCTGTCTCCTGCTGGCCCTGCTCCATCAGAGCTGCGGTTCCAGCAGTTCCCCAGGTCCCTGCAGTGCCCAGCCCATCAGCAGCCCCTCAGTGAGGGAATGGGGGCGCTCAGCTCCCATATTCCTTGGATATTTGAGCACGAGGCAGATTTCGGATTTCTGCTGGGCTTTCTGAGCCACTCACCAGCATTCCCAGTGTTTGCAGGTATTCCAGGGAAGCTCCTGTTCATCTGCAAAGCAGCATTGGAGCCTAAGCCCCTTTGTCCATCCTATAATTCCCCTCTTTAGCCACAGACTGGGGAGATGAGACATGAACTGCAAACTGCCTGATTACCCAAACTTGGGTGATCCCTGCGCTGCATCTCGTCCAAGGAGGTAGGAAGGAAAACTGAAAATATTTGTGCAGTTGGGCAGGTTGGAGCCAAACAGCACTGTAAGAATGTGTGTGATTAGATCAGGACCAGTTGCTGTGTATGAGCTCTCTCCCTGTTAGCACATCTGCCAGTTCCTAAATGTCCATGGAAGCAAAAGGCTGCATCTGCCTTTAATTGGGACAGATAAACTGCAGGCAAGCCAAATTCCTAGGCATGCCTGCACATGTCTGTGCAGAGCTATAGTCTCTCTTGGTGATCTCATTTAAACATAGTCAAAATGATTAAAAGATGCCCTTCCCTTTTGTTTTGAAATGTAATTTTCCCTCGAAAAAATAATTGGGATGTTCCTGACAGCTGTGCAGCACACTGTGTTAGTGCATCCCCAAGCAGATCACAAAAAGAATTAATTACTGGGCAGGGTTAGGACTTAAAACTAAACTAACTGGTATTCTGTCTGGAAATTCTGATTTATCAGAAATGAAACTATTTGGGGCAATAGGCATTCCCCTGAATTTAGAAAAAAATCCAACAGGTCCAGCACTGCTGTGATCTAAATTTGAAACGTTATTTTCTGGATAGAAACAATGCTTGATTTGGCTTATATTAAAAAGCTGGAGAGCATTATAAAAAAAAAAAAAAAGTCAAAATTGAAGCAAAACATCTTGAAAGTATTACAGCAGAGTCTTTTGGATAATAGCATTGTGAACATTTTAGAGATACAAAGCTTTACTTGGAGACAGATGCAGAAATATCAAGACCCTGACAATACCTCCAGCACACCAAGAGCATTTTGCCACCACCAGTTCCAGGGGCACAACCTCCCCGTGCTGCTTTTGGGCTGACCTGAGGGGCAGAGGCAGGTGGGGCATGTTTGGGAATGGCAGCAGAGTTTCCCAATCCCAGGGCAACTCCAATCACTGAGATAACAAAGATCCTTTCCTTCCTGCCCCTTCATCCCCAAAAAGCTCACAGGAGCTGCTGACCCTGTGGGTGCTGCTGCTGCCGCCACATCACCCCTCTGGCCATGTCCCAGGCTGGCTCCAGGCTGCCATCACTCCTCCCTCCAGCTCCTTCACCTAAGGAGGAATGGGAAAATGTACATTTAAAGCCACCCATCGTCACCTGAGTTACAGGTATCAAAGCAGTTTCACGTGGAGGGATCAATCCATTCCAAACAGATCTTCTATTTCTCTTCATTCAAACTGAAAAGGAATTTACTCTCTTTGTACCAAGCAGCACTGCTTTGGAGAGATGAAACACTGCGTATGCCAACAATGTTTTCCATACATGTTGCTCGTGCTGTTTTCTAAAAGGGAGAGAAGATGATTTCAAGCAAGGGGGAGGTTGGCTGAGAGAAGCTCCTGAGGTCTTCTCCAACCAGAATTTTCCTTGCGATCCCTTGGCTGTGAGAAATGGTTTGGGCTTTGCTTCCATTCTTTAGGGAAGTACAGGTAGGTCCTCTCATCACTTGTAAAAAGCCTTCTCAGGAACCATATTTGTTATTTTCGTGACTTTGATGCAGAAGAAGAGTGGATGGGCAGCTGGCAGGAGGTTTGTTTATCACTCCAGTGGTGTCTGGACTTGCTCTGGTGTTTGTGTCTCCAAAGTCTGACTCAAACCCAGCTCAAGCCAGTGGAAAGAATCCCAGCAGTTTAACAGATATAAAGCTGCCACTCTGGGAAGGATAAACTTTTGCTAACACATCCTTTCATAAATCTCTCTTCTTTCTGACGTGCTGCTGACTCTCCTCGGGCAGGGGTTTTGCTGGTGGTTATTGGGGCATGCACAAACACATTTCATCCTGCTGCTGCTACCCAGATGATGCTGCACAGCTTCTGGCACCGGTGCTGTACCCTCTGCACACAGCAAATAAACACTCTGCCCTCCCCTTGGGCACTGCCTGGGCCTCTGTGCCTCCACTTGCTGCCCTCTTGCCTTTGCTTTGAGATCACAGAATGGTTTGGGTTGGAAAGGGGCCTCCAAGTCCACCTCATTCCATGGGCAGGAACATCTCCTGCTACACCAGGTTGCTCCAAGCCCCACCCTGCTATGTGGCTCTGTCTATATTCTTTATATTTATATTTATATTTATATTTATATTTATATTTATATTTATATTTATATTTATATTTATTTAGATTTAGATCTATATCTATCTATATCTAATCTTTATATATGTCTACATCTACATCTACATCTACATCATCTATATCTATATCTATATCTATACCTATACCTATACCTATACCTATACCTATACCTATATCTGTATCTGTATCTATATCTATATCTATATCTATATCTATATCTATATCTATATCTATATCTGTATCTAATTTTTGGCTGCCTAAATCTCTTTGTTCTAATGCTGCTGAAATCTTACAAAGGGCACCCACAGCCTCCATGGTGCCTCTCTTTCCTCATCCAAGTCCAACAAAACATTCACTTAAATTTATTATCACTGAACAAACACTCTTCTCCCTAAGAGTAAGGACAGGGCTTAGAGAGAGAGTGGCACATTTCATCAGACAGGCCAAGCTTTTGCTCTGTCAGTCTTTCCCTGGGGCCTTCATGAAGAGATTTCTCCATGGTGTCCCCTGTGCAAGGACAGCTTCCCCACGGATGTGTCTGCAAGGTCTGCGATTTGTAAGGCACAAAAAAAAGGTTTTGATAATCCATAACTTGCTTACCAAGGACTCCCCACACAAAAATGGTTGCTTGTGTTCAAAGGAATGCTTTCTGGGGAGCTGCTTTGTGGCCAGTCACTCAACATTACTGATCCTCATTAGAGCAGAAAAGCACAGGCTTTCCCTCCAGGAACTGTGTAAGTGTTGGGATTTCTAACGTTAGAAATGATTGGAACTGAGCAGTTTGAAATGGTAATTTTTTCTACAGCTGAAATTGAAAAGATGGTGGTTTTCTTTCCCGTGTCCATTCTCATTATTTATCAGAACTTAGGCTGTGATTTACATCCCTAACAAGTCAAATGGATAAGCCAGACTCCTTCCAGGCCACTGCATCCCATCTCCTTTGCCTGCTGCTGCTCCAGCCTTTACCAAACACCTGCACTGCCACCTTCTGCCTGTCCTACATCTCACAGCTGAATTCCCACCTCTCTTTGGGGGGTTTTTTCGCTCATCCTGCCGAATTCAGGATCTATGTCCTAGGAAAACTTGGAATACAAAGAAGAAATGTGCATATACGCAATCAACATTGTCTGTAATTTTTTTTTTCTAGCTGGTCTCTATTAATTGCACTATGCTTATTTCCTAGCTTTAATTTGGAGGAAGGGAACTCTCCAGTGCTGTTCCCCGTGACCCAAAAATATTAAAATATTTTGCCCAGAGAAGCTGTGGCTGCCTCATCCCTGGAAGTGTTCCAGGCCAGGTTGGACAGGGCTTGGAACAACCTGAGATAGTGGAAGGTGTCCCTGTCTATGGCAGGGGGTGGAATATCTTTAAGGTCTCTCCTAAACCAAACCATCCTGTGGGTCTAGGAAAAGAAATCCAAGTGAAGCACAAGCATGGGTCAAAAATTTTAAAAACCGGTCTCTTTTTTCTTTCTATCTTTTCTAATGAAATATTAGCTAAATGCAATATCATGTTGAAGGGGGGGGAAGTATCTGAAAGCCAAGTGAACCCAGAGGTACTTTAAACCCTCTCACATTATCCATTTTAAAGAATTCTTGGTATTTTTCCTTTCCTGATTGCAGGAAGGGATACCAAAATCACCCTCTGCTTAGAAAAATAAATGCTCTTAGTGAAGATGCAGCAGCCAGCCTCAGGCCAAGTGGCACTTCCAGGCTGGAGCAGAGACCCTGGCCCCAGCCCTGCAAGAGAGATGGGCTCTGCACCATCTCCAGAGTCATTATTGAATGTCTAAACCCCAGCCTTTCACAGAGCCAGTTCTTGTAGGCTTGGGAGACTCCATGCATGCAAGAAAAGGTTGGGAATATTTCCCCTGCGTTGTAAACAGGATTTTTCCCATGCTGAGGGAACAGTGGCATCTGGTGTTCGCTGGGCTGTGCTACAGCCACCGCTTCCCAGGCAGCTGCTGGGACATTCCTGGGCATGGGCAGGGTTCACAGAACCACAGAACCACTGGGTTGGAAGAGACCTCCAAGATCATCAACCAACCCATGCCCTAACACCTCACCTAAGCCATGGCACTGAGTGCCACATCCAGGCTTTTTTTATGTGCACCCAGGGATGGTGACTCCACCACCTCCCTGGGCAGACAATCCAGTACTTGATCACTTTTTCCTAATATCCAACCTGTATTTCCCTTGGCACAGCTTAAGACTCTGTCCTCTGGTTCTGTCAGTTGCTGCTTGGAGAAGAGACCAACCCCACCTGGCCACAGCCACCTTTCAGGGAGTTGTAGAGAGGGACAAGGTCACCCCTGAGTCTCCTTTTCTCCAGGCTAAACAACCCCAGCTCCCTCAGCCATTCCTCACAGGCTTTGTGTTCCAAGCCCCTCCCCAGCCTTGTTGCCTCCTCTGGCCATGCTCAAGTGTCTCAAGGTCCTTCCAAAACAGAGGGGACAGAACTGGACGCAGCACTCAAGGTGTGGCCTCAGCAGTGCTGAGCACAGGGGAACAATGACCTGGGTTTTGGCTCCCCAGTGGCACCAGCAGCATGCCCCAGAAAAAGTTGTGTCCCCAAATATCAGGCTGGGGGCCCAAGATCATCTGAACGGCAGCTGGAGGCCAGGGTGGTGCATCAAATCCCAAATTGCTTCTAGTGAAGAAGAGAGTTTTGTCAGGGCAGGAATTCCTGGAGCGTTGTGCATCTTCCTGGTATTTTCTATGGAATTTAGAAAAGGCAAATGACTCTCTGCATTTTGCTAATTGAAATATGGTTTATTGGTCTCCCAGCCTGAGTGAATGAAAGGACATTTCCTATGGAGGTGGACAGAGTGACCAACTTGAGCTTGGATCTATATGGAAACAATTCCTGCTGGATTCCAGCATTTTTCAGGTTGCAGATTTTCCAAAGCTCTGCATCCTTCTACTTCACCAAAGGCTGTTCTGTGATATTTTCAGGATACCCCATGACCAGTTTTGTCTGAGTGCTGGGACTGACAGGCTTTTTTCTGTGTCTGTTGTGATCAGTCCATAAACACAAATTCTGAGCCTTGGTAACTCCTCCCCGAGTGTGGAAAGGAGCAGTGAACCAACAAATTCCTGCTCCTCCCTGTGGCTGCGCCGAGGAACTCAGCACTTTGGCCACACGGGGCTTTATTTCAGCAGCTAAACTCACTCAGGGATACTGATTATTGTCCCTTTTGGGCAGTCAGCCCTATGAAGTGACAACAAAATGCATTTTGGGGACATCGGAACCGGTTTGACAGCTGTGACAAGGAGGGGTGGCTCTGCAAAGGCACTGCTGAACGCTGACCTCAAAAAAAAAAAAAAGCGAAAAAAAAGTGAAAAAAAGCAGCAGCACAGCTCAAAGGATTTCTCTTCTTGCCTCTGAGGTTTCCAAAGCCATCAGGTGATTTTAAATAACAGGTAGCACTGTAAGTGACAACGTGCCAAGGGCTGAGTTTTGGGTGGTACTCAGAACATGGATCTTTGTTCTGTGACAATTTGTTCAATCAAACCCTGGATTTGTCACACAGCAAAGTTTATTTTCTGTAAAAACACAGGAGTTTTTCCAAAGGGCAGCTGAACTCCTGCTAGAAAAAAAAATAAATCAGTAGGGAATGGGTACCTAATGCCAAATCCCACTGAAATTAAATTTGATCCCCATCACCTCCTACAAAGACTTTGGTCTTAGGTTGGCAAATGTAACTCCCTTAAGTCAACAGGCAATTTAAAGTGTGTGGAGAACAAGCTGCAGAGGTTCTACAAATATCCCAACCCTTTTGCTATCAGCAGTCAACATAAACATTGTTACCTGAATAGGTTCACAGAGGGAATAAGAAAGGCTGGTTTTGTAATGTTTTCTTTATTAAACTCAGCTTTCACTGCTGTTCTGAGTTGACAAAAATGTTTTCCAGGAAGACTGACAAACAAAAATAGCTCATAAATATATTTTTTTAACACACTGTAGGTAAAAACAAATAAAAGCTCTGGTTTGCTACTTTGAGAGGCCCTGTGTAACCAGCATTTTCAACTGGCCAAATAGCAGCATGTGTGTCTATCAGTGAAAAACTTCCACTTGTTTTTAAATTATCAAATCCAGCGTTTTAAAAATTATTGCTCATTATCAGTCAAAACCCCAGGATAAAAAGGATGTTCATTACACCATCCCTGCTGGTAATGAGGATTTTTATATTGCCAGTATGTGCAGCTTTGTGGTGGGGTATTTTTTAGGCAATTAAGACCAAAACTTTTCAAAAACAGAATGAGATGCTGGGCAACCAATGTTCCAGGAGCCAAATTCTCAGCAGCTCTGAACTTGGCACCTTCCTAAACTCTACCTTCTTTTAAGATGTCAAGCTGAGCAGCCCTGACAAAAACATCCCTCAAACACTAATGGCTGGGGATGGAGCACCCCAGCTGCTCCAAGGCTTTGCTGCCTGGAATTAAATCCTGGCCTGGCACAGCTCCTGCCTCTTTCCCCGATTGCCTGGGACCCGCCTGGAGGTTTGGGGTGAGGAAGAGGAGCAGTCCCAAAGCTGTAGATGATGGAGGTGTTTTTAACTCTCTCGCTGCTCCTCCAGGCTGGCAGGCTCAAAGGAGGGGGCAGAAAGGACGGTGGAAATGCGGATTTCCTCACAGCCCTTGGAAGCAGAGGCACCCGAACCTTTGCAAGCTCCCGGCAGCAATGCCTTGCACGGCAGCTCCTCCCTGTGCCTGTTGCACACACTATTGGCCAGTGGTAGCCACCAGGGCTACTCCAGGGCAGCTCTCACTGCCCCCCTCGTGCCTGGGAGCGCCTTGGGGCCAGCGCCCGCCTTCCCGTGCGCTCTGCCGGGCACGGCTCTCCTCCCGGCCGCTGCTGCACAGGGAAACAGGGAGAGCGCTCTGTGCTGAGCAGCCTGAATCGTGCTGGACAGGCACATTCCTTCCTCAGGGCACTGCAGCCACCACGCTCTGCAGGGGCCCGGGGCCCTCGTCCAGCCTGTCCCCGCCGGGCCGCTTCGGATACACGGCGCTGGCCATCCGGAAAAACTCATCCGCAGCGTCCAGGGCGATGAGCCGGTCCTGCCAAACAAGGGGGGCTGGGGTCACTGCGGGGTGTAACAGGCACATCCCTGCCCAGGGCCCTCCCTCCACAGCCACTCTAATGAGATCTTAGGGCTCATCTTTTCCCTCCAAGAGCATCCAGCTGCACAGAACCTGCAGAGCGGTGTGGAATTCACGGTGCTGCAGCACCGGCGTTTCCGAGGAAATGGAACGGCCAAGCTCCAAGTGCAACATCTGGGATCATCCCAGATGTCACCATGTGCCTGAGCATCCTCTGGCTCACCTGCTCTCTCTCCCCCTGGCGTGAGCTGCCTGCAGAGCTGGGTGCTGGGGGGAAGGTGTGCTCAAAGGTGTGCTCAGGGGACTCACCACCACGAAGAGGTAGCGCTCAGAAAGCTCCCAGCTGGTCGGGAAGATGTTGGTCTCTTCTGAGAGCTTTAACAAGATGTCCCGGGCTTTGCTCATGTTCTGAGAGTCACTGATGATGCTGAGTTTGGTCACTGACAAGAGGGAATCTGCTTCCTTCTGGAAACCTGTGAAAGACATGTTACAGAAACAAATCAAACGTGAACTTTGTCAACTTCGGGTTTTTAAATCAGTAGTATTGTAGAATTTTTTAGCTTAAGAAAAAGCAGGGTCATCTCTGAGCCTTTCAGGCTCTTGGAAGGTTCCCTCCACCCTGGGAAGCTGCATCCCTACTTCCTAAAGCAAACCAGCACTCCCTCAGGCAGGCTGTGGGACAGGTACAAACTTGCCGGTGGGGAAATAAATCACAAAAGTAGTCACAGCGAGTTCGTTGCTCGTTTTCCTGAAAAAAGGTGTGTGTAAATGCACAATCCAGGATTCAGCTCCTCCATGTTCCTGGTGCTACCAGAGCTTTCAGGGCTGGTGGGGCTCCCTCAGTCAGGTAACAGGGATAAACCCGTGGCAGTGATGAACACCAGGCTAATTGTTCCTATAGCAGTCAGCATTGATTACAGGAAGGGCATCCAGGGAAGAAAAAGTGAAGCAGAGTGAAATGGCTACCATTAACTCTTTGCTCAGCTCCAGGGGGCTGCTGGTGATGCATCTCACATGGAAACATCCATGGGGTAAGAGTGGTGGGCTTATGATCAAAGCAGAGGTCTGGATAACAGAAGATAGCAAGTTTCACATCTGGTTGCTCATTTAGCTTCATTAAGGCCAAATGATCCTTGGCCTTGAGCTTCCCCAGCCTTTGCACAACATCTGCAGAGCCACGGTGGATGTGGGAGGGATGTGGCAGAGCCTTTGCCAGCCTGCAGTGACACATGGAAGGATGCCAAGTGATCCCTCCCAAGCCTGGCCTCCACAGGCTGTGTGAGTATCTGGGTGCAGATCAGGGCTAACAGCTGGTTATGGGTTTATGATGCTCCTCCCACCCAAATGCCAGAATAGCTGGTAGGGCAGGAGTGGCTGAGATACCCATCTCTGGCTCCCATTGAGGGTATCCTAGAATAGATTCACTCATCTTCCTCTCATCAGCCACCAACCACCTCCAGAGCAGGATGGAAGTCACCCAGCTGATGTGCTGGCACATCCCCAGTGTCACATGCTTGGGAAAACCCTGTCACACCCACCCCCAACTCCTGGAAACAGCACTAGGAGGGGTTCTGTGGAGCAATTCCACTGGCTGAAAGAATATTTCAAATCCTCTTGGGAGCAAACAAGGTGAGTGGCTTAGCTCTGATCAGCTGCCATTGGCTAAGAAAACAAAATAGATGTATCTGTGCTTCCATCTGAGAGGAATATTCATTCCTTCCTGCTTATCTTGTTCAGAAAAAAACCCAGGGTGAACTCCCACTGCAAGGTTTCCACAAGGAAGCTTGAAATGGATGACTGTGCTTGTTGTTCTGGGCTTGGAAGGTGATCGTGGCTCAGAAGCTCTCTGCAGACACGGTGTCCCTGTCCCCTCCCTTGAGCCCTGGGGAGCCTCAGATACCACATGGCACACCTGAGGGCATTACTCAGCAGCCTCCTTTTACTTCCCTCCTCCCCAGCTTGACTTTGTGGAGCTGCTCCCATCCTCAGCCACAGTGGGATGTCACGTTCAGTACCACTGGAATCACATCCCTTTGGCCTCCAGCTTACCTAAATCCTCCAAAATGTGTTTCCACCTGCTCCTCACTTCTTTCCGGGTCTGCCGTAAAGTGTAAATGTCATAGTTGAGCTTCTGCCACTCCTGCAAAGCAAAGGGATGAGAGACACTCAGCCACTGGAATCTGCTGCTTTCCATGGGATTTCTGGGAGGAAGGGAGCCAGAGGTGCAGAGCTGGTGTAGGCACTGAGCTCTGAGGTGGTGGGTGTGAAGGTCGATGACCAGGCTGCTTTGCCTGGTTAGAAATCACACTGAGCAGCACAGAATATTGAGCTTGACACTTGGCTCAGCATTTCTGTGTCTTCTCTGTCCAAAACAGCTTCCGGTTTCCCTGAAATTACAGAATTTAGCTCATGTGTCAGCTCATGCTGACAACTGCTCCTCAGTCAGACATGGAGCACTGTTTGGCATGAACTGGAGCAGGCAGGTTCAGAAGGACTAGAACACAAGAAAAACAGACTTTTTTTTCAAGATCAGGATACTCTCTTTGAAAAGAAGTGCACATGGGTGGATCTGACATGATAACCCTTCGTGGCTGCCACTTGCTGCACTTAATGCACAGCTGAAATCCTGGCACTGCACCTCCAGCTCTGGAGGTGGATAATGGCACACTGGGCAAGAGGAGAGGGTTTGGGGTTATTTATTAAAGTCACACCAGCACATTTAACCACACAAGTTTCATGCTGGGCTTGGCAGTGCTGGACTCCATGCTATTAGATGACTTTTCCAGCCTAAATGGTTCCATGACTCCATAACTATGCATTCCTGTGGAAATCATGTGTTCTGCAAGAAAACCAGGAGCATTTTTCCCAGCTCTTCCTAGCCAAGTTTAATCAATGCACACACTGCATTTTTAGAAGCAGCAGGGTCACAACATCACCTGATAACTTCCTTCCAGTAACAACGTTAATTAATCTCGTTTCTTAGCAAGGGATTACCTAGATGGGCTCCTGAACAATAAACAGGTGTTAACCTGTGCTGTCACCCTGAGATTTTCCTACAGGCCATGCCGGGTTCAGAGCAGAAAAACAACACCCACGGAGGTCAGCTGTGTGTTAGAAATCCCACTGTTCTCTGGTACTTGGGCAAAGAGCTGACTTGATTCCATAAAGGTTTGATAATTCCTGAGTGTTTTCTCCCCTGAACGTGGCTGACATGCCACGACTGCAGAGATTTAAAGCCAAGCCTGTTTTCCTGCTGATCAGCACTAGTGCAGGAAGCCCTGGGAGATTACACTTTGGAAAAAGCAGCCAGCAGGGTTAAGCCAGTGGTGCCTTCAGGTCAGGAGAGCAGGGGAACCTGCTCTGCCAAAGCCACTCACTCCCAGAAAACAAAATCCCCTTCCAGAGGCACATTTCCCTCTCTCCTGAAGTGGCACTTGAGAACAGCTTTTCTGTTTGCACAGGAGAGCACCAGAGGAATGGGGCAGGGGCAAAACCCTCCCCTGCCATGACAGCAGCTCAGAGCTGGGAACTGAGCTCCTCTGGGTGGAAAAGAAAAGACGAGGGGGATATTGTGTTAAAGCTTTGTGAGAAGCTTATTGAAAACTTGAGAGCTTGTGCAAAGAGGCTGAAAACCTGCATGATGCCTTGGTCCCTGCTGGCAGGAGCTCCTTGGAAATGCCTGGGCCCTCTTGTGACCCCCTGGCACAGGCAGAAAGGAGAGGGGGCCACTCTGGCCATGGTGCTGGGGAGCAGCTGTGTGTCTGTGCCCTCCCAGGGAGATAAACAAGGCTTTCAGTGCACACAATCCACCCAGACAGCCACTGTGATCCCAGGCGTGCTTCACGCTGGGAATTAAGGAGCTGGGGCACTGGGAAAGATGCTCCTTTCCATAAAATGTGCCCTCCTGGCACCCAGCAGCAGCTTTGAGGGCTTTCAGTGGGGATTTACCCCGTGGTAGGAGCCAGACTCCTGGCTAAGAGCAGTGAGCAGTGCTTAGCATGCAGGGAAGCTGCTCCTGATTTTCTCTGGATTAACAGCAGTGTGTTTTCCCTTGTCTATTTTTGTTTTAAGGGAATCTAGGTTATGGCTTTCTTGTACATCACAGCGTCTGAGTTGTGTTATGGAAGTGAATATGGTGAATATTCAGTCCCAGGGGAGCTCTGACAGGGTCCTGTCGATGGAGAATTTGGGAATTATTTTGGTAATTTATTAACTGTGGTGCCACCTGTTGTTCTGGTGGGATTTCTTTTGCCTGAGCATGGAGTTGAATGTGTCTACATTTCTGTAGAAAGCCGGGAGGAGGATGCTCCCAGCCACTGAAAAGGAGCTAGGGAAGCAGAGATTATCGAGATTATGTAGGCTGAGCTCTCAAAGGACTCTGCCCTGCTCTCCATCAGTCTCAGAAACCACTGGATTTTCCCAGGCAATTCATTGCAGCAGAGATACCTGACCTGCCATAGGCTATTCTCTGAGTGCCTTTAATGAGGGAAGAAACTCAAGAGCATCTTTCCACACCCAAAATTATTCTAAAAAGCATCTCCCTCGAGTTACACAGCAGAGAAAGGGCAAAGCTTGCTCTGCCCCTGCACAGGCAAGGGCAACATCAGAAGCTTTGGGGAGGGAGGAGTCCCCAGGGAGCGTTTGGAGGGGCCAGGCAGCATCACCAAAGCCTGTCCCTCAGAAATCAGATGGAATTCCTGGGGCAGGGAGGAGACTTCTGGCACACAGGACTGGGAAAGCACAGTGGGGAGACTGAAACACCGAATGTGTTGTTGTTTCTGGGACATCCCAGCCATGCACTCAGAAGCAATCCTTTAAGAAACAGACTCTTTTGCCAAAATCTCAGTTAACCACAGGAAACCAAATCAGCTTGCAGTTCCCAGCACTGGTTTTTTGCAGCCAGTTTTGCCCTTTAAACCTACAGATACCAGTAGGGGCTTGAGAAAACCCCGAGTGTGTGAGTTAAGAATCTCCCAGGAGCAGCAGGGAAACCCCACTGCCTCCCTTCTCTACATGCTCAGCCCTTCAAATATTTACCTGGAAAACTTCCCCACACTCTCTAGTGTGAAACACTAAACCTGCAAATGCCAAATGACGTGGAATAAGCCAGGCTGGTACATAACTCAGAGCTCTGGGAAAAAAAATGTGCCAAGAGAACAGGCAACACTGTCCAGCTTCTCATCCCTGATCATATGAACGTTTCCTAATTACCGGGGAGCTTTCTTCATGTTGCCAGAACAATCCTCTAGCAAATCCATTGCCTTTATTCTCTTAAAAGCAATTGAGGTCACTGTTCTGTTCAAGAGTTATTTTAGAAATGAGGTCAAAACAGAGTTAGCAGGGAAAGACTGCAAAATCTCAGTCCAGCCAGGTATCAGGGATGCTCCTGCTCTGGCTCCACTGGAAGTAGCTGAACAAATATAAACTACAGACCAGCATCTCAGAATAAGCTTAAATTGGATTCAATTTAAGAGAAGCATGCAGACATTAAGAGGGTCAGGTCTGGGCTCTCCAGACCTGGATAAATCCCATCTACCTCTCTATGCCCCAGTAACAGCTGGTCACAATTCTGACCTTCTGTGTAACCTGTTAAGAAAAGAATAATCCTGTAGGAGAGCAGGAGGAGAAAGAAAAATAGGTCTTACCAGCTCATTAATGGGCTTTTCAGGGGGATCATGCCAGTGTGGATCTGCTAGCCAGGACCCTGGCAGGGATGCAGGGAGAGGAATTGCCTTTGCTATGGGGTTTATGATCTCACCTTTCCCTAAGGAATAAGCCAAGAGGAGAGAGGAGCACTGCATTTACAGCAAGCCATGAGAACAGGAGGTTTCCTCAGTCACCATGAAAATACCACCTTTAGTTTCTGTTCCCAGAGCTGTGACACAGCTGCCCAAGCCCCGGCTCCTTCTCTGAAGCCAGGATTGGTGCACAGCTCCCTGCCCAGGGCTGGGTAACTCCACACACCCCAGCAGAGAAACCAGGGTCACCCTAGAGTGGAGCTCATGGAAGGGATTCTGTGCCCAGCAACAACCCTAGAGCAGCCCTGGCTGCTCATTTCACCACCAGATCTCAGATTTATTTTACCCTACAACAGGGCAATAGATTTATTTTACCCTATCCAGTGCAGCCCTGGCTGCTCATTTCACCCTGCCAGCAGGGACAAGAGGAAGACAAGTTCCACATGGACCAGGTGTGGGTCCTACCCCATGGTGGGGGCAAAGAACTGACCCCAAGGGAGGGCACCAACACTGCCACGATGGTGCCAAACAGATAAAGAGCACAGGATGGAGAGCAACCTGCTTTTTGGGATCCTTCAAAACCCTGAGATACAGGTGGGGAATGGCAAAGCACACAGTGAGTGCACTGCACACCAATTTCTTTGTCAAACGAAGGAACAGAAATGCAGGAAGTTCTCCTTGCAGTCAGTTTTAACCACAGGAAGAAAAGAACCTATGGTTTTGTAACACTTGTGCACCACACAAGGAAACTGTTCATCCTCTGTCCTGCAGTATCCACAGGCTCACCCTGGGGATTTTGGGAGCAGAGCAGCCCCCAGAGAAGATGATGGCTTTTGCAGCCCAGTGTTGTTCTGCAATTAAGACTTTTTTTCTCTCTCTCTGAGCTGAAGTCTCATTAGGAGGGAAGGGCTCTGCAGTGTGGCCTAGTTTTAAAATGCTTGCTGGGGTAAGGAGAGATTTTGGCACCAGGGGCCAAGCACAGGAATGTTGACTTTGCTGTCCAAGGCCCTCCCTGTCCTGCCATCCAGCTGGAAACTGCAGCAGCCTGCTGGCCTTGCCTGTGGTGCCTCAGTTTCCCAGCTGTGAGAGGGGACAGAGAGCCCCTGCCAATCCCAGGGCCACACTCAAAACAGAGTACAGTGCCTTGGCTTTCCTCAAAACTTTCCTCACTGCTGTCCTGGTGCGCTCCTCAGGCTTTTTACTGCCTGCACTGCACGGAAAAGCAGAGTATGTGATGCTACCTTTGCTATTGAGAGGAAGCCCCGTGAGTTTTGGGATTTCCTTTCCCACTGGCAGGCACAGGGACTGCTCAGACCTGCCAAAAACCCTACAGATACCCTGAAGGCAGGATAAAGGGCAGGATTTAGGACAGGCAGGCACACTGGGTCAGGAGCACTTTCCTGCTCAGCCACACCTGATGCTCTTCCCTGCCCCCTGAACAAGGGGGACACACCACACTCCTGTGCAGCCCCTAAATGGAGCTGTCCCTGTTTCTTTCAGCCACTTTGGGATGGATGAAGCTCCCTGGCTTCAGACAAGCAGCTCAAGGTAGAGAGAGCAGCAGTGGGGAGAGAAGAGATCTCCAGTTAGAGCCCTAAAGGTCACATGCCAGCATGAAAATGTTGTTACAAAACCACCCATTGTAAACGCCATGATTAAATCCAACTCACCAATAAACAGCCCCATTAAATGAGGATTCTGGCCAACTGTATACAAGGATTCCATGACCTCTTTTAGCTGATTACAACTTGCAATTTTGATTTATCTGTAGTTTAAGGCTCCCTATAAAGCTGAGCTGGCTTTTGGTTTACAGAGACAATCACAGGCGAAACAGTTAACACTCCTGCAGGTTCCTGCATGGAATGGGATCACATTGAAGTTAAACATGAAGCCTCCAGGCTTTCCTGCAAACCTTCTGGAGTCATGAAAGCAATTAGAGAGGGGGAAAAATGTGTCACTGTTTACTACAGCCGGCTCCTAATCAGGCCACTGCAATCTCCTTTGCACTGAAGTGTCTTAGCAAAGGAAATCAGGGCTGCAAAACAGCCTTTATGTAACAGCCATGATCTTCCCTTTCCCACTAAGAGCTGTGCCAGTTCCCTGCTTCCCATAACTGCCCTGCATCCCACTGGAGAAGGATTTCACTTGACATGTCCCTGGAGTGGCAGCAGAGCTCTGAGCACTGCCAGGGCTGCACAAACATCAGCCTGGCCATGGAAAGGACAAAACAGGGAAATATGGAACCAAAACAGCAGCCTGGGGAGGCAGGAAACCCAGCACACATCTGTGAGCTGTGCTGCTTGCAGGGCATCATTCCCAAGCATGTTCCAGCTGCCATGAATGCCCGGGAAACCTCCCTGGAATCTCCCTGATATGTGAGAAACAAATTCTTCCTCATGTTCTTCCCACTCCCTGCAACTTTCTCTTCCTTTCTCTGTCCCTTCTACTCCTCCTCTCAGTCTCCTTCCCTGAGAAGTCCCTGGTCTCCATCTCAAGCCCCCCTTGTGTCTTTTCCCACATCCCTGCACGTAGGCAGCCCATTACTGACCTCCTGACTTCCTTGGTTTTCAAGTGTGAGCTGCTGTGTTCCCTCACTCCTCCATGGACAGCACATAACCTCTGGTTTGGGCTGACCAAAGATGTACAGAAATACAGATTTCTGAAGGGGATGGAGAGTGAGGGGAGAAAAGATTCTGGAGGGAATTTATGCTCAATGGGATAATGCCCTGGGAGGGCACTGGAAACATCCAAGCCAAGGAGAACACAGAGATTCTCACAGTGAACCCAAGGGCACCATGGAGGTGAGAAACACACCACAGCTCAGGGCAGCCCACCCGAGCTTCCCAGGGGTGAGGTGGCCACAGAGACATCCACACCAGGTGTAGGATAAAATCTGGAGGGTGGGAGGACCTGGTGCCTACATGAGCTACAGTGGGGGACTCTGGGGTATCCACAAATTGAAGGGTATCCAGCTTGCCCCACAATTGGGGTATCCACCTTAATCGAAGGAAAGGCATTGACCTGCTGGTGTCAGTCCAGAGGAGCCCAGCAAGGGGATCAAAGGGATGGAGCAGCTCTGCTATGAGGAAAGAGAGAAGAGAAGAGAAGAGAAGAGAAGAGAAGAGAAGAGAAGAGAAGAGAAGAGAAGAGAAGAGAAGAGAAGAGAAGAGAAGAGAAGAGAAGAGAAGAGAAGAGAAGAGAAGAGAAGAGAAGAGAAGAGAAGAGAAGAGAAGAGAAGAGAAGAGGACTCCAGGGTGACCTATTTGCAGCCTTCCAGTGCCTGAAGGGAATCCTATAGGAAAGATGGGGCAAAACTATTTACAAGAGCCTGGAGAGATAGGACAAGGGGGAATGGCTTCAAACTGACAGAGAGTAGGTTTAGATTGGATATTAGGAAAAAAAATCCTCCCTGGGAAGGTGGTGGGGCTCTGGCACAGGTTTCCAGAGAAGCTGTGGCTGCTCCATCCCTGCAAGTGTCCAAGGCCAGGTTGGACAGGGCTTGGAGAACCTGGGACAGTGGAAGGTGCCATGGCAGGGGGTGGCACTGGATGAGCTTTAAGGTCTCTTCCATCCCAAAGCATTCTGTGTCTCTGTGACCAACCACACGCTGCCAAAACCAGTGGGGTGATGAACACCCCAAATCCCAGCCTGTGGTGGGGCCGAGCTCTGGCTCTGCCTTGTGGGATTTTGCCCTTCAAACCCATTTCCCACTCTGCCTCACCTCCGAGTCTTGGTCCAGCTGGTTCCTGACCACGATCATGTTGTAGAGCACACGGTCATCATCAGCCTCAGTGTGGGTCACATCGTGGGGGGTGCTCCACAGGTTCTGCTCCTCATCCCGAGCCAGGGTGGCTCCAAAGGACGCGTAGGGATTGTTGTTACTGCAGAGAGAGAGAGGGGCAGGCAGTGTCAGCACGGGGCTGGCTCCTGCTCCCTTCCCACTGCTGCTGTCAGAGGGGAGCACAGGCTGGTAAGAGATGACTACTGTGATAGTTGGCTCTCACAGTTAAAGGATAAATACTGTGTGTGTGTTAATTTTGGTAGATATATATTATTGTGATATATCCTACCCCAGTAAGCACATGGCAGTTTAATCCTCTGCTCCCAGTGCTGCTCCTTCTCCTTATTCACTCTTCTGTTGCATTTTTGTTAAGGTTTAATAAAGCTTTGAAATTCTACAAGTGAGCACCGTTTCTCACAGGGGAGACAGAGGTTTTTTGCCTTAGCAAACATCCTGAGCACACAAACCATGGTTCAAACCCAACCATGCCATGCCCAGAGGTGCCCCCAGCCTGCAGCTCCTGCCTCAGAGCAGCAGGGATGTGCCGAGCTGTGCAACAACACACAAGGCATGGAAAGGATATTCAGCCCATCTTATTTTGGCAATGGAAATGTCCTCAGCCTTCTAATGAACTCTGGGCTTTATTTGCTTAGCAAAGCTGAGCATCATCTCCAGGGAAAGCTGTTCCCACAGAGGAGGGGAGCTTTTCCCTGCACTGGGGCAGTTCTCTGCTTTATGGCTTTATGTTGCTATTGGGATGTGGAATTTTTTATCAAGGACACTTGTGCCAAGAGAACTTTTATCAGGGGATTCCCATAAAGTGTCTAATCAAGATGCCCAGCCACTTGGGCAGAACAATACAAATTGAGAACTATTTTTGGCTTTACCACCCTCTGACATTCCCTGCTCACTTCTTGTCAGAACAACCCACTGTTTATTTTGTTTGCTGCCCAAACCCCATTCCTTTCCCAAGGAACCCCACCCAGAGAAACTTCAGGTAACACTGTGGGTGCCATGGCACCAAGCCATAAAAAGATGCTAAGAGGAGCTCCAGCACATAGATGAAATAGAAAAAAAAAACCAATTCCCATCAGCATTCCAGCTGGAAGGTTAATTAGACTTTCAACAAACCAAAACCTGAGCAACAGGTAATAAGGGGAAAGATAATCTCTTATAATCTCTCATTAAAGACAAGCAAGCAAAGGTAATTTGGAGGGTGTGGAGGGGCACAACCCCCGTTTTTCAGTGGTGGAGGAGACAGGGAGGGAGCACTCAGGAGCCAGCAGGAGTTCACTCCCACCCTGCCTTCCACAGCTTCTTCCCACTCGGGCATTTACCGGTAAGCTTAACATTTGAATTACTTATAAAACCGGTATTTAGCAATAACATTGCCACACCTGAGCTTTTCTGAGGCACTCCCTTCCTCCCTCCCAGCTCGAAGGGCACTTCCCAGCACGTTCCCATTCCCAAATCTCAGCGTGGAGCATCCTGTAAGGCATGTGGCAATGCCCAGGACTCTGCAAATCCATTCCAGCACCCAGAGCTCTGCCAACGGCTCTTCCAAGCAGTATTGCCAAGGAAGAAATGGGAGGGAGAAAACAGCAGTGGCTTTGCAGATTAAGGAATCTCCGTGGGACCAGAAGGGACATTTGGGACAGGGAGCATTTCACACTGTGGATTTTATCCAGAAAATGGTGAGCACCAATGCCTCATGAACTGATTTCTGCTCCAGGGGGCTTTCACTTCACATTAAATTTTGGCATTTGGAGCCCAAATATTTTGTTTATTTTCATCCTGAGTGCACCATCCGAGCCAGACCTCACCTTCACATATCAAGAGACAAGCAAGCAGCTCCTAAACCTAAAACTCAGCTAAAAGATCTGAAAATCTCAAGCAATTCGTTAACTTTAAACAGCACTGAGATAAAAACAAAAATAAAAATACAGACAGCAAGCTATTGTGAGCTCCCCAGTACAAAATAACACATCACAGCCCCCCCAGGAGGGGCAAGCATTAGGCTGTTAGATTAATTATTATTAATTATTCTGGCACACGTGAAGAAGAGCAGGTGCCTTTCGAATTCCCCGAATTTATAGAAGCTTTCCATCTTAGGGCCAGCATTAATTGGATGGAGGTGCCAGGTGAGGCGGCTGCAGCAGCAGCAGGAGCCTCTCCACACGCGTGCCCGCTTCCCGGGAGGTTAATGCCAATTTCCTGCCCTGGAGGCCCCGTGCTCGGGATTAGCCGGTCATTATTTAGGTAACTGCTTTACCGGGACGTTTCAAGCCGCGTGTCCCCAGCTCTGCCATCACCTGACAGGGATGCAGGACACGCCGGGAGCATCCCAGGAGGGCACGGTCCCTGCTCCATGCCGGGGCTGGCAGAGGGAAGGGAGGGAGAGCCGCCGTAAAACACGGGATTTCTTTCCACGTGCAAACCCTCTTTGCACAGCTCTTCTCCACGAGAGAGAATGTGTTGGCACAACATCCCCCAGCCCCACGCTCCGTGCACAAAGCAGATGTGAGCGGCAGCGGGAGAGCAGCATCTGCTCCCCAGAGAGGAGCACACGCTAAAAGCTGCGGCTGTGCATCGTCACCTCCTCCTCTCCATCCCTGCACGGAGCCACGCGTGCTCACATGGAAAAGGGAGGGCTCCCAGAGCCCCTGCCAGAGCCTCTAGGGGACAATGACTTCGACTGCTGGGACAAGGGGGAACGGTCTTAAACTAAACGAGGAGAGATTTAGATCAGATGTTAGGGAGGAATTCTTCCCTGTGAGGGTCTTGAAGCCCTGGCACAGGTTGGCCAGAGAAACTGGGATGGATGCTCCATCCCTGGCAGTGTTGGATGGATCAGCCTGGGATAGGGGAAGGTGTCCCTGCCAGGGCAGGGAGTGGGACCGGATGATCTTTAAGGTCCTTCCATCCCAGCCCATTGCGGGGTTCTGTGACCTCAGCCTGCGAACCGAGCTCTGCACACCCCAGAGCTGCTGGCTGTGGGACCCGAGCCCTGCTTAGGAACGCAGGGCCCCCCCTCTTTGTCCAGCTCCTCTATGGAAATCCCAGCGCGCCAACACGAGCGGCCGGGGAGCACCGAGGGGATGGGGCGGGCAGCGATCCTGCGGGCACCCAGCGAACCCAGCCCCTGTGGCTGCGGGGAGCGGCTCCCAGACCCGGCAGGGGATGGATGAGCGGGGCAGGGACAGCGGGGACATGGAGCTCGGGGTCTCACCTGAGCAGAGGCTCCTTCTCGGGCGCCGCCGCCTCCCCAGCGCAGCAGCCGCAGCAGCCGAGCGATCGCAGCCAGGCCCGCAGCCCCATCGGCGCCGCCGGAGAGCCGGGCAGGGCAGCCCCGGCCCCACGGCCGTCCCCTGTCCCCGCCCCAGCGGGGCCGAGCCGGGCTCCGCTCCGCCCCCACAGCCCTGCCCGGCCCTGCCCTGCCCGGTCCTGGCCCGGCACGGCCCCGCCGGAGCGGCCGCTCCTCCTCCTGCATCCTCCTGGAACCGCCCTCCCGCATCTTCCCCCTGCACCCTCCTGCGCGGTCCTGCATCATCCTCCTGCACTATCCTACATCATCCTGCACTGTCCTACATCATCCTGCACTGTCCTACATCATCCTCCTGCACTGTTCTACATCATCCTGCACTGTCCTACATCATCCTCCTGCACTGTTCTACATCATCCTCCTGCACCCTCCTGCACTGTTCTACATCCTCCTGCACTGTCCTACATCACCCTCCTGTATCCTCCTGCAATGTCCCTCCTGCACTCTCCTACACCTTCCTCCTGCACTCCTCTGCAGCCCCCTGCACTGTCCTGCACCATCCTCCTGCACTGTCCTGGATCCCTGGGCGCCCTTCTGCCTCCTTCCAGTCCCTCCTGCACTCTCCTTCACTGTTCCACACCACCCTCCTGCATCCTCCTGCACTGTCCCACATCATCCTTCTGCACTTCCATGGATCCCTGGGCGCCCTTCTGCCTCCTTCCAATCCCTCCTGTACCCTCCTGTCCTCTGCAGCATCTTTCCCTGCCCTTTTGCATCCTCGCTCGCCCTCCTCCATCCCTCTGCATCCTCACACTCCCTTCCACACCCTTCTGTGCCCTCCTGCACCCTTCTCAATGCCACATTGTATTTGTGGCCTCCACCCCCCGTGCCCCCACTAGAACAGACAATCACTGGCCATGACAGAACCCAAAAATCCCCCTTTTCCAGCCCTCTGCACCACTACACTTCCAGGCCTGTTCCCACTTTGCTTTTGGGACACAGGGCTGTGATCCTGGGAGCTGCAATGGGAAATGGGAAGGGGGCATGGGCTTGGCTGTCTCCTGGTACATAGGCTTTTGAGGAAGAGGAGAAGAATCTAAAATATTGCTGCCTTCTCCTTTTTTTTTTTTCTCCCTGTTGTCAGGAAAATTAATCCACAAACACCAGAGTTCTATGTCCGAAAAGGAGACAGTGGAGTCCTGTAACTTTATTCTAATAAAGGGAGAGGCCATGGGACATTCCCCTGGGGTCTCTCAAATTTTCTGGGGGACACAGCCTCCTTTTTATCCTAATTTCCTGCGTGCATTTCCCCCTCTCTTTCCGCACTGAAGTACTTAAGAGGCGCAGACTCCCCAAAAAGCCTAATAACTAAGACCCCTTCTAATGTATACTACCCCCACACACATTTTTTTTATTTTTATTTGTTTTCTTTTTCTCTAAACCCAGAGATTTAGCACAGTCTTGAGTGAGTAACAGTCTATGTCTGTGTCAATTAGTGGAATTCCTATTAATTCCTATGGAATTGATGTTTCCCCCCAATTGCTTCTTTCATCTCCCTGTATCTGGCCTTGTCTACCATCAAACCCACAGTTTGTTTGTAAAGACAATGAGAATGAGACTCCTTCTCATTCCTTTCACTGTCTTACATTCCTATCACATGCCTGGCTGGGACCCCAAGAAGGAAAAGCTTAAAGTCTGAATTAATATGGTCCTGGATCTTGTTTAATCGTTTGTATTTCAAACACAAATTTGTTTGCATTTCAGAGCAGCCCATCAGGCATCAGGCCAGACCCAGACTAATTGCTCTGAGCCTGGTTTGGCCACGCACATCCCCAAGAGTTGTTTAATTTTAGCACAGCAGCTTCCTGACGCCACTGGACTGTATGCTTATGCCAGCAGATATAATAATATCAGCTACTACACCCTCGTGCCCAGCGTGTGCATGCAAGGAAAGGTGAATTAAGATCATTTTGAGCTCACGTTTCTCTCCCTCTTTTTATTCCAGAATTGTTAATTCATCAGCAGCAGATCCAGCCCCTGCGTGGGGAATGGGAGATCTCAGGCTGCTCGGCCACAGATTCTCAGGTGACTTCTAAATTTCATTTAATTCACTGGCTCCACAACCAGCTTTCCCATCTTCCTGAATTAAAAGGTGAAATGCTGGGGGAAGGGCTCGCTGTTATTGTTTCTGGAAGCCCCCAGTGCCGGGCTTTGCTCCCAGCTCCTCCCGTGCTGCCCGTCACTCATTCCATCAGGAATTTATGGCATTTATTTATTATCAGGATTCATGGCCGGATGAGCCGAGGGGCGAGGCAGAATTGCAAAGCCAAGGATGCTCTCCTCTGCAGGCTTCCTCCTCTGTCCTTGAGCGTGTCCCTGCCTGCCTTTATTTCCCCTTTATTTCCCCTCCATTTCCAGCCTTTTGTGTGCTGGAGCGCGACAATCACCAGCCGCTGCCGCTGCGACTGCAAGGATCCGGAATTGCACGGATGCGCTTCCCAAAATAGTCACTGCTGCGGGAATTCCCTTCTCCCTCCCCTCTCCAGCTGATCATCCAGTTCTCTTGTTCATCTGGGCTTTTTTTGGACACAAACACTGATTTTTCCTGGGAGCAGTCAGGGATAGCCCTGATGCCAGCTAACATTTTGAGATCTAACACATCAACAGAGACATCCCTGATTCGTGGATAACTCCCTTCCTACAAGGAACTTTATCTATACCCCACTGCTTTTAAGACAAGAGAATTATATTCTTCATTAATTTAAAGTCTGAACCCTCTAGGTTTAAAAAGATCACTGAAGAAATACCAACTATTTTCCAAATCCCTTTATTCTTCGTTGTGATAATAAATCTTGCTCCTTTTCCATCAGAGAACAAATAAACAGAGGAGAGTCCCTCGAGCCTTACTGGAATCTTAAAACCAAATCAAGTTTTCCACAAGGTAGGAGGAATATCACTGACTTTTCCAGAGGATCCTGGGGATGGAGAGGTGGACCCCAGCCCTGTGGGTACCCTCCCTCTTGTGTGGTCCAGCAAAAAGCTTCTGAGTCAATCAAAGTTGAAATGAAATTTAAAATAATTAAATTTGTAAATTGAATGCAGCAGAGTAATGGTGCCATTTGCCTCCCCTTCCTTTAGCTCCAAGCAATCCATCCAGAGGTAAAACTGTTGGTAAAAAAAAAACAATGGGCACAGGAGATCTGGCAGGAGTATCCTTTGGCCTTTTTTTCTGCTAAAATAGATTGATTCATTTTTTTCAGTTTTAATAAGTTTCAGAGTGAGATGCATTCCCAACGAAGGTCTATTAATCCAGGACCCTGCTATGTAACAAAAATCCACAGGGTCTGAAGGTTTGGGGAACAATTTGGGAAGACCCCAGGGCACTTTGGCATTCCTTTGGATTTAGTAAGTGGGCAGGCAGGGATGATGGACAGTGTCTGATTCTCTGTGCCTGGTGTTTAAACCCACATTTGGCCTAAGGCTCAGCAACCCAAATCTTGAGGAGACCAATTTATTTCTGCATGGTGCAGGGCAATTGGAGAGCAGCTGTTCCTTGGGGAGCACAACAGAGATGGAGTCCAAGGCAGGGCAGTCTGATGTGCCAAAGGTTGGGAGTGCTTGGGAAAGGCCTGGTGCCATTCACAGCCTATGCCTGGCTGCTGTTTTCTTTTCCTGCTCATGTTTGGTGTCAGCTGCAGCCCCAGCTAAACATCTCCTGTGCACTGCCCCTGAGAGCAGCCCAGAGCTCTGAGCAGGGCAGGTGACTCAGGCCTGGTGTTGGATCCCAAAAACCTGGGTTTTTTGAGCTTTCTGTGCTTTCTGGCACTGACCCCCAGCAGAACACTGCTTTTGACCTGAGGCCTCGGAGAAGGCTCCAAATTTGAGTGATGGAGTTAAAACCATGGGTGTGTAGTGAAATAGAAGTGTGTGACTTCACATGGTGAAGGGTTTGGAATTTGAGGTTTTTAGAATACAGTAATAGGTATGGGACAAGATGGAGGATTTTGGGTTGTTGTCTTTACCTGTCTTCTTCCTTCTTCTCCATGGTTTCAGGCAGTAGTTTCTGGTTGGACAGTCAGTGCTGCACTGAGGGTCACAGGGGTTTGGTAATTGGGTCAAAAGTATAAATAATACAGGTGTTAATTCTCTATTGGACTGTTCAGCTTTAAGAGACCTTGTAGCAGCTAGATTAATCTCCATTTTGCTCACTTCTAGCTGGTAGCTAGGAGTGTTGCACAACTCTCTGTACTTTAGATAAGATTTAATAAACCACCAAGCCCGAACATGAGAAATTTGTCTCCTTTGTGTTTTTAATCCTGACTCTGAATGAAAACAGAAGAAAACGAAGACAAGCCACTGATTAAGTGGTGCAGTTACCACCTTTACAGCCTGGGACATCATTTCTTCCTGTCTGCAGAGGTGCTCTCAGCAAAATACAGGCAAAATGGGGGTGTGCAAACCCCAAAGAGCCACGTTATGAAAACACAGGGGTCTCTGGTGATTTGTGGTATTTTCTCTTGGTGCAGGTACCACCCCTGCATGATAAAATATTCGGGACACAAGCCCAGGAACTCCAGCCCATGCTTTGATTTAGCAAGCTGCTTCAAGCCAGCCTCTGTCTTCAGTCTTGAGTAAGTTCACTGATTTCTCTTAAAATTAGGAGTGGCTTAAAGACTGTGCTAATTAGCATGGACCCATGACTGGTGTGCAAAGTACAAACTGAAGGGACTGTGCTTCCACCAAACCACGGCTCCGTTGGCCTCAGCTGCAGGGAATTAACATTGCTCTCCTGAAGAAGGGGTAAAATCCTGCCCTGAATCAGGGCAAACTGCCTAGTTCAGAAATACCAACACTCTAAGCTCTTAAAGTGCTGCTGTTGGGGGCTCTTGCTGCATTTTCTCTTTCTGCTGGACACCAGGAGGGGACTTCAGCACAGACAGAGCTCTGTGTGTATGGTT
Organism: Sturnus vulgaris; assembly: GCF_052056855.1. Taxonomy (NCBI): domain Eukaryota; kingdom Metazoa; phylum Chordata; class Aves; order Passeriformes; family Sturnidae; genus Sturnus; species Sturnus vulgaris. Next base: position 5,634,532 of record NC_142249.1, on the reverse strand, counting down.
TTGGCTGCCGGCAGCATTTGAATCCTGTTCTGCTCCTCGTAGCATCCTCTGGGCTCTGCATCTGCCTGCTGAGACGTGGGGGCGGCTTGAGCATTCCCAGGATCCGTGGGCATTTTGAAAGCTGTAACTCTGTAATTAATAACCACAGAGCTGTGCAAAGGCTCAGGCTCGGCTCTGCCGTCCCAGATGTCGGTGGGATTGAGCCTCCAGAGGCTGCCGGCAGGACTTTACCCCCGATACCCCGGGCTGGGCGGTCCCGGGGGCGGTGCCGGCCATCCCTCGCCTTTCCCTCGGTCCCGGACTGGGCGGCGCTGGGAGCTGCTGGTGCAGGAGGTGCTGGTGGTAAGGAGCGGGGGTGGCTGCGGGGAGAAGGCTGCTCTGAACGCACGGAAAGCACCAGGAGGGTCCCTCCAAAAAGCGCTTTGACAGCGTTGCTGTTCCCTGCTGGCAGCTCCAGCCCTGAGCTGGCTGGGCATCTCTTCCTGCATGAAGGCAGAATAACCCGTGATCACCCGATGTGTTTGTGCATCGCTCGATAAACTCGCTGCGGGCACGCCAGCGGGTGTTAATCCCCGGGAAAGGGGCACGGAGCCCTCCCAGCAGTGCTGGGGGTGGGTGCCGAGCCCTGCTGCCTCGGACAGCGCCTGCTCGGGCACTGACACAAACAGGATGAGGCTGGGAGCCTTCCGGGGCGGTGCGATGGGAATGGAGGGGGGCATGAGCTGGGAACGGAGCTGGGAACGGAGCTGGGAACGGAGCTGGGGATGGAGCGGGGCACGGAGCTGGGGATGGAGCGGGGCATGGGATGGAGCGGGGCACGGAGCTGGGGATGGAGCGGGGCATGGGATGGAGCGGGGGATGGAGGGGGGCATGGAATGGAGCGGGGAGTGGAGCTGGGGATGGAGCGGGGAATGGAGCGGGGAGTGGAGCTGGGATGGAGCGGGGCATGGAATGGAGCGGGGCATGGAGCGGGGAGCGCCGTGCCCGGGGCCGAGTTTCCCTGGCTCCCAGGGCCGAGCTGCCCCGGCTCCCCAGGGCCGAGCTCCCAGGCGTTCATGGGTTCAATGAATCCCATGGGTTCAAGTGGGATAAAAGACTTGGGGTGGCTTCGGAAAGCGCAAGGTGGAGTTGTGACCGTGTTGTTAGTGGATATCCCGTAAAAGCAAAAAAATCCAACTAACAACCCCCCCACCCCCCTTTTTTATTGGTAATTTTTCTGCTTCACTACTGAGTTAATTATTTGAGAAAACAGCCAGGTGGGTGGGGGAAGCAAAGGATTTAAACACGCCTTATGGAGTGTGTAAAAACCTGGAAAGCTTTTCCTGTCGGATGAGGCCGGTTTGCTCCTGTGATTAGCTTAGGGCTGTGGGAGGGATTCCTGGAGAGCAGGAGCCTCACGGGCAAAGTCCTCCCGGTGCCCCGCAGGGAGCTGAAGGTGCAGTGCTCGCAGTCCCGGGCTGAGCAGGTGGCAGGAGCTCGGTCCCTGTGACATTCCCAGGGTGCCAGGACAGCCAGCATGACCACCCAGATGTTCGAGGGCAAAGGGCATGCAGCCGTCTACCAGAAATACAGGTTTGCACCGGGCATAGTACTGAAGCAGACCATCCTCTCCTACCTGCAGGAAAAGGTGAGTGTGGTATGGCCAGGCTGGAGGAAAAATCCAAGGAGTATTTAATTGTGGGTGGGGAAAAATCCAAGGAGCATTTAATTGTGGGTGGCAGTGTTTACCTTGCTGGGAGTGTCACCTTGGTTGGTGCCTCAGGGAAAGATAAAGCAGCAGGTGGGGGCACAGAGGAGGCTTTCCACAGGTTCTGCCATGCCAAGGCCGTTCCTGAGTGGTGCTGGGGGAAGGGATGGGGTAAAAGCACAGGAATTGGGTGGCTGCTCACTGAGACACATCCACTTCTCCCTGCAGAAGGCAATCCCTGCAGAGCTGGCAGTGGATGTGGGCTGTGGGTCTGGACAAGGCACCCATTTCCTTGGGGAACACTTCAAGAAGGTGGTGGGCACGGACATCAGCGAAGCACAGATCCAGGAGGCCAAGGACACCCCCGGCATGCCCAACATCTCCTACCTGTGAGTGTCAGGACAGCAGGCTCAGCCAAAGGCAGAATTCAGGGCCTCCCATGGAGGTGGTGGTGGTTTGTGAGTATGACTGCTGGCACCAAAGATTCCATTGGATGGAATTCCTGGTGTGAACAAGCATTACCCTAGGCTTCCAGAAGCTGTGGTCTCGCATCCCAAACTGTTGGAGTCAGGAAGTCAGGAGTCTCTCTGAATTCTTCAGAGAGAAATCAGAGTGCAGGGATTGAATTAAAGCCTTTGGATGGAATGAAGTATGTTAAGCCACTCACACATAAGGCAGAGGTGAAAGTTTAGGTTTCAGTATAAGTGAGCAAGCAAGTAAGTAAGTACAATGAGTTTTAAGTGCTTTTAGTGAGTAAAGGTTTTGGATGCCAGAGAAATAGTACGTGTTCTAGTGAAGGTTGAAAACCAGTCCTAGATACTAGGGGTTCCATGGAGACTCCAAGAACATAGTTTCAGACATAATAAAGCTACAGTAAAAATATTGCTTACATTTTTCAGTTAGAACTAGATAGGCCATGTACATAGTTTATACATGGCTTGGTGTACTAGAATTCTAATAGGTTAAGGAGTAGTGGACCGAGTTTGTGTCTTAGCTTGTTGGGAAGCTTCTATATAAGAACATGCACTGGAGAGAGCTGGTGCATTTTGCCGTTGCATTTTGCTTTGCTTTTGCCTTTAAGACTGGAGTGCTTCTGCAATAAACAACTATTAGCTGCTTAACTCATTAAAAAAAAACAACCCGACAAGTTGGGTGCCTGAAAGCACCCAAAGACTTAACCCCACATGTGGTGCCCCGTGTCTGGTGCCGTGCTTTAACTCGCTTTGCAAGGACTTGAAGCTACTGCCGAGCCTCCTCAAAGGCCTCATTTAAGTGTAGTAAAGAAAGTAAGTCATCAAAAAATACCCCCCAAAAATTCATGTCCTGCTCTGTAATTCCCGTGGCTTTTCCCCTTGGCCCTGGCAGCGTGTGCCCTGCAGAGGAGCTGCCGTTCCAGGACGCCTCCGTGGATGTGCTGACATCGTTCACGGCCGCGCACTGGTTCGACATCGGCAAGTTCATGCGGGAGGCTGACAGGGTGGTGAAGCCTGGCGGCTGCGTGGCCATCAGCACCTACACCGTGGACATGAGCCTGCGCTACGGGGACTGCTCCGAAAAACTCACCAAAGTCTTCAGGGAGGTGAGCTGGCAAAACCTCAGCGCGGGGGGATGCAGAGAGGAAGGAATGGGACAAGAGGAATCCTAAGGCAAAACGGGGCAAAGGGATGGGGAAATGCAGGGATAAGGATGAAGCAGGATTTAGGGATTTCCACACAGGGCTGGCTGTGAGGGATCGTGAGGGACATGAGGACTGATGGGGCAGACTTTGGTGGGGGTGAGAAGGGTGCCAGGGCAGATCTGGAAGCTGGTATTGTCCAGGAGACTTTTCCTGTTGCCCTGATCACAGTGAAAAGAATGGGAAGTAGAAACTGTTGGGTTTCCTAAACAAAGGGTATCCTAAGAATTGGATAAAAGGAGACTTTCCACTATGAGTAAGAGCTGCGTAGGGAGGACAGGAGCCTTATTTCTACAATAGGATCCTTGAATTCTTGACATTAAGCAAGATTTTGGTGTATTTGAATGCAACAAGTCTTCAAAATAAAAAAGGACATATATGTGAACGTATCAGATGCAGGCCCAAATCTGAGTTAAGTGGCATCTGAGAATTCAAGTGGTTTTCTGTTTGTTTTTAATACATATCTTTACAGTGCTGGGACCAGATTTTAAAATACTCACATGATAGACTAAAATATGTCTTGGACAACTACCAAGAGATCTTTGATGCCTTGCCCTTCTCAGACAAAAAGAGGTGAGCAGAACCACCTTTGATGGTGTCAGATATTTTATCCACCACCATGTCAACCCTGTGTTCCCCTGCCTTTGAGATTTAACTTGCCAATGCTCCTTTCTTGCCCGTGTCTCTTGTAGAGTCACTGATATCTACGACCAAATTCCCATGACTGTTGAGGGTGTGGTTGGTTACATGGAGTCTTCTTCTTCATATCAAACCTTTAAGAAGAATGACCCTAAAGCTGCAACATCCCTCCTCCAAGAGACTGAAAAGAGGTGAGAACACCTGAAAAAGAGATGGAGGACCTGTCCTATACAGTGCATGCAGGGGGAGGTTGTGCAGAGCCCTTCAAAGCTGCCAGTGCAGGGATGTGCTCCCTCCTGTCCCCCGGGGGTGGACACTTGTCAGGGGTTAAACAGCAGATCCTTACATTTTAAGCTTGTGTAGCAGCAGGCTGTGCTTGCACCGATGTATCCATGAAACCTCTGACATGATACTGTCCTGAATTTCTTTACCTTGCTTTTAATTTGCAAAGGGCATGAAAAATATTGGTGGTTACATCTTGACCCATCTGTTTCAGCCCCAACAAGGGCCTGCTGGCAAGGGGTGCCTGCTCATTTATTCACTGACCAGAACAAGCCTTGTGCAGCAGCTGGAAGCATTTGCCAGCCCACCTCTGTGCTGTGGGTGGAAGAGATCTGTCTCTGGTTCTGGGCAGGGTGAGACCCTTCCTCTGCTTGTCCTTTCAGGATGCTGGAGACAATGGGAGTTTCCTCTCGTGAGACCCCAGTGGAGTTCTGGGTGAGGCACGTCTGCGTGCTGGGCTGCAAGGGGCTCTGAGAGAGCAAACCTTTCTCCTGGTCTGGTGCTACAGTGGAAGGACAAGATGGATTGTCTCCCAAAAGCCTGCTCATAACTGCTCTTACTCCTTGGGAATGCTGGTGCTGATTTTGCTAATTGAAGTGTTGGTCTCCTGTGGAAAGCAGATGGGGTTTTATGCCCCTCAGGTTCCTGCCCACCTTGGTTGTGGAGTCTGCCCAGTGCTGCTCCCTCAGCACTGGAAGTGTCCCATTGTGGACATATTACTGGTTTAATAACCTGGGGAAGAGAATCACAGCTGAGAAACTCACTGCATTTCTTACACAGTTAATAATAATTAAAAATCAAGCTGAGAAAACGTCGCCTGTGGTTCCTGTTTTACAAAGAGGCTGTGGAGCATCCACTGGCTTGGGAATAACTGTGCTACATTGACCTTGAGTGTCCTGATGCCCTCAGTGCCCCTTTGCTCTGTGGGGAAGGTGGCCACTGACCCCTTTCCCTGCCCCAGCTAAACAAGGAGCTGTGCACTGTCTTTGCAGGCTGCCCTGGAAAGGGGCTGTTCTCACCCACAACGTGCCCCCATTCCTGGTGCAGGTATCAGCACCTCACCTGCCCCAGGAGTGCCTTGGCCCTAGTGAGGCCCCTCAGAACAGCTCAGGAGCCTTTATGGGATCACTGCTGAAGGAGAGCAGGGTTGTGCCCCTATCACCTACCCACTCTGCAAAGGGAAGATTAGAGGCTGTGTTTTTTGGGAGGGGCAAGGGGACACACGAGGGCTCAAAGCTGGGCATACCCTGGCACAAGTCACCTCCTGTTTGCCTTCGGGATATTTCAAGTCCAGACTCACCCTGTGCAAGGATCTTTCCCTTTCCTGTAATTCCTGTCCTTGGCAAGAAAGCTTCCCTGGCACCATGGGAAGGGCCCTGCCCTCGCTCTGTTCTAGGTCAGTGCATTACTAAAAAAGGTGAAGTGCCACCTCTGCTCCTGGCCCCAGGGAGTGCACCTGGAGGGGCTGAGAGGGGCTGGAGGTACCTCTGCTGAGGTCCTGGCCTCTCAGGGTCCTGACTGAGCTCCCCTCAGCTTGCCCAGGCTGGGGAGCCAAGGCTTTGCCCCCAGTTGTCCCCCAGAAGGGTGATGGGATCTCGGGAGGACAGCTATGGCTTGGGAAGCCCATCACGGATGGGAGGCTGGTTCTGTGGAGCAGGAATGCTGGATCAGGCCCTGCTGTCCCTGTAGGTTGGGTTTGGATCAGCAGCAGCTCTCAGGTCTCCCTCGCTGGGTGAGCATGGGGGGTCTCTCCAGCCCAGGATGGCACTGGGTGGCACCACTGCTGGGATGCCCATGGCTGCCTGGGCTGGGGAAGCCCCAGCTCTGCTGGCAGGGCTTGTCCCTGTGAGGTGCATCCCTGCAGGAAGGGGTACCCCAGGAGGTGACATCCTGTGTCCCCACAGTGCTGGCAAAAAGGCTCTGGGGCCTTTCTCACTTTAAATTTAAATCTGTAATTTAATTTAAAAGCCCTTCCCTCCCTGCACCATTCTGCCATGACTGAACAGCAGGGATTCATTGCATCACCACTGTGTAGGGTGGTGCAGGATAGCAGCACCAGCCATTGCAGTGGCTGCTGCAGCTCACACGTGCTGGGAGGTGCTGAAGGGCTCTGGGGATGGAATGGGGCTGGGGACACTTTGGTGGCACCAACACCCTGGGCTGGCACGGACAGGTCTGGTGGTGGCTGATGAGCAGAGGCCACCTGCTGCCCCCTGTCCTGGCACCATCGGGCCGTGGGCAGGGCTCCCACACATCACCTGGGGGGTTATTTTAAAGCTGGCTCTTTCGGGGCACGCTTTCTGTTCTTTCTGTCTTCTATACCCAGACTAGTCTGTTCAGCAGGAGTCACTTCCTCCCAGAGTAGCCCACTGACTGGGGTCAGGAGCCATCTGGGCTCACCCTTACCCACTGCAGGGCCATGGCCTGTGGCAAACAGCTTTCCCACGCTTGTGCCATACAGGAGCCATGAGTCACCAGGGAGCGATTACCTCACCCGGTGCTGACGCCAGCCCTGTCCACAGTCAGGTTTCACTTTTGTTCTCGCACCTGGAAATCCCACACACCTGGGATTTCTTGCTCCAAGCAAGCTTGAGTGGCTCCAGCTTCCAGGCTGGCTGAACCCAAGGAAGGGGCTCCATCATCACCATCTGTTCTGCTCTCCTGGCACAGCACCATTGGCATCTGGGACTGGAATGATGATTGTGGAGCACTGTAGACTCTGTTGGGCACAGTGTGATGTCCCCAGCCCATGCTGGCTTTGGGGAACTCTCCACTGCCAGGGACAGCTGGCACTGGCACAGTTTGGAGGAGCAGTGGCAAATGCAGCCATGCTCTGCTGGCTAGGCTATGGTGGAGTGTGACATTGCTGGGCAAGACATGCACCAAAGCCCAGTATGGCAACACCCCATCAATTATGAAAAAGCTTTGACTGCTGCTCAGCCAGGCCCTGAGGGCTCAGATGTAGCTGGGGTGGCACAAATATCTGAGCAAGGTGCCCAGGAGAGATCCTCATCCCTCCATCCCAGCTGCCATGAGTGCTGGGGGCTGCGCTCATGGCCTCGCTTCGCCCCGCAGATTTAGCTTTTCTTTGGTACCTCTGATTTCCTTTTCATGTGTGAAGAGGTGAGGTTTCACTTTACTTCTCCAAACTGAAATGACAGCTGGGAGAGAAAAGCCACAGCCATGGGAAACAGGAGCCAAAGCTGTCCCACGAGGGTGTGATGCTGCTCTGTGACCCGATGGGTGACACGAAAGTGTCTGGGCAGGGATCGGTGCTGTGGGACCGTGGTTGGTGGTGGATCACCCCTCTCTCACTGGGGCCACATTTATTGTACATCTGTTGGGATTTTCTGCTAAGGTGCCCTCTATTCCAGATGAGCTGTGCCTTTTTGCATGACAGAAGTGGACTTATTGATGCTGGTTTGGACTTGTATTTCAGAGCTATATTGATCATGAACTTCATTGTGTTGAATAAAAATTGATCTCCTGTGGGTTTTTTTAATGGGAGAGAAAGGAAAGACAGAGCCGTTGTCCTGTTCACCAAAATGGCAGACAAGGGACCTCAGCACACACCAGGGCTCAGACTTTAAATGACTGACCTCCCCTAACCTGCTGCTGTGAGGGAGGCTGGCGTGGGAGTCTGGGTGGCAGCCTGGTCCAGTGGCCACATCCATGACTGGAAAACCACCACACTCTGGAGCTCTAGCACCACATTTTGCTGTCCTGGCTCTTCTCCAAGCTGTGTCTGCATCTAGTTTGGACAAAGTGGAACGAGTCACTGTCCAATCCATGCTGCCCCTTCCCATTCTTTATCTGCACTGTGGTTTTCCAGGAAAGACCTGAGCCCTCAGGGATGCAGGTGGGGCAGGGGAAGGGCTCAAGAAGGGCTGGATGGACCCTGTGAGTCAACAGCTGGTCCTGCTCGACCTCTTCATTAATGATCTGGATGATGAGGCCCAGGGGACCCTCACTGTACCAAGGTCAGTGGTGACACCAAACTGGGAGCAGTGGATGACCCAGCAAGGGGATTGTGCCTGTGTTGTCCACAGGGACCTCAACAAGCTGGAGAAATGGGCTGATGGGAACCTGAAGCTCAAGTGTTTCCAGAAGGCCAAGGAAGGTGATTCCTCCCCTCTCCTCAGCGCTGCTGAGGCCAACCCTGAAGTGCTGGGTCCAGTTTTGGGCTCCTCAGTGGGAGAGAGACATGGCAGGGACTGGAGGGAGTCCAACCCAGGTCATGGAGATGATAGACAGGAACATGTCTCCTATGAGAGGCTGAGGAAGGAGGCTCGGACTCATGGTGGTGTGACAGCACAGCACAAGCTGAACCAGGGAAAGTCCATCTGAACACAAGAAAAACAGAGGCTGTGAAGTGTCCATTCCATCCTTGGAGAGGCCCAAAACTGGTCACTGTCCTGGGCAGCCCATGCCAGCTGATCCTGCCAGAGCAAGGGCTGGACTGGATGATGTCGAGATGTCCCAGCTCATCTGCATGACCACATCCATGGCACTCTGCTCACCCACAGGTGTACCTTTACACATGCTTCCACAAGAACTTTTCTCCTTTTCTTGGACTCTAGTTCCAAATATGAACATTAAAAACTGGCTCCTCCTGGAGTGCTCTGTGGCCACTGTGCAATGCCCTGCAAAGGGCATTTATGACTTTTACTTTCTTACTGTCTTTGCTTCTTGGATCCAGGTATTGCCCTAATTTTTTATATTAAAAAAATAAATATATTATATATATACATATATATATATATATATCCCTCTCTGTCAGCAGAGGGATGTCAATATGTCCTATTTGTGTTCTCCAGGCTGAACAGGGGCTGAACACTGCCAGTTCACTGGCACTGAAACCCCAGCCAGTTTCAGTGGCTTGTAGGGTGGCAGCCCTGCTCATCTTCATCATCCTGCCACAACTCTGTCCCACCTGGAAAACTTCAGGTTGAAGTGCTTCTGCTCTCACCTTTTTCCCTGCTTTGCTGGTGAGCCTCAGGACAACACAGCCATAAAAGCTCAAGCCTGCAGCCTGGACTGTGCAGTGCCCACTCCTGGCTGCTGCTTATGCCCCCTCCTTGCCATTCCCACAGGGAAACTGAGGTCTGAATTCCTGCTGCCGCTCAGGAGGCACCAAAACCCTCCCGTCTCCCGTGAACCTGTTGTCCCGAGGCGTGTCCCACAGCTATCAGCACGGGGTGGGGCTGGGCCATGCTGGTGCCCCCCCACTTGCCAGCCACAGTCTGGCAGCAGTGTCCCCCCCCCAGCCTCAGCATCCCCCAGCATCCCGGGCTGAGGCAGAGCCGGCAGCAGGGCTGGAAGCAGCAGGGCAGGTAACGGAAGGGAGATTCCCTGCATCACTTTCATTTTCTTGTTTCCAGCTGTACCAGCCCTGGGTTTTCCTATGAATATGAAAGCACCAGGCAGGGATAAAAAGCTGGAGATGGAGCAGCTTGCAAGGCAGCTCCTTGGGACGTTCACCAGCTCAGAAGCTCCACATCTGAACCTGTGGCACCTGTCAGGCAGCTCTGCATCTGAAATTTAGCGAATCCTGCACGGAGTCCTTTGGTTCATCCTCTCTGGGATCTTGCACCCCAGCCTGCTCACGCCATCGTAATCCATCACTGACCGTCAAGCCTTCGTTGCCGAAATGTCGTGCCTGAGCCTCACCCCACTGCTCGTGCTGGTGCTGGTGCTGGGGGTCAGCCTGGGGGCTGCCTTTCCCCATGACACCCTGAGGAAGGGCTGCAGCCTGTCCAAGTACCGGAACATTGACCCCGACGAGCGGAAGGCTGTGGACAAGATGAGACAAGAGTTTGTGAGTACTGCTGGCAATGGGGGGCTGTGGGCTGGCAGGGGGCAAGGCAGAGAGGATGCTGAATTCAAGGCATGAGCGACAAGGTACATGTTTTCTGCAGCAGTCTGGGGATGAGGATGATGTTTTCCAAGGGTGTGTGGATGACATGAAGGATGCTGGGCCAAATTTCATTCCGGTTTCAGACCCCTAAAGGCTGGCCAGGGTTGTACAACATTGCCAGAAGCCAGGATGAGAGTTTTTCAGTCTCTCTCTTGGTTTGTGCCTGCAGGTGAACAACCACAAATGCAACACGAGGCTCTTCCACCGGAAATGGAATGCTGTACACCTGCCGGTAAGAGTGAGACGATGCTGTAAAAAGTGGGGGGGACACATCTCCTGTCAGCTGGTTCCACCTCTACCCGCATCCCGGGGCCGGTCTTCGAGACCCCCACACTCCAGCCCCAGCGCTTCGGGTCCCTAACCAGGACACTGTCACCTACAGATGTCCGACCGAGTGGTTCTGGTGGTGGCGGAGCTGAACCTCACCACGGCCATGCTGGAGCTCCCCGCTGCCCCCAGCTTTGCCGAGGTGCGCCAGCGGCCCCTGGAGTTTTTCTCCCACGCCCGTGAGGATGTGCGGGGCTGTGTGAGTACCTCCCCCAGCCGCTGCCCCAGCCAGCGGCCCCAGGCCCTGCCCCAGCCAGCTCCGCTGGGGCCTGCTCCTTACCCCGCCTCTCTCCGTGCAGGTGGATCCTTCGCACCAGCCCTCGGGCAGGCTGCGGCACTGGCTGCACAAGCTGCAAGTGGCCATGCGAACAGTAAGTCATGCCAGCGGGGCGATGGGGTTTGAGGTGACGGGTTTTGGGGTGCCAGCCCTCACTTCAAAGCTGACCCAACCCATCTGTGTCCCCGCCGCAGGAGAGCCCCGAGAGCACGGCGTGCCTGAGGGCCACCACCATCCTGCACGTCCTGCAGGTGCTGGACAACCTGCGCTGCGCTGCCCTGCTGGACAAGTGCTGAGCGTCCGGCCCACGGCACCGCCCCGACAACCGGGAAAAAACCACCGCGCCGCGCTGTTACTTCCTATTTCCTATATTTTACCTCTTTAAACCTTTTCCTCACTTACGCGAGCTCAGGACACCATTTTTTATTTTTTTCCCCGCGGTCTTTTAAATTATTGGCTCCAGATAAGGCAAAGTGATGCCCTTCCTGGAAAGAACATGAATATGCATGCCTTTATTTTTCTACTTCTCAAAATGTTTTTAAGGAAAACTATTTTTTTACTTGCTATTTATTAAAGAGTATATTCTGCATACTTGCCTGTGTAAATTATTTTATGTGCTATTTAACATGAAAACTAAAGTAGTTAATTAAACTACCGTAAGCAGATAAGCTGCCATCCCGTGTTTTCACTTTGCTTTTCTGCAACACCACAGCACAGGTATCGCCTGCGCCTCCTTGCAAGGACATGCCCAAAAGGAACCCCGTTGCGTTTGATGTGGGGACAGGGAGAGGGGGAAAAAAAAAAAAGCCTGCATGTTGCGGTTTTTTGGACAGCTCTAATAGATTCTGTCAAACCTCTCGGCTATCTGATGTCAGGAGCAGCACCCGAGGCAATGAAAATCCATCCAGAGGGAAACGCCCTTGGGCCAACACCTCCCAAAGGGCGGGGAAAGCCCCGAAGGCGTGTCTGGAATTCCCTATGGAATGCGGGGTTCGGCCACAGCGCTGCCCGGCTCGTTCTCCCAGTAACCCAGGCTGCGTTCTTTGCTCTGTGTCCTCGGGCTCGCAGGAGGCAAATGCCATCAATACCTTCTTTGGGATCGCACCTCCTGGCTCTGCTCCCGAGTTCACCCCTCGCTTCTGACCGCTTGCAGAAATCCCTCTGTGAGGCGGGGATGTTTTTAGGACATTTCTGTCCAAAGCTGCTGTGCTGCGTTATCCAAACAATACACGGATCTGGAGAGAAGAGCCTAAGGAAAGGAAGAAAGGGCTCCAAGCAGCAGATCTGGTTTAACTAGAGCTCAGTAAGCTCAGTTCCAGTTTATCTTTGGGGAAGGGGCAGTGGTATCGCTGCAGTGAATGTTTAGGATTCAGTGTTTTAGTAGCTGTATGCCAAACTTCCCCTGGTGTTACCTTTGCCTTCTCCCTTCTAACCTGGAGGCTGCTTTAATGTTAATGCTTTTTAAGTTTTGGTGCCCTTATTTAGTGGAAGCTACCAAATGGAAGAACTTGGAAGTCTATGCACCTGTTTTACAGATGGGAGGGCTGATTTAACAGAACTGCGAGAACTTCTTAAGTATTTTGGACAGTCCAGTTACGATACCCACGTAGTCACTCTCCATTACTAAGTGCACTCTTTACGATCATTTTTTACACAGATTCCATCTGATGGACGTCTAAGTGCTTCTAAAACATTGATATTTCATTTGATTGACTACTGCATATTGAAATTATTGACAAATTGATTGACTATTCCATCTGATTCACTAGTCTTCCACTCATCAAGTGCTGCAATGTACAAATAGTTGATTAATTTAAGCAGGCACCGAGGCAAACACTGCAGCCTGAAATCACCCTGACAACTGTTTTTTCTCCCTCCTGATGTCTTGCTATTTGCATAGACTCAGTGTAATTTATATTGCGGCTGAATCCCTCTTTGCACAGCAGTATGAGGGGACAGTAGAAGAATAAAATTTATTGGAAATGTCTCGCCAGGAAGGTGGTGGGCTCACCATCCCTGGAGGTGTTTAAGGAACGACTTCGGTGCTGCGGTCTGGGTGGCATGGTGAAGATCCGTCAAAGGTTGGACTCGCTGATCTCAGAAGTCTTTCCTAACTGTAATGATTCTGTGATTCCGTTTACAAAAGCTGAGAAAATTCGGCCTGGGGACAGATAACTCCAACGGCATAAAATCCCCTCAGGCACTGGGCCACCCCGCCGGCGCTGAGGGAGCGCCCCAATATGGCGGCGTTGCCTGAGGGGGCCCCTCAGCGGCAACCCCAACATGGCGCCGCCCTCCCGGCGGCAAGCGGCCTCCCCCGCCAAACTCTCGCGAGATCCCGGCAGGGGCACTTCCCGCCCCACCTGTGCTCTCGCGAGATCTCCGCTGAGGGAGGAGGAAGAGGAAGGAGAAGGAAGGAGGAGCCGCCACCGCCGCTCCCCCGGGCCGGCGCCGGGGATGGTGTTGGCCGCGGCAGCCGGGCCCTGACGCTGCGCTCAGGTACGTGCGGGCTGTCCCCCTTCCCTCAGCCCCCGACTCGGGTCTGGCCGCTCTGGCTGTCCCCACATCTGCTGGCCCGCCAGGCCTCGGCTCCCGCTGGGGTCCCCCGGGCCCGTTCCCTCACAGCCCCGCGATCCCCATGCCTTGCAGAGCGGCTTCCGTGGCTCCCGGGGCAGCTGGAGAATTCCCCAGACTCCTTCTCTCTTTCTTAGTAATAAACACAGCACCTCTGTCTTTTCCTCAGTCTCCTCGGTAAAGCTTTACCTGCGATTTGTGAGTGCTTTCTTGCTGTGTTTCATTAGAATTTGGGATACAGCCGAAGCGAGTAATTTCTTCTCCAGACTGGTCACGGTCCTCTTGGGTTCCCTGGTTGTCTAGGACAAGTTGTAAAGGTATTTAGACATTTCATGGCCATCGAGGTCGAATTTATTTGGAATCAGAGCCTAAAAGATGGGGGTATTTTTGACGGGAGAGCTGGTCTACAGTTTAGTTTTGTTGTTTTTTGGTTTTTTTCCTCTTCTGTTTCAATTTATGGCCGCGTTCATTACTTTTCAGACCCCCTACTCCCCCCCCCTTTTTTTTTTCCTAGCAGCTGTTGTTTTTTCCTTCTCCAGGGAAAAATGGACTGTTTTGTTCTACTTGTTCTTTCTTTCTCCGGGGTGAAACCTGCACTTTGTTTCAGTTGAGCCAGCTGGATTTTACATTTTCCCTGAAGTGTACTTTTGTTTTTGAACATACATCTTGAAGCTGACAGACACATTACTTGTCAGCGTCAGGGAGCTTGACCTTCGTGTAGATCTCACTAGAGTTTCCCACTGTTAGCGACTGTTGTGAAATATATTATTTCCTTTTTTTGAGCTTTGTTGCTCGCTTTTTGGTTGAGCTCTTCTCAGCCTCCCAAGTAAAGATTATACCCTGGCTTTTTGCATTTTTCTCCCCTTTATTTGGTTGAATTAATTCCTATGAATTAAAGAATGAGCAGTTCTACCATTTTAGCTGTTGGGGGGCCTGAAGGGTTTGGGTTTTGTCAGCATTGTGCCGGTTTTAGCCAAAATGTTAAAGAAGGAGGAGTTGCCTTCAGCTCGGAGCAGTGTCAAAACATATTAAGCCATGACAGATTGGATGTTTTGGCTTCATGACTTTGGCATTCTGACCCCCTTTTACTGTAATTAATTGATTAGTGCAGTTATTTTCCAGAGTGGATGGCTGGCACAGCCGAAGCACCTCTTTGTTTCAGTTATTTGGTGTGTGTGTGTGTGTGTGTCAGGTTTTTGCCCCGGGAGGAGTTAGTGCTGTGCAGCTGTGTAGATAATTGCGGTGTTTGCAGCCTCAGCCCCTTTCCTGTGCCCTGGGAGCTGTCTCAAAGCTCACTTCCTACTTAGAGAGTTCTTCCAGGAATCCCTCCCCTTTCTCCTTTTTATTTTTTTATTTTTTGGCCTGCCAAGAAGCAGCTGTGAGGAGTGGAGGAGAGCAGGGGGCTGCCAGGGGGATTTTCACACCCAAGGAGCAGTGTGAGGCAGTGAAACCGGGTTGTAAACACTGATATAATCCGAACCTCTCCGCAGAAAACTGAATTTCCTCTTGGCCTGACGCACTGCACCTCCCTCAGTATTCCCAGCCCGACCAAACTCATTCTTCAGCTGCCGAGGATGACTGATGGCCGTTCACTCCTTATTCACTAACCACGAGTTGTTTTGCTCCTGCCGCTGGGTTTTGGTGACCGTGGCTGCCCTCCCGCTGTGTTCCAGGTGGGAAGCAGCAGTAATGCTAACGCTGGCAAGCAAGCTGAAGCGGGATGACGGTGTCAGAGGCCCCCGTGCGTCCAACCCAGCGTCTGACTCCACTCGCAGGGTGTCTGTCCGGGACAAATTACTCGTTAAAGGTGAAAGAATATATTGAAATATATTGCTTTATACTGTTATTGAGTGTGTTGGCAGTAAACAGCACTTAATTGTGTATCAATTCCCACAGGTGTTTTTTTAAAAATGTCCTCTAGGACACTTATTTTTGTTGAGTACTGAAAATCAAAACAACTGTCCCTCCTTACTCTGTTGAAAATTAGCCCATCATCAATTAAAACGTGATAAAAAATTGCCACATAAGTGTCACTGAACGTTTAGCAGGAGAATGTCAACACGAGTATATTTGCCTTGGTAAGAAGGTGGTTTTTGAGCTAAACCATAACTGACTGTCATAGGGAAAAAAACATCCTGAAAGTAACAACAGTGTTGTGGTGGTTTTAATGGCATAGGTCAGAGGCAGCACACTTTAAAAAGATTCAAAAATCGGTGCAGAGAGAGGTTTTTGTAGGCCTGAAATCACTAAAAGTTGAGTGTGAAGTTGTGAGTAATTGTATTGTAGTGTAGCATGTTTTAGGAAGGCTGCTGTGGGTTTTTACCAGCTGGTGGAAAAAAAAGCCCCAAACCTACTGCTTGTCAGTTGTGGGTAAATGGGGTAATTAATGGGACAAAAATTAAACTATTTTGTAGTTAAATCAGGAACAACTCTTTCCTCCACTTCAGTTTTTGGTTTGTTTTTTTTTGGTAGCATAGATAATATTATATTTAAAGATCCATAGATGCTGCCAGCTTGCAGTTACTATGGAGTTAAGCTCAGGTTCACTCCCTCTGGCAATAGCTGAGTGTTAGTGGCAGGGGAATGTGTTGTTTAGGTTGAAGTTTCTGCTGAAAATGATCAGCAGCAAATACACTGCTGTTGGTGTGTCAGCTGCCACTGTTGGGATTCATGCCAGACAGAGGAAACCCACATTTCCTGGGCTTGTTTCAGAATGGTGTGAAACCAGCACAGCTGTAATTGCTGATATTACCTAATATATTTTTTTCCAAATTAGGGTAAATTCTGTCAGATATCTGGAGCAAGGTGTCACTGCTGCCTCGTGCACTGGGAGTGCCTCAGCTAGACTGTAGGAATGTTAAATCCACAGTTTTCTCTCTCTATCGTTTTAAGGGAATTTTTATATGATTTAAGTCATGACTGTGATCACTTTTACACTGCCAATTTGGAAATCCTCATTTAACTTCAATTCTGAGAGGGAATGATTCAAGCAGGAGAAATAAGCTCTTTAACCAGCCTAAGCTGCAAAGCTAAATTACTAAATATATATAATCTGAGATTTTCCCTTACCTACGTGTATAGATTTGAGGAGAAATAAACACCCTTCATGTGAGCTACCAAAGAAATTTTCCTCTACCCTTACAGCAATCATGTTTTTCAAAACCATACTCAAAGTCTGCAGGGGAGGAAGAGAATATAATCTGTAGAAAATGAATATTGACATTGTAATTGGAATTGCTGTGGCTATAATGGCAAACCATCTAAGTAAAACTAATTATTTAAGAAACTAAGTATTTTAAAAAAGTAAAACTAAATATTCAAGTTCTAACTAAATATTTTAAAAACTTAAGTATTTAAAAAAACTAGGTAAAACTAAGTATTTAAACTAACTAAGTTCTAACTAAGTATTGAACGAGTCCTAGACTGACAAATGTTAAAAACAGGTCAGTGCTCACATGGCTCTGACAAGCACTGAGAGGTGGATTGTGATGTGATTGTGTATGGAAGTTGCATCCCTGCTGTAAAATGAGTGGTGTAGTCACTTAAAGAGTCACCAGGTGCAAATGGGCCTTAATATAAATTTGCAGAAGCACAGCAAAGGTTGTTGGCAGGGTTTATGCTACTGCTCACTGCATGGAGAATACATGCAAAGGAAAATCAAATTAGAATCAATTTAGAGTGATATATGCAGAGGCTGGAATGAAAAGAGGAAAGGGAAAAATGTAAAGAAAACTCTTGATTGAGTCAAGAGGTTCAGAGTGAAATCCTTTCCATTCTAAACTCGGGGAGGAGTCTCAGTGCAGCTGGATCCAGTCTCAGGCTTGGAGTCAACAGTTATGTCTAAAAGATGTAGCAGAACTTAATCATAAAAACATTCAAATGTTATTAATCAGCTCTGAATATAATATAGATTCAAGATAATAAGATGTATACTATTTGATAGTATGTTCAAGTCAATGCACAGACCTGCACAAAGATACATAAAGATACATAGATATGCACACAAATGTGCAGAGGTGACCCACACATGTATGTATATTTAAAAATTTCTCCTCAGAATCAATGAAATAGTCCTGTTAATCCCTTTTTGGGGATTACTGGAATTTCCTGAAATTCAGGTGAGAATGGTACCATTTCAGTCAGGCTATAATTCAGCTAAGGAATGTTCCAAAGCCATCAGGGAATGGCTGATTATTCCTACTCCCATCTCCCACCTCGTCCAGGCAGCAGTAGTGCCTGGTACACTTCAGGAATGCTTCAGCACTGAGCTCTTGTGCAAAGGCCAGGGCCTGGCAGAATTGCTGAAATTGCAGAGCAGGCCAGAGGTTGGGAGAGAGGATGCACCTCCACAATCCAGGATGCTGTCCCAGAAGAGCTGCAGGAGCAGCTTCCAGTCTGCTGAGGACGGATTCTGGGTGGAAAAGGAGCTGGCAGGAGGAGCAGATCATTGCAGTGTAACTGCTCAAAGGGAGGGGGAAATGTAGTGGGAAAGACTTCTTGGGTTGGGGATGTTCTGTTTCAAGCTGCTCAAGCTAAATGTAGACCATTTGCTTACAAAAGTTTCTAGAATTTGCTTCAGCACCTTAAGATAGATCAGCTGCAGCAGCATCCACCGTGTTGTGAGACTGAGTGGAGTGAGCTTCTGATGTTGAGGTTGTTTCTAGGTCACTTAAAGATTGCAGAAAAGAGTTTGGATGGGAGTGCAGAGCTGCCTGCTAAAGGTGTGCATGCAGCAGTGATGCTGCTGCAGCTGGACGAGCACCAGTGCTTTTATTCTTGTTTGTGTGGAACTGTGACAGCTGAACTCGGGCTGTTGTGCTGGATCCCAAAGTCAGTAGGAGCCTGGGAGACTAGTTGTAAGGAGAAGTTGTTAGTGGTGTGTGTTTTGGCTGGAGTTACAAACAGATAACAGTGGCACAACAGGGGAAAGGCTCCATCAGGTCAGTGTCCTGGCAACAAATCAGAAAATAATCTCTCCTGCATAAAAAAAGAGAAATCCTGGCCATCAGCAAGGGAGGAGGAGATGAGAAAAGGCCCAGAGTGTTCTGCCAGTGGTGAAGCACCACTGTGCTCTTCCTGCTCCACAGTCAATTGGGGATAGTGTAATAAATCCTGCAGATGGATGTATGCCAGCTTTGCTAAGGGTATTATCCAGGCACAGACCATGTCTCTTTTTTTCTGGAGGTAAATTGCAGACAGCCCTCTTTGTGTTAATAGAGAATCCAATCCTGGATCTCTGAAGGCTGTGTTGTCACACCGATAGCCCTGCAGCCCTCAGTTGTGTTGTGTCCTTTGCCTGGTCAATAATACATCAGTGCTGTTTTGATTGAGGTGATGACCACGACCCCAGCCACTGACAAGCGTAGGTGATGCTTACAAACTTTTAAAGACTTGGTGCAGACCTGCATGCTGCCTGAAAGTAGGAAAAATAAGGGCTAATTTAGCTATGATAGCTATTTGCACTATGGGTGTGAAGAAACATCTCGGTTGGTGTTTGAAATAGTGGTGTCAGGCACTGATCTTTATTGGTGGATGCATGTTAAACAGGCTTTGTTCCACTTTAGGTGAAAAGCTGCTCTTAAAATACAGGTGCCTTTTGTTCGTTTTTCCTTAAGTTGTTCCTTTGACTGCTTGTATCCAGCATTGTTACAGACTCAGGTATCAGTCTGTGTCAGGACAGCTGGTTTATTTTATGGACATATTATGAATGGAAATCTCTCTATCACTGAAGTTTTACACCTAGGGAAGTAATTCTGAGTGATTTGGATATTCTCTTCCAGCTGTAGAGAGGGTCTAGCAAAGCACAGCTTTGTTCAGAACTGTGTGTGACTCATCTGTACATCTGTTTTCACTGCATTTCCGAGTAGGCTCAGTTGGAGAGTAAGGCCCTAATTCTGTAGGCCTAGTACCCAAATAAAATAGAGCAAGCAGTGCAGTTGCTTCAGCAGCTTTCATTTTGTTCTGTGCTGCTGAGGCAATTTTTAATGTTCTGTTCATCTCTACAGGGAACTTCATTAAGCTGGGAGCAGGGGCCACATGACTGCTCCTCCAGGATGGCAGGCATGCAGTGCTGAACTTGAAAGGCAGATCTTTTCTGAAATTTAAAAAGAGCTGAGGACAAACCAAAGTGGTGGTTAAGATGAATACTGTATAATGAAGGTGGCTGCTAAATTGAATTGAAGATAGGGAGCATGCCAGGATGGCAGTAGCAGCTTATGGATCACAAAGCTGCATTTTCAGTAGTGCACAGAAATGTCATCGTTCAGTTCTATATCACTACTCCTGCTTAGTTTGATTGTGGCAACTTGAAATAACTTACTGTTATGAATGATGTTCTATTTTTCCAATTTATCAAGCAACAAGATTAAATTTAATAGTAAATTTTTAATAGTAACAAAATGAATACAATCAAAGTATTGGAGATGAAACAATCAAAGTGCATATATTTAAGAATATACAGAATTTGGCAGTAAGTAATTTAGTATAATTGAGGTTCATATAAAGCAAAACCGACCGGGGAGGGGCCCCCCCCACCGGGGGTACGGGGAGTGGCTCCCATTCCTCACGTTCCAAAGCATCCAGGCTAACAATCCCACTTATATACTGTAGGCTACAGAAGGTTCTAGGTGCACTGTGTGACTGAGCAGATGTTTTCCATAACAAGACTTTGAGTCCCATGCTTGGAATCATCCCATTTTGGCCCATTTCAAGGTCAAAACTTTCTATTTCTAGATGCTGTTTGTCAGACCTACGTCCTTCTACTATTCTTGTTTGACTTTCTTCCAACCTCCTTCTTTGACTCCCAACATCTGGAAGATGTCCTTTGTCCTGTCTCACCCATCTCCCCCCTCACTCTGTAACAATTGTCTTCTATTGATCTAAATACAATTTTGTTAATATAGTTACAATTTAATTAGCAGGAATCACATTTATCACACTTACAAGGTTTATTTCTCAGTCTTCAATATCTGTGGCTTTTATAACCATATTTATATAACCAGAAAATATTTTGTTATAAGCCTGAGAAAGTGGAAGTGGGAAACTGATGATGAAAGTGAGGTGTATATCCATTGTAAGTAAAAATGAGAAAAGCCATTTATTTGCTTTCTTCAAGCCTTCAAAAATAGTAATATCCCTCCTCATAAAAACAGGTGAGCAAAGTTGAGAGGGGAAAAAATCCTTTTTTCTTATACTGGTCTGTACAGTTCAGAGGAACTGAGTAGGGAATGCTATAAAGATAAATGAATAAGAATTAGGAGGCAAACAGCATTTCCAGAATTAATAGGATATTAGAATTAGGACTTAGAAAATGGAATTTTTATTAGTGTAAAGGTATTTAATCTTCACCTCTAGAAGTCTCAAAGAAGTAAATTAAAGAGGGACTTAAACAGGAGAGGAGTCTTTTTGAACAAAACCAGAGAGAAGTAATTCTGCTGTGGATAAGAATGTTCACTTGAAGAAATAATGCTTTTGTTTGGTGTAATTGAAACTCCAGCAGGAAGCATAGAGCCTGATTTTTGTGGAAGACTTAATAAACCAAGCACTGCTAAATTCTGATTTTGAGAGGTGAGGGAGCAGAGCAGTGGGGCTGTGGTGTGTGCTTTGAACATTCATAAACTTTGTACACAGCAGGAGTGTTCCTATTTCTGTCTCGAAACCTGTCATTGAGAGGGAGAGTTATTGTTTGTGAAATCATTTATAAATAACTCTGGTTGCTTGTGTTAGGCTTAGGTGCAGCTCAGGAACTTAGAGAAGAGAGAAAAGCTGAGACATAATCCATTTGCATTCAGCTTTTCCAGTGTTTGTGCTGGGTTTAAGTTTAAGCCTCACCTTTTTTCTGGTTTAAAATAGCATTTGGAACTGTTCACATAAGAGCAGGACTCTGCAAGTTCATCTCCCCTTGGGCTGCTCCTGCACCAGATCACACAAGGGTTTGGAATTCCACATGGACTGTTTGGAGTTTCCTGAGCCATGGATTTTCTGGTTGTCTCGTCATCTTCATGGTGTGAATTGAGACACACATGCAAATTCTCCACAAAATGACCATGAAAAGTAGTCAGACTGAATTTTCTTCACTGTTTAGCTGTAGTGACAGTCATTCCTTGAAAGAGTTGTTCAGAAAAACTTTGTTTTTTAATTTAGTGAAGCTTTTGGAGATGTTGGAAGTTCAGTGCTTTGGAGCTCTATTTGTCACTTCCATGCTTTGCTTTGTTTACAAATCTCTTAAATAAGTTGGCAGCCTGCACAAGGTTTGTTTTCTTACAGAGAATGCCAGAGGTGTTGCTTTATGCAGAAAATGTGTAAATTAAAACATCAGAATCTTAATGGAGCTTGAATGCTCTGGTCAAAATGTTTGTTTTCTGAGCAGCAACATACAAAATGCTTCTAATGGCAATGTTGTCACTACCAAAAAGACACAGAATTTGGAAAACTCTCAGGCACTGAGTTTTGGCCTGTTAAATGTGCTTGTTAATTGGTGAATCACCAATGTTTGTTCATATGGCACAATTGCTAGTAACATCTGTGGCCTTTCTTGATGCTGCTTTAAACCTTTAGATTATTGAAGCAGGTTTTTATCTGCTTTGCCTTCACGAAGTTGTTTCATTCTTAGTTTCAATGGTTTATTGCAGAGTTCATTAGAAACCTCAATTTTGGGCCGTTTGCCTTTATTTCCAAAACTTTTGTGTAGCTTTATTAGCACAGCATGCACACCTTCAGAGAAGGAGCACGGTGCTCCCTTTCTCCTGGGTGTGAGCATTTTGTTTTCATGTTTTCACAAGTAAAAGCCACTCATTCTTGTGCCAAGGCAGAGAGAAACAGAAGTGGGGAACACATTACAGGGAGTTTTCACAATTCAAAGGAACTCCAGTGACTGTAAACTCTCTACTGAACCTTACAGGAGGCAGAAGTGAGGCCCTGGCTCAGCATAGCTCAGCTCAGCCCTTGCTGGGACTGAACAAGCTCTGCCTTAAATGTCTCCCTTTTATGGGATCAGGGAAAGGGCAGGCAGGATTCATTAAGCTGAACATCACACAAGCACAGAAAGCAATAAAGGAAAGCAGTCAACACCTTGAAAATAATTGAACGAGGTCCTAAACTTTGCAATCTAGTGAAGATTGATGTGCCTCCCACTGTGAAAGGCTGGTGAATTCAAAGAAAGGAGTGAGGGAATAATCTTAGGAAAAGTTTTCATAGCTGCAGCCTTTGGGGGTTGGTTGTCACATCTTTTTTTATCAACCAGAAAGGGAAAATTGAAATAAAGTTCGTGATTACAGCTGAAATTACCTTTTCGTGTGTTTGTATTTTATAAAGATAGTACTTTAGCAAAATATGGCTCTAGTGCTGCCCTTCAGTGCATGGTTTTGGTTAAATCAGCTATGGCTGCAAGTTTGGGATTTTAAAGGTGAAATTGTGAATTTTATAGGCCAGTGTGAAGCACCATGCTTCTGTTTTCTTGGTTTTTTTCTCTTGGTGTAGCAGGCTGCAGATGCAGGGTGTGCCAAACACAAGGCAGATGGGAGTCAAATAAGCATCATTCCCACTGCAGAGAAATGCCAGGTTTGGGAAGCAGGGATGGCAGGAGAAGTTCTGCAGAGTTAGTGGGAGTTGTGATGAGATCAGTTTGGATTCAGTGCCAAGAATTCTGAATGAAAATTTCCTTCAGATGTGTGTTTTTGAGAGTTGGTATTGAAATAGCTTGCATGTTGTCAACCCAAATAAATGGGCTGTGTCTGTGGAGGCCTGAGAGCTAAGTTAGAAGTGGAAAATAAAACCACAGGAAAAGCCAAAAATACACTCGGTTTGATTTCCTAGGACTTTAGAAGTAAAGGGGGGAGATAACTTGATGCATCTTGTTCAGATGTAATTGCAAGTAAAACCTCAATAAAATACACAAAACAGGATTCTTCCAGCAATTCCAGGCTTAGGAATACACTTCATTTCCTAGGGGCTGTGGAACAGAATCGAGATGCTTCCTTTCTTTTATGAATTTTAAGCTCAGGAAATAAATAAAAGGAGGATTTAATTGAATAGGAATGCATATCAGTAACAAAACCTGTGCTTTGGAAATGCCAGTGCTCTGTGTGGAAGCAGACCTGACACTTCAGTTTTGGCAGAGCTGAACTCCCCATCAAAGGAGGATACATTTGCCATGTCTGTAGGGCAGATGAGCATTTTTAGTAATGAATTGAGTGGCTTAAAGAGAAACTTCAAGGTAAACTTCCACTACAAGGTAATTAATTTTTAAGTAAAATTGGATTTATGGGGTGGTTTGGACTTGAAGAAGGGCTTTATGCTTGCATAAATAATGGTTTTGTTGTTGGCTTCTTTTTCTTTCAACAGAGGTTGCAGACCTTGAAGCTAATTTACCTTGTGAGTATAACATTTAATAATATGCATTTGAAGGGGGAAAGGAGCATTGAAGTGAACGTTTTGACTGAAGTATAAATGCTAATGGTATTTATTAATTCAGGGAAAGCTGTGCAATGCTCCACCACTCTGGCTTGCACAGATATCCTCTGTTGATTCCCCTTACAGGGCTATGGAGAACTGGCCCTTCATTAGTGTCCTTTGGAAGGGATATTGATCATTTGCCACCAGGTTTTGATTGCTGGGGAGTGGCAGCAAAACTTTCATAAAGCACCCAAAAAGTTCCTGGAACTCAAGGGTGTAGTTAGTGCCTCACTCCTGTTTTTTCTTTATTCTCTCATTTTTTGAAACAGGAGATTCTGATTCAGGGGCAGAGCAAATGGCTCAGCTCTCAGGGAACATGAGGTCAATCTGCAGTTTTTTCACTTAAAGATGTAACTTGATGTCTTTGTTCATAGTGAAAATATTCCTGAAAACTAATTTTTTCAAGAGTGATCCATATTCCCAAAAAAACAAAAAAATTGGTAATTTGGTTTTAGACCTGAATCATACTTGATATGTAAGCCTTTATTAAAGACAGTTAAAGAGAATTTACACAGAGTAATTTTATAAACTTTTTTCAGAGTAGGTTCTGTTATAGGGTAACAAATACCTGAAAAATGTGTGGTTTCAGTTACTGCAGTGTGAGTGCATTACTGGGGTTTGTGGACAGTTCTGGGTAGGTTTTTTCAGGCAAATAAGGATTTATAGCTATGATACTATTTAGTTCCTTGGCTACAGAAAAGGAACAGCCAGCTTGATGGGTTAATAAGCTAAAAACTGCATAAAATAAAAACTCTGATAAAATATCCATGACAGAAGCATCTCCTCATGGCAGCCAACAGTGTAGAACTCATTGTCTGATGTAAATTATTCTTTTGCTTCACAGGTACATGTAAAGTGAATTTTCCTGACCCAAACAAGCTCCATTACTTTCAGCTAACTGTAACCCCAGGTAATTTTTTTCTACATGTTACTTTTGTTTCTGTGTGTGTTGGTGTTTAGGAAATGTAATTCCAAGAGGAATTCCAATAAAGCCTTGAGTCCAAGAAAGTCTGGCTGTAATAGTGATTATTTTATTAATGAGAGGGAGAAACTGGGAGGGCTGACTTTTGACAACCAGATTGCAGTAAAATGGCCTTAAAAATAAGTAGGGTTAAGAAATACTCAGATGTTGTTTGCTTACTTTGAGAACGTTTTTCCTCCCAGCCAGTTTCAAGCCACCTTGATTTATTTTTGCATTTGCAGCCCTGTTAGGTTGTGTGTTCCCTTGTACTGATGGCTTGGTTCTGCAGAGGTGTAGAGAGAGGTTACCAGTGTAACACTGCTGGAAAACTTCCAACCTAGGCATGCCTGAAGATGATTAACAAGGAGGAATCTCTATGATTGTTCAAATATGTGAAATCACATTTTTTTATTGTTAACACAAACTTGAGTATCCTGTGAAGCTCTTGCTGGTCAGTAAAAGCTTTTTCAGAAGTTATCATTTCCATGTAAGTTTCTTAATAGCCACCTGAAATTAGTGTTTTCTGTGCATTTCAGAATAGAAGGTTGTGTTTTATAGATGAATTTGCATGGAAATTTATTTAAACTTCACATGCACTCCTCGTGTTTGACACTGTGCAGGTGATGAAATGACAACATTGCTATGTGCCAGCTCAATCTTGTGGGTGCCCATTTTCTCTAGATGCTTTCTGACAGCAGAATTTGGGTGAGGTGTGTTAATCATCCTGGTGCATTACCTGGAGAAACTGGAGTGCTGGAATGTTTCTGTAATCCAGCACTTGGAAGCCAGAGCAGCACTAGGTGTCACTGTTGCTGTTTATTAGCCCGAACCACCTGGCCCTTCCTCCAGCAGAAATTTTGGGTGGTCTCTGTTAACATGTCCATTCATGTGACTCCCTTTTGTGATGGAAAAATGAGTGAGGCTGCCTTTGTCAGTGTAATTAAAAAGAAATGCAAGAGCTAATGTAGAGCCTCGGCCGTGTCATTCGGTGTAGGAGCTGTGCTCATGTTTATTTGGTGGATTAATTCTGCTTGCACCAAATGCCCTTCACTTTACATGGTGCTGCTTTATTGTGTTTTGGGAAGGAGCTGACTTTAGAAGAGCATCACTGTGCAAATGAGTGATGTATGAAAAAGCTGTCCTAACTCCAAGGAATCTGAATCCTAGGAATTGTTTTGTCTGTTCACTGCTGTGCAGCAGGATGCTGCAGGCAGAAACCAGCTGTTGAATGCGGAGTATGGGTTTTGTGCCAGCTTCCTTGCTGAAAAGATCTTGCCAATGAGATGATCTTAATTAACATTTTGTTACTCTAAATATAACTGCACAGCTGAAGTCTCTGCAGTTGCAGCCTGACCCAAGTAAACATCTATTTTCAGCCCTGCATAATTCAGGTGTAGAATCTTGTGATCAGCCACAGCTTAGCACTCTAAAGGCAGAACACAACACAGACCAAGAAGATCTTTGTAGTTTTCTACCTCTCTTCAATATTGAAGTTTTCTCTAGTGTGTGCTAAATCTTAGTTTTCCTTGAGGCAGCAGAGTGGTTGTCACAGAAGTTTTGTGGCTCAAGCAGGCTTGAGCCAACTCTTTTTGTATTGTCTGAACAGTATTCCATGAATCTTGACTTTGTTCTGTGCAGTCATTTTGAATGTGGCTGGTCTTGAAAGGACAGTACAAGAAGCTTCCTTAGTTTTTCACAAAAAGACTAATTTGAATAAGAAAATAAACTTGACCACCAAGCAGAAATCCTTTCAGGCCCCTTGCTCAGCACCTCTCACAAAAACCTTTCTCAGACGGTATTTAATGTCACAAAATGATCCCGGTGACAGGAAGTTTTTAATTTAAAATGATTTTGTAGAAAATTTTGATGAGGGTGGCTGCTTTTTTTTTTTTTTTTTTTTTTTTTTTAATAATTGAAGAGATCCCAATCCCTGCAGTTTTCTGCAGTGCACCATCAGTGGATATTTAGCAGCACATGGTAGAAAATGACCAAGACTTGTATTACAAAACTCTGTGTTCCCAAGGCAGACACTGCTGGTTTTCTCTGCTGTCTGAAGCTTCTCTTCCCTGAAACAGTTGTTCTGCCTTTGAAAAATACCCTTGTGCCACCACTTGCCTCTGTTCTTATTTTTTGCACCAGTATCATATTAGATTAAAATCTAGGGAGAATAAGGAGATAGATGCTTGGAGTGCAGCCTTGCTGCACTGGTATTTGGAGCACAAAATTGGAAGCTGAGGACTAAAACATGGTAATGACCTGGAAAAAAATAAAGGAGGTGACTTTGGGTAGCTTATATGTGAAAAAAACCCAGAAGAGCAAGTGCAGTAAATGCAATTTCCCTGCAGTTCCCAGGCTGTTGGTTGGTGTGGATGTTTGAGTGCCACTCTAGGGGGATTAGTAAAGACCCTGTTTTCTGGTGAAATGCCCACAAATATTGCTAAGCATGGCTGATTCAGGGAGCTACTAGCCAAAATGCATCCTTTGTGGCCTGCCCTAATTATTTTGCATTTTCTTCCAAAGTGAGGAAATAATTTGTTTAAGTGTTTTCCAGAGCACTTTCAGGCATTAAAACACCCTACAAACACAAGCTAAGATTAGGCAGATTGTTGGTAATGAAACTTGAGACTGAAGTGGGAGGGATGCTTGCTCTGCTAATACAGCTTGAAGAAATAAATTTAAGCAGTAGGAGGAAAACTGTGGCTCAGACATCCTCCCTTTTTTAACAAAATCTCTGTGGCCAACTTCCTAAGTTATGTGTTAAAGCTGTTTCATTTGATGTGTTTATTTATAGCTCTTTCCTCACTGTGAATTCTGCCAGAACTTTTTTCCCCACCACTTTTCTATGCCTAAAAAATTGAGAATTTCTGTCCCTATTGAGAACCTATTTACTTGAGAATGCTGGAAGATGACTTCATTGTGAAGGGTTATCTTGTTAATGCAGTGCAAGATTTCTAGCTGGGTGCTGAGGCTCTCCAGAATTTTTAATGTATGTTTGAATGATTGGAAATGAATAGCTTTGTTGCTTTACAAACATTGTGTAAAAGAGGGGAGATGTCTTGCTGTCCTAATTGTGTAAATATATCCTTCCTTATTTGATAGCAGAGCCAGTAGCTTACCCAGTGTGGTTTTTGATGAGTGATTGGTGTCAATAAAATGAGTTGTAGTGTGAGGCAGTGATGAATATTGAGTTGTCTTGGAGGAAGACCTGATCTGAAAGTTCTTGAGTGTTTCTGTTGGGTAGCCATTGCAGTGTGTTCATTAATCCTGAGGATTTCCTTTGACATAAGACATGTGTGGATACATCCATCAGCAGGCATTTATTTCATTTTAGCAGGGGTGCAATGTGAAGAGCTGCTGCATGCTTTGCTCCAAGTCCAGCAAATCAAAGAACTAGTGAAATTAAGCCAAGGAAAATAACTTTTGTACTTGGAAATGTGATAATTCCTGACACTTGGTTAAAATGTTTTACAGTGCTAGGTGGTGGATAAAGTGCAGTCAGCTGTCTGTGTTCTCTTGGATAAATGTGGTTTAGAGCTCATAGGGGATATTGGACCATTTTCCCAATGATTCCTTTCTGGATCAGTGTCTCACTCTGAGTGTGGTGCACATTTGACAGGGAACACTTTACCAAAGAGTATCAGTGTAACTCACTTCTTGTTCTTCAGTAATGGCTTTACTGAAGCCATTATATCAGTATGCTTTGCTGATTTTTATCTCTGTATATTTAAAAACAAAAAATAAATGCTTTTATCTTGACTTTTTTCCTATAAGAATCAGTGCATGTCCCTTTACTTTCTGGTAAAGCATAACATGCCTAAAATTGCTTAATAAATCCAGCACACTTCAGAATTTAATCAGAGTGGGAATGGAGAAGGGATTTGAAAAGCAGATCAGGAGACAAGCAACCTGAAGGAGGATTTTGATGGCCTCCAGTAGACAAGCTAGGGTTTTTTTTGTGGTTTGAAACAACCTAGATAATAACAAAATTCTTCTTAGTCTTTCTGTAAACTATGAATTGTTTCACAGAGCATTTCTTTGCAGTGTTGATTTAAGAAATATAAAAACCTGCATAATAAAATGCTAACCAGCCCTCCTGGCATTCACTGGGGCTGGAGTGCTCAAGGTGGTTTAAGCCAGAGCATCCCTCAGATGTCTCAAACCCCCAGTGTGGGCTGGGTACCTGTTTCCCTTTTTTAATGAAAAACTTCAGTAATGGCAATGCCAGACAAATTTCAGATCACTTGCAGGCATTTCAGCTTCCAAGCACAGCTATTTCAAGAGTTGCATTGACTGTCATGCCATTCTATTAGTCCTGGTTAAATGGAAGTAGATATTTTAATATGTCATATCTGAAATGGAGCCATTTTAATAGTTCAGGACTGAGGCTGGCAGAGAGGCAGACATGTTTTCCTAGCAGATACATCACAGGAAGATAATTACAATGAAGGAGCCTGCTTGCCCTTATTGCAGTACATGCTCTTGCACACATCATTCATACTGCTCACCACAACTGCCAGCACAAATTTGGGAAGATGTGCTCAGTGCTGGAGCAGGATTTAGCAATACATTAGCAAGTGCAGGATTTCTCCAGCTCCTTCCAAAGGTCACTGGTGTGGTACTGCCTGCCATGTGCCAGGATTTTCTTCCTGTTCAGTCCAAGGTTCCTCTAGCTGGGTATCCCTGTTCCTGTGACCAGGATGGTGGATTTTTCTGGGACTGTTGGCTCCCTGACTTCAAATTCCTGCTGTAAAAATGTTGGGACAGCAGGAATGCTCACACACTTCTTGGATTAGGTGGCAGCTGGTAGTGCAACCAGCTTAAGTATTTGGTGATAATCCTGTGCTGTTGTTTTAATCTTGGTGTTTTTCTCTTATTTAACTATTTTCATTGTTTTCCCTTTTCTAGATGAGGGCTACTACCAAGGGGGAAAGTTTCAGTTTGAAACTGAAGTTCCTGATGCCTACAATATGGTGGTGAGTATTTGTCATTAGTCTGATAGTTGTCATTTTAGATTTTCTTTGCAGGTAACAGGACTTCAGGGGGAACTTGGCATTGAGACTGAGAAAGGGTCTTTCTCTTAATAAAATAAGTCTCTGCAACTGTCTGGCAGAAGTTCTTGGAAGTGCAGATGAGTCTGACCTGAGTGTCCTCCCTTCCGGCTGAGGTTCTGCTCTCTCCTGTTAATTATTCATGAGACCTGCATTTAATTTCTTATTAAAAAGTTATATATCTAAGAATAAGTGAACCAAAATGAAGAGGCTGACAGTTCTGTATTTTCCCATCCATTCTTATGCTCTGTTGTCTTCCTGTTGGTAGTTGAGAGTTCTTTCAGAGAGGCTGAAGCATGTGTGGGGAGGATCCTGGAGAAGAGTTTCAGGGAAGATCTTTGGTTCCTGTTCAGCTGTGCTGAGGCTGAATTCAGCATTATCTGTGTGTGGTAGTTGCAGTCACAGCTAGGTAGTGTTTGCAGGTCTGTGGCTTTGGTTGTGGGATGTTTTAAGTTCCCCTTAACTTTACCAAAGAATTTCATTCTATGACAGAGGTCACCCTTACTGACTTTTGTGTAGTCATTTTATTTCCTTTGATTTTTGTATTCCAGTTGTTCACCTAACCAGCACTGCTGCAGGAAAGTGTTTTCTGTGTGTTAACAGGAGAGCTGAAGTTCAGTTTTGATCTGAGATTTTGATTCTCAATTCCTATAATAAAAAAGCTTCTGGTTTGTTAAGGTTCCCTGCTCAGCACTGGCAGGAAAATCTACAGCAAATGTTAATGAAATATTTTTAAATTTGAGTACCTCTCATCCAATACAAAAATAAAAAGTTTGGAAAAATGCAGGAGGTGGAATGTTGGATTGTGGTCAGGCTATTAATGCAAATATGTGTTCCCCAATATTGAGGGAATTATGCTGAGGCTGTGGTTTGTTTCCTGCCAGGCAGAATGGGACTGAAACAAGCGTTGCCTCTTTTCAGGACAGCTCTGCAGACCTGCCAGGGCTCTCTCAGCTCACAGGTTGGGATATCACACCTCTGCACTGGCAAAAGGAGTGCATATGTGGAATTGTGATGGAGTGGAGGAGCATAAAATAAATAAAGAGGAGAAACCTGGAAGATTTTGTATTGTGGCCAGCAGCCAAACCACTCAGTGCTTTGCTCTGTGTAGTGTTCAGGTTCAGCCAGTCTTGGGAAGTTCTTGGTGGAAAGTGGCAAGAAATATCTCAGGGCTGGAATGCAGTTCACCCCCAGGAACCCCTGTCCCCATTAGGGCTTCCTGGGGGAATTATGTTTTTTACAAACTGTGAAGAGAAGAGCTGGGGTTGCAGTTGCAGGGTAGAGTTGTAGTTGCAGTTGCTTTGGGACTAGCTGCTTTCTGGAGAAGACATTTCAAATTTAACATTGATTCCAGATTTCTCTTAGGAGCCACATTACTTCTCTAGGTAAATTCCTTCACTAGTGAAGAGTTAGAGCTACATCAAAATGATCAAATTAAAGATACAATTAATCCATAATTTAAAATAAAATTACAAGATCTGTTGGTACACCTGTCCTCATAAAGTGCTAATTTATCAAGACCTGGAACTGCTAATTTTAAATGAGGGAAGTGGCTGCTTGGAAATGGAGAAGGAAGTGAATGTGGTCACTGCTGAGGCTGGATCTACCTGTGCAGCTGAGGGTGAAGGCAAGGAGCTTGAGCAAGGAAGGAAATGGATTTTGGGAGCTTTGTTGTGCAGAGTGTCACAAGTGTTCAAGTGAAACATCATCCTGAGGAAATATCTGGATTTGTTGGTCTGGGGAGTGTTCAGAAATGACTTGGAACAAGTTGCAAGGAAAAGTTTTGTCTGAAAATAAAATTTTATGTTTGTGCTGCAGTTGTCCTGTCTGTCTAAAAGGGAAAAAGGAGAGAGAGAAAAACCTTTGTGTTATTGTCAGGAGTGGGTTTTTCTAACTTTTAGCAATGAAAATCACTTTGAAAGGATAAAGGAATTCTTTTGTTTTCACAGTACAAAAAATGAAACACCAGTTAATTCACTGTGAGGATTCGGGGATTTTTTTAAAAGAGTTTCTATAAAGCTTTTTTTTGACTCATCAATACATTTCCTGTTTGAAGGTACATATGGTAGAAATTTATTCTTTTGTCTTGATCTAATGGCATGGAATAAATTCTGCTGCTTTCCCTTGCCTGAGAACTAGACAATATCTTTCCAAACAATGTAAAAGTGTAGCTAATTAAAAGCTTGTGCTTTTAGAAAACTTCTGAGATGTTTTGGAGGTCAAAAAGTTTGAGACTGTTTTCTTTGAGCTACTTAATTTTCAATAATGCCATGACTGATGTCCCTTGAGTTATTGCACAGAAATGGAGGAAAGGCAAAATCTGCATTATCAATCCCAAATTTGTTGTGGTGAACATTTCTTTATCTCACATATCTTAGTGTCATTCATATTTTCTTACCTTAAAAAAATTCTTAAAAAGCTGATTGGGAAGTTAGGAACAAAATGTGACAAAACACATGATGCTGTCATGCAAATACAGCTCTTTGAGCTGTTTTGCCTCTGGATTGAAGACATCACTGGAAAAGGTGGAGGGAAATGGCTCCACATTTTATAATGTGTGATTTAATTAAAGTCCTGCAAGGTGCTGCTGTGTGCTGATGGATTCCAGGACACTTCCTATCACAAATAATCTGCCTGATTGAAAGCTGCAAGTCCTAATGGGGAGAGCACAGGGATGGCACAACGTGCTGTTGCTAAGCTACTGAAATTTTTATGTCCCACTCTTTATTTACTTCACGAAATTAGAGCAAAGGAGACTACACTTTAAAAATCTGTATTTCAGAACCCCGCTATGAAATTCAGAAATTTGGTGATCTTACCTGTGGCTTTTCATTTTAGTGTCTAAAATTTAGCTTTGATGCATTCCTGTTCAGTTGGGCACAGGAGGGTGTGTATTTAAAAGAAGTTATTTCTTTGGTGAACTTGTTATCTTTGCATCCTCTGCTGTTCTTTAGCAAATCCCTGATTTGGACAAGCCTCAGTGAAGTTTTTTGGTTTAAATTATTGTCTTAGTAAGTTAAGTATGAAGAGACTGAATGACTTAGAGTGTTTTCCCTGAAGGAGTAAATTTTCTTGGCTTTCTTAAAAGTTATTTTTTTCTAAGGAAAAGCCTAATACCAGCCTGGTTTTTATGAAGACTTGAGAAAAGCTAAAAGGGCAGAGAAATCTGGTTTGATTCTTGTAGATTATCTATCATTGCTTTAAACATACAGACCCAGGCTCTGAATATCAAATGTATTTGCCTTTTTCTGTTTTATGAGTTATAACAGGGTTTTATCTTAAAGGATAACACAGTGATTTGTTTTCTCTCCTGGCAGCCTCCAAAGGTAAAATGTTTGACAAGAATCTGGCACCCAAACATTACAGAGACAGGAGAAATCTGCCTAAGGTAGGAACAACATTCTGTTGGAGATTTTTAACCTTGGAGGTTGCTCTGTTTGATAAAATACTGAATGCAACTGTGGTTGACAGTATTTTTTTCTGCTGATTCTTCATGGAACTTTTAGGAGCATAAAAATCTTTTGAAAGTCTCATTCTTGCTGTGCAGTAGGGACCATGTAGAATCTGAGTTTTCAAGTTCAGACTTAGTATTTTTGTTCTACTTGGGGTAAAAATGTAAACTCCAGCCTAAACAAAATGTAGCTGAGTTTTTTTTTCTTCCCTCCCTCATAACTGAAACATCTTCAGGCCCTGAGGGAGGCTTTGAGGCTTTACTTTAATTCCCAAGCGTGTTAAGAGCTTGAAAATCCTTTATATTTCAAAAAGGAAGGGAAAAAGTGTTCCTTAAACTTGGACAGTAATTATTCTTTCTTTGCCATTTGCTAATTATAACATTTAATATCTGCTAAGAAGACACGTGCCAGTTACAACAAAGCAGGGTTGGGGTCAGGAGAAGTCAGGATATGAAACCTGAAAGCTTTACTTTGCCAGAGTGAGAGGCTTCTGTTGCTGAGTGGTTTTCCTTGATTGTAAATGTTTCCTCTTGCAAATGAATCTGTGAAACTTCACAATTTCATCCTCGATACCTGATGGTGAAATTGGCCAGAAACCAAACAGAAGTGAGAAGCTTGCCTGTCATTTTTCAAGTTAATGGCACACACAAGAAAAAGCAGATGAAGCAGAAGCAAAGCCTGTGAGGTTGAAAGCTGTTCTGAAAATCCAGCATGGTTGGCACCATGTGTATAGTAAATCAGTGCTTAAAGAGAAGCTGGATTTTTCCTCTAGATGGAAGAATCATTTCTATGCTGTGTTGAAGGTCCTGGTGAAAATGAAGTTTTTTTTATTGCCCTTCCTAGGCAGGTCAAGCTCATCAGCCTTAAGAAGGCTTAGGTGTTCTGAGTGCAAGTGAAGGAATGAACAAGTGAGCTGTTTGAACCAGGGGACAACAAATCCCAGCCACCAAACCAGAGCTGAAGCTCCAGCTAGAGCACAGCATCTTCTGATCTTCACTAAAGCCTCACATTCATTAAATCCCAGGGTGGTTGGGCTTGGAAGGGACATTAAAGCTCATCCCATTCCACCCCCTGCCTTGGGCAGGGACACCTTCCACTATCCCAGGTTGCTCCAAGATCCATTCAGCCTGGCCTGGAGCACTTCCAGGGATCTAGGGGCAGCCACAACTTTTCCATCTCTTGAAATGGTTTGAATTACAAGAGATAAATGTGGTGTTTGGAGCATCATAATTCTAATGAAGTGAAGGCATTTGTTCAACATCCACACTCAAACAGTTTGGATTGTCAGATACCTTAAGATATCAAACCTTGGAAATGTCTGGCATTGGATGAAAAAACTAAAATAACTTAATTGCTTTATGCCTGTTAGAAAATGCATTCTATGTATAGTATCTGCAATCAACTTACATGAGAGTCTTTGCATTAAAATAGCTTCAGTTATTTTTAAAAGCAGAAAAAACACCTTCATCAGTGCTTTTCCCCCACACACCTCATTCTGTTTGACAGTCTGGATTAAAACATTCTACATGGTTAAACTTGTGGTCAGGTTTAACAGTTCTGGGTAGGAAAAGTGATGTTTTTATGGACTGCAGTTACCCTGGACCACATTATTAATGACAGATACTAATTAGGTTTGGATATCACCTCCACTGCACATGGGGATAGAAAACATGGAGATTCCTCCAGGACTGATCTCCCCCTTGCAGTATATTGTATTGACTTCAGCTGCAGATTCAGAAGGTTTTACATTTACTGGAGTCATGCAGTTCCCCTTTCAGTAGGTGTTTTTTGAAAGATCCTTTTGAAAGATCTCTTTAGGATTGTGTGTATTTAAAAAGAAAAAATTCCTCACAGCTTTCTTCCATGCAGGAATTACTCCCAGAATGAGAAGGTATTTGTTGAAATGAAAGCTGGGCAGCTGATTGGTCACATCAGTGGCTGTTTTGAATGCTAAAAAGTTCAAAAGCAGCGATTTTGCAGTGTGCCCATAGGAACCCAGATAGAAGGATTTGTAATCATAGGCTGGGAGGTCTGGGAAAAGACCCATTAATGATCATTCCCAGTCTGGAGAAGAAAGAGGGTGCTGCTCTAGAAACAAATTCTATCAAATGAGGAGTATTAAGCTGAAGGGACAATTCTGTGACTTCACTGCTTTCCAGAGTGCTCTGAGAGGTACAAGTGTCTCCTCAATCCTGGCTGTGGTGTCCCCAGCTGGAGATGTGCCAGGAGAGCTCTGAGGCCTTGGGAAGCTGCAGGGCTGTTCTTGAGGCTTAGCTCATGCTCAGGTGCTCTGTCACTGAATACTTTTATAATTTGATTTGGTGTGTTAACTTCCTCCTTGCCTGGAATTTGGCAGTGAGGTGCATGGAGAGGCAAAAGGAAGCACTGCCACACAATTTAATAAGGAACAGACCAAAAGCAAGCTTCTTTTCTTTTGTCACATGGGCACAAACTGCAGCCACAAGATGCTGCTTTTAACGTTGCACGAGTGGTAATGGCAGATTTTATCTTTTTAAAGGCACAGAAATGAGATGAGCAGCACAGTTAAGGTGGAATGGGCTTGTCCAGGTTGATCATCCTGTTCCTGGGATCTCTGCACTGAACAAGGATTGAATTCCCTTGGCTATGAACTTGCCATGTTCATTAAATAACTACATAATCTGTATGGTCTAGTCAGCCACTGTAATTTAAAAATTACTTCATATGCGTCAGCCTGGAAATGCTAAAACCTAAGAGTTTAAGATATTTCACTTTAACCCTCTTATTTCAGTATAGAAGCTGCTGCTGCTGGTGAATTTTTATGCTTTGCTGTGTGAGTTGTGAGTTTTAGATTATTCTTTGTGGATTACACCTTAAGGTATTATGGTGAAATGATGCCTCAAGGAGTTCTTGAGATTTTTTTTCATTCAGATTATTACTTTTCTGAGCAAGACTTCCTGAGCTTATTTCTCAATTGTGCTCTGATCTCCAATGTATCTCCTTCTTGTAACTGCTGAGGTTTGGATGTGAAAGGTCCAGAAGTGCCTGAACACCTCAATGGTTTCTACTTGCA
The DNA here is from genome assembly GCF_052056855.1 of Sturnus vulgaris. Taxonomy (NCBI): domain Eukaryota; kingdom Metazoa; phylum Chordata; class Aves; order Passeriformes; family Sturnidae; genus Sturnus; species Sturnus vulgaris. Next base: position 5,598,189 of record NC_142249.1, on the reverse strand, counting down.
AATAGGTCAGCAGCTTCACTGGGCTTAACATGGACCACAATATACTGGTCATATAGAATTTCTATATGGGTGTGTGCATATAGGAAATTCTGTATTTTACATGTTAATATTCATGTTAGAATTCAAGTTATATTTTAAAAGGAAGTTTTTCCTCCACAGCAGATAGATTAAAACTCTTTCACTTTTTTATCTTTACCTGTAGGAAGCTGAAATCCTTTCACAGAATGATGATGATCCTCTCTTTGCTAATTAGATATCTCTCCCCAAAACACCTTTTTTTTGGATTGGTTTGTGCCAGTTTTGATGAGAGATGGGTCAATCCTGCAAGGCTGTCTCTTCACCAGACATTAACATGTTCTAAAATGCATCAGGGAATAAAAAGAGGGTTCAGTATTGAGCCTGTCACACTTGTGCTGCTGGAGGAAAATAATTCAGGTGTTTTGACAGAGGTTGAGCTCAGATGGGGAGTTCTGTAATGACACTGTGTAGAAGGTAATTTTAGGCAGACATCCAACTCCTGGGGATTAAAATTCCATTACCTGAATATAAATAGTGTAAGAATTAGATCTTATCTTGCAATTACTTCCTTATGTTTTCTGAGAAGGTTTCTGACAAAGGCAGTTTAACCAGAAATGGCTCTGTATAATATGTGTGTGTTGTTTTTTGCTTTTTTTCCAGTTTATTGAGAGAGCACTCAATTGATGGCACTGGCTGGGCCCCAACCAGAACCTTAAAGGTACTGTTTCCTTTTGGATGTGTCCATCAAACTAGATACATCTGTCAAAATCTTTTTTTACCTGGCCTTGGAAAGAAACAGCTGACGTGGTTTGCTCAAGAGCAGGGTTTTTGAGGTGAGGTTTTTGTCTTCCAGCAAATGTTGGTGGCAGCAGTGGAACAGGTACAGTGCTGCTTGTGGAAATGTTGGTGGCTTTGGTGTGGCTGCACGAGGGCTGCTGTGCTAAAAAGTTTTGGAGGTGACTCAGAAGCCACACTGTGTAAGGTGTGCTGCTTTTCACCCAAGGGCAGTCCATAACCCTGGCCATTTCCATGGGATTGACAGTCCTGACAAAATCACTGCAGAGCCTGGTGCTATTCCCAGGAATGCTGCCAGAATTGTTTCTCCCAGATCTTTAACAACATTAGGTGGATAAAGAGTGTGCATCAGGTGTTTGTTTCTTTCAAAATCCAAATTGAAAGTGACCTTTATCTGATACTTGGTTTACTTTTTGACACTGTGAATGAGACCTGTGACTTTCTTCATCTGTAAAATCTCTTCTGAGGTGAGCATGTGGCTTTCTGGAAATAAAATGAGTGTGTTATTTTGTGGATATTCTTAAAGCAGTCTTTCCCTGTTATTTTTTCATCAGTTGATATGATTTTATTCTGCCCTTTGTGCTTCTGTTTTTATCTCATGTTAAATCAAGGCACTGAGTAATTTAACTAGTTCTGTTCCTGTATTTTTATTCAGAGAAAATTTTTAGGCTATAAGTTTTAAGCTTTAGCCATTAAAAAATCAGTACAAGTGCACAAGGAACCCCACAGACAGGAGCTTTTTCTGTGATTGTGGGAATGAAAGATTCAGCAAGAGAAAATGAAGTAGTAGCTGAACTTCAGAAAGAAAAAAATCAAATCAGATGTCCTACTTGGATTTTAAAATTTTTTAACATTGAAACACCACAGTTGTGAGTTGACTTTTTACAGCTTTTCATCACCACAAGGGGAGCAGTGAGAATTTGCAGAGAAGCACTGTGGGCAGTAATTCTGTTAGGGACTTGAAAGTCACTATTTCATTCATCAATAATATGAAGTCAGCCTGGTTTTCTGGAGGAGTAACACCCAGATCTGCCCAATAAAGCACTCTGAGCTACTCCTAAAGAATGAAATTGAGAGTGGGCATGTCCTTCTGCCACAAAAACTCTTAGAAAAGCCATTCAAATAGAGAATACACACAGCAGCCTCATGCACAAACCATACTGAATGCAGCTGCAGCTTGTGTGCTTAACCCTTTAGAAGGTCACGTTTTTGATTGTGTCTCATTTTGGAATCCTTGTGGTGGCAGCAGAGTTCTTATGTGAAAAAAAATCCTTCAAAATAAACTGCTGGGACTTTTTAATTCTTTTTTTTTCTTTTTAGTATCAAATGGGTAGAAACATGAATAAATTTTCTGAAATAAAACTGAAAATTTGCTAAATTGTCTGTAAAAACTGATAAAATATATTTTTAACAGTGTGGAGGATTCTTAAGGGAGGGAAGATCTAACTCAGTTTTGTTTCCCAGCATTTTTTCACTCTTGGTATTATCTCATCCATGATTGAATTCTCTTCAGGTTACCAAGTGTTGAGCTTTCTCTTTTTCCCCTTCTTTGTGCTTGGAAACACGTTTCCATGGGCCACTGTGAAGAGCAGCCTGTGTATGAGTGAAGGCACTAAAAATGTGCTATTTCTGAATTCCTGCCTTAGATGCTTTTTAAAATCAGGTTCTGAGCAGAGTTGAGCTCTTACCCTGAAACAGGTTTAAAACATTAAACATGCCAGCCTGGCTATATATACACTTTTTTAATCACTTTTTTTTTTTATTCATGGAAACACTCTAGAAGCCCAGACCTTTACATAATTTCTGGAGGTGGTTTGATTGTGGATTTTTAGTTGGCAACAGGAGCTTATTTACCTTTCAGTCTCCATTCTGTCACGTTCTGCATCATTTTATTGTATATTTTCCTCTCTCAAACAGCTTGTTCACAAAGCTGGAGACTGCTGCAGTTACTCTGGGCCTTGCTCAGTGTCTGAACTTGATTTTCACCTGTTTTTTAGGTGTGATGGTCAAAATGAAAGTTTCTCAGATTTTTTTTTTTTTTAATGTCACTGGAAATACCAGCTTTTAAATACCTCATATGACTTCACACTGTTGCTGTTACTCTGCTACTGTTTTGTACCCTTCAGTAATTTCAATTTCAGACTCCAAAGTGCTTTAGCAGCTCCTCTTAGTCCTCAGCATGTCCCTTATTTGCCAGGATTATCACCTGCCTAGCTGAGTTAGTTCTCCTTAATAATCCTCAGCTTTGTCCTAAATGCTTGTTTTCATTTTGCTGTAAAAGCATCTCAGGTGATTGATTTTTAAGACCTGAATTTTAAATGCCTGATTGGTTCTAAGAATCAGGCTCCTCCTGCAGTTACCTCTAACTGCAACTCTGAAATTTTATGAAAATTGGTTCATAAATCAGTGGCTGATTGATAGACTTGAAAAATAATCAAAGCACACTTGGGCAACTCTGGAGCATGTGAACATTAAAACCAGTGTTTGAAAATGTGCAGTGGATGTTCACAGGGAGTATTCACCCCTTTCCTTCTTTTTGTAGCTGTGTTGTGATAAGAGATGGCTGGGCTGTTTTCTGGAGGGTTTCCATGTTTGTTAGGTGTGTGTCCATGTCAGGTTTTCACTGAGATGGTTTGAAGTGCTAGGTTTTGTCATTTTTGTGTTACTGCTGGCAGGAGAGACAGGAGCAGGAGTGGCAAACATCCAGGTACTCTTAAACTCCAGATCTGCAAACAGCTTTTCATGCCCACCTACAGGAAACCACTGTTCTTTCAGGAATTTCTCTGCCATAACTCCAGATCCTAGGTTAATAAATATCTGTCTGTGCTATTAGATTACCTGATCTAAAAGGAATTAAGACTCATTTCCAGTAAACTATTGCTACTTGGAGTTGATCTTTAAGAGCTTTGCTCATTGAATTAGTGTTTTAATACTAAATGGCAGTTTGTCCTGTGTGGCTCACTGGTTCTGCCCTTGTTGTCAGGCAGTGGAATGACTTCATTTGGGATCATCCAAATGTCAAACTCATCTCTTGGAGAAATCAATCAGAGGGTCGTGACTTAATTTTTCCAGTTTACCTCAGTGTTTAATTATCAGCCCGAGGAGTTTGGAAAGTACAAAACTTTCACCCATCATCTTAAAGAAAAGAGATGGTCTGCTGTCAAATCATCTGCAATTAGTGTAGAGGAGTGCTTTAATAACTGTCAGTGTCTTCAGGATGAGGGGGAAAAAGAAACCTGTATGCTTTATCTCACATTAATTCTTGTTGCTCAGGCAGTTTTTCATAGCATTATGGTAACATTGTACAGCTGTTGATTTATTCAAATTCTGTTTTGGAACGGATCTTTTTATGTGTCTTCTTCACTTGTAAAAATTGAATAAGCCTCAGAAAAAAACTTCAGGCCCAGTATTTAGAAAGAGAAGCTATAAAGCACTGAAGACAATCTTTTGTGTAGATCTGACGTTGAGTTTTTTGTTAAAATAAGCTTCAGGAAATACTTTTCCGGGGATATATTGTGTTGTATTTTGACTTTATTATAAAATGGCTTTATCATTTTAATAAGAAGTGATTTATTTCAAGCCAAGACACCCCTCCATACATGGGCAGGCTGGTGAAAATATATAACTCATAGCCTTTGCTTCAGAAAAGATTTGCAGAATTTAAATTTTCTCTCTTTAATGTCCCCTGGCAGAGCCAAATCTTTGGTTTAGGTACAGTAGCTGTTATTCTAAGCATGTGAGTCAGGAGAGCTGAGATACCTCAGTAAATGTAATTAAACCATGCTTGTTCTCCCCAAACTGTTGATTTCTGAATATTCAATTTGAGTCAGCTTTAATGCACTGAGCAGACTGATCTCCAGAGGGTGATGGCTTCGTTGTTGTAATCACTGTGGTGTAGTTCATTAAGAATCTATCAGAGAATTCCCCAGGGAATAACTTCCACTAAATTATCCCCTTGTCCTGCAGTAACCCCAGGGAGGAATGTCAAGGAGTCAGTGACAAAGTGATCGATTTGAGAGGAGTGCTCCTGCATACTTGGCACTTCACAGCTGGCTTGATCTGGGAGAGGAACAGGCTGGAATTGTTCCTGGTTTCTTTCCCCTCCAATATTTAAGTACAAAAGAAATGGTTTTTGCAGCCTTCCTCCTGGTTTTGTGTTTGCTAACTGGAGCAGTTCATGCCTTTTAAGTTACCCAAAGCCCTGGAGGAAGCTGCTCTTGTGTTCGGGTGGGAAGCAGGGACAGGGATGGCAGGCACATGACAACTGGGGTGCCTAAAAAAAAGTGGCATTCACTTTCTCACCTTTGTCTAGGTGGAAACGATGTTCTTCAACTTCTGCAAGATTAGAGAGGAGCAGGAGGGGAAATTTATTTCGGAGATGACAGTTTAGGAGGAAAGACGTTTTTTCCTAAGCTAAAAGGTGCCTATGTCTGTGGAAAGAAAACAGCTTTTTTTGATCCCCAGGAGCAGTGATAAATTTGGTGGGGTGGGATGAGGTGTGCTTGGTGCAGTGAAGAGAGGAAGGAGCTGGGATTGTTTTGAAGAGATGGTGGAAGAAGGGGAAGGGAAGAGGAAAAACACCTTGAGTGATGTATGGGCAGACAAAACAGCAGAGAGCTGCCCCAGGACTTGGCTATGAATGGCCTGGACTAGAGCAAGCTGAGCTTTGCAGTGGCATTTCCAGTCCTTTTTAAAACAAATTTTAAAAATTAGCTTCAGACACGTGCTTGTGTAAATGACTGCTGCTCCTCTTGTTCATCTGACTGGGTTAAATTGCTTGTTTATAAAAATTGTTTAGCAAGGAGCTTTGATTTGGTCAGTCTGTTAGATCAGAAATGCTTCTTAGATCTCTTAAGCGAATTTCTTTGATTGGAAGTTTGTTAGGTGCTTTTGTCTGGTTTGCTCTCTTAAATTCATGTATTAAATATACTTTGCCTGTAAAAGGAAAATCTTAATTTGCAATTTCTGTGCTTGCTCTCTCTCCAGAAGTGCCTGTGGTTGTGTTTCTGAAACCCTCGTCTGTGGCATGGTTTCAGTGGCATTGCTTTTGTCAAGTGCTTCTGAGAACTGTCACTTGGCAAGATCAGTGAGTGAGTTAGGACCTCGTAGAAATGCAAAGCTTTGAGACTTCCTGGCCTCAGGAGAGGCTGTTTCAAAAGCTGCATTCAGGGTTTTGAGTCGCTGCTCTTGAACTTCAGACACTGCAGCAGCAGCAGGTTTTTTCTCCTCGTTTGGCATGCCGTAAATAAATCTGTGGGCAGGGATTTAGTGTAACTTTTCACTCAGATGCAGCACAAAAATAGTCCAGAATGAAAAGGGACAATTATAAAGGAGTGTTTACAACAGTCTATTGATCTTCTGACTTGCCTGTGTTGACTTCCCTGTGCTCCAGCCCAGAATGGTGGCAGTGCCATGGAGCAGAGTTTGCTTCCCTCATTATTCCCTGATCCCCTTACCCAGTGTGGATTTAGCCAGCTACTGCTGTGCTTGGGAACCCCAGTTGTTGATTTCAACCACCATCACTGCCTCCTGTGAACTAGTGAATTAAACCCACTTGCATATGCAAGACCTGCCTTGGAGACTGCCAAAGGCATCTGAGCCACAGGAGACATCTCAGCTGATGGGAAACCAAACAGGGAAGAAAGAGCCTGCTCACAGCTGGAGCCAGATGCAGCAGCTCAGGGAATTTGGCAGCCCTGGCTGCAGGTACAAAAAGCAGGTTTGGTAGAAAAGCAGAAGCTTTATTACAGCGAAGGAGAAGTTTTTGAGCTGTTAAATCTCACAAGCTCTTCAGTGGCATGCACATCCTTTTAGTTGCTCAGGAAAACCCCAAAGCAAACATCCAGGCCAGTGCTTATCTGCATGCAGCCAGCAGCTCTGCTGCAGTCAGTAATGCTGAGTGATTATTTCTGCAATTCAACAATGTTGAGTTTTTCAAATACCAAATACTTGCCTCACTTTTGCTCATCTGTTCCATCCCACTTCCCTTTTGCAATATCCTAGATTTAAATCCAGGCTAGCCTCGAGCTCATTACAAAAAATAATTGCCCTCTGGTAGTAATTTAACATTATTTTTTATGGAGCAATGCAAGAGTATAAAATGAATCCAGCGAATCATCGAACTTGAATAGATGGAAACATCAAAAATGGTATTAAGACTTCCACAGGCAAATTATTCAGTAATAATAATAATAATAATCCTGTTATGCTTTTTGCTGTCTAGAATGGCAGTGGGAGATGTACAGCATTCTGACAACTTGTGACTGTAGAAAGGTTTTTGTTGGTTCTTTTTGTTTTTTAATAAAACCTGAATGAGTCAAGCACCCCAAAGCATTAAAATCAGGGTTCAGCACATGAGAATTTTGGAGTAATTGATGATATAATGGGAAAATATGACATCACATCTCCTTTTTGAGCTGCAGCATTTACTTGTGTGAAGTATGGGAGCTTGTACTGTTCTGTCAGGAGAGAGCTCTGCTGGTGTCTGGGGAGCTTCTGGCAGGCCAGGGGCTTCAGCACAGCTCAGTGTAAGGAGAAAATGAGCTCTTGAGGATTTTACAAGGCACTGACTTGCTCCTGGTTTGTTCTTTTTTAGCCATGCTGGTACTTGAGCAGCTGTGGGCAGTTTGTAACCCTGGGAATGCAGGTTTGGCATGTAGGATTTGGAAATGGCCAGACCCCAGAGTACTCACATGACCTTGCACGTCTTCGGGGTGGTTTGAATGCTCAGTGTTGTGATTGTGCATCACATTCTGCAACTGCAGCCTGCTGTTTCATGCTGTAGGTAGAAGGCAACTTCTAAAAATGTTGTTTTTTCCTGCATCTCTGCCTCCCTGAAGGACAAGACAGCCTTGGAGGGCAGCAGTGAAATGGGCTCCTGACCTTTGGGGGCAGAGCATCTACTGGGGCAGAGGGGTTGCCCAGAGCTGCTGATGCCTGGATGTGGGAGAATCAAGTGGAAATTGAGACTTCTGCCTTTTGCTACTCTCCAGGCTCTCCACGCCAATAAATCTTCCTTAATTCTGTGACTTTGGCACATCACTGCATTGGACTAATAATTTATCCTTAGGATTAATACAGCTTTTCTTAATACCATGCTCTGCTGACCTTTGGTTTCTGTGCCAGCTGTTGAACAAGCACAGAAACTTCAATAAACTGTAAAACAATGATTTCCATCTGTTTTTTGCAACAATTCATTTTCTCCTGCTTGCCAGGGAACTGACAGAATTGTTGTTTGGGAGTAAGGATGACTGCTCAGCACTAGAGCCTTAAAATTTACAAATAACTGTAATTAAATGTCTGGGTCACCCCTTTTGTGCAATTGATGTATCTGAAGGTGGTGAGCACGTTTGAAAATTGCTGTCTTTGCCAGGTTTGAGGAGGTGCTGAGGCTGGAAATGCTGACAGTGCCAGGGCAGATGGATGTTTTAAAAGCAGATAAACTGAGTGGGTTGTTTGTGTAAGATCAAAGGGAAATTGGATGGTGAGAGGCTGTTGGCTGCGTAATGCTGACATCGTGTCTTGTTCATTAGGGCATAATTGGACAGTGTCCTTAAGGGATATGGATTTCTGTGGTCCACACTCTCAGCACAGGGTCCAGAACAGGAAACAAGCTCAAAGACATTTATTTATTGCAGTTCTTTGCTGTGCATAGGAAGTTTTTTACTCTGAGGCTGTATCTTGTAAAGGATGCATTTTAGCTGTGGAATGACTTGAGACATATGCTTATGTAAGAATAGTATTTCTCTACTCCTACTACAGCTCTTCTCTCTGATATTTTGACAGTTTCAAGCATTTGTTTGGCCCCTTTTTAATTTTAAGAGTAGATTGCTGAATTAACTTTCATTACCCACCCTTTAAGCAGTGCAGTTTTCACTTGGTGGCATATCCTAAAGTATCACTGCTCTCTTTGAATGGAGGAGCAACAGGAATACACACAGAAAGATCTGACCTCCTGTTTGAATATGCAGTGTTTGGTTTCTGCTGACTTCTGAATATCAAGTAGCCATGAAATGGGAAAGCTTTTTCAGCACTTTGATTAAAATTAGTGAAACATAACTCATAATGTAGATTTTTTTTCCAGTTATTTAATGGATTAATAGAAAAAGAAAGCTTGTGAACATGTTCAGAACTCCTGAAATGCATGTCTAACTAACTGTGTTGTTTTTTGGTTTTTTTGCAGGATATTGTCTGGGGGTTAAACTCTTTATTTACTGTAAGTAAAGGAATATTTTGCACATCCACTTTTCTTTTTCCTGTCTGGTTTAGTTTCAGCATCACCTAATGCTAACTCTGTTGCCTCTGAAAGTTTAGGTCTTTATTTCCCTTGGCTTCAGTGGGTGTTAAATGAGTATGAAATCAGCTTGTGCTGTTGTTTGTGGACCTCATCCAGACTCAAATGCTAACTTTTTCTACATGGGTTTTACTTTGATTAGAAATATTAGGAAATATTTTGATAACAGATTATCTGGGATCTTCTACACAGTATGAAACTCCTTCTGCTGATTTGCAGGAAATAAAAATTCATACTGCTCTGAGAAGGAATTGTTTGTGTTAGTCTTTTTTAAAAAAATCCTATTTAGGAATTAAAGACTGCCCTGCAGTCTCATTCCTCTTTTGAACACTAACATTCCTATTCAGGGGCCTTGGTATCCATCCACAGAGTTTGCCAAAAAACTGATTTGTCACATAATTTATGTGACTTCATTCAGGGGTCCTCTTTCCTCCCCTTTTTTCTAAAGAGTGGTGAGAGCAAGGAACCTGTAATTGCAGGAGCACCTTGAAAATGGAGGAGAGGGACAGGTTACCTTTTTTAGGGATTCCTTTCCTCAGCCATTGCTGCTGAGTGGGAGGGTCAGGAGAAAGCAAAGAACAGCACTAACTTGATGGCCACATTTGTCATCTCTGGAGGGACCACCCCAACCACTCCAGGCTGTAGAAGGAAACTTGGATTTCCTGGCATCCCAAGTCTTGGTTGGTTTTTTCAACAACTTCTTTGGGAAATCGATGTAAAAGTTTGGAGAGCATTTCCCTTTCCAGCTAAAGTGAGTTGCATGCCAAGTCAGTGGAAAGAAGCAAAATCCTCAGGGGCAGAGCTGCACATAAAAATATTGGGCAGAGAGCTGCAGAGAGTGGTGGTCATGCCTAGGAGCTCATGGGGATTTGGCATGGCTGGTAAGAGCTGTGCTCCCCTCCTGGATTGCCCTCACATCCAGCTGCTTGTGAATAATTAGGCTTTGAAAAGCTGCCACTGGGGTCACACTGGTCTGGCAGATTCATGGAGGGGTTTATTTAGGAAAGGGAGTAAAAATGAGGTGGGTTGGTGTCCTGATTTGGGTGAAATGTGAGGTTTGCTGCTTGAAGATGAGTCAGGGGCTGCCAGGAGCCTTTGGCATTGTGGAGCAGTGATATTTCACTTTTACACAGGCTGACCTTGGACTGGGGAAAGATCTGGGCTGCAGGCAGAACATTCAGTATTATCTTTAATGATGATGCCTCTTCTCCATTGCTTTTAACCCCAGACCCTTTCTCCTTCCAAACTTAATATTTGAGAGTAAACTGAGAGATCTGAGGTTTGTTGTGGCTGTTTCTACTCCCTGACCCCACATGCCCTTAGTTCTCAGGGTGTTTGCACTCTTTTTTCCTCTAGGCCCTGTTTGTCCCAGAGCACCAAAACTTCCCTGTCAGGGTCAGGCTCCAGGTTACATAGCTTCTTCACAGAGAGAATTAAATTGCTTTCCTATGGAGGTGGAATTAGGGAAACTCCTAGTTTATCACCACACTCTTTGCAGCAGTTTTTTTGGAGGTTTACTTTGCTCTCTAACAAAAATCAGCAGGAATTGTGCCTCCTGAAAGGTTGACTGTTCCTCCAAAATTTAGTTTTCCAATAGAAATTCACTTCCAGATGGAGCTGTATGTGGCCCACACCAGAAGGGTTTAAATGCCCCGGTGCTGTGGTCATTTAATGGTGCTGTGATTTGGTTTCCAGTTACTCATTTGCATTTACCTTTGGCGAGGACACCACCAAGACAACGATTAAATGGCACCGCCCAGTTTGCTTTTTGTTTCATTATCTTGTTCTTGAGGGCTTTTGGGCTCCCTGTGATGCAGTGAGTGGGAGCCCCTCAATGTTCCCTCTGTTTCTTTTTCCAGGATCTTTTGAATTTTGACGATCCTTTGAATATTGAGGCTGCAGAGCATCATTTGCGTGACAAGGTGAGTCAGTGGTTTATTTAAGGCAGCTTGTTCCTAAACAAACACACATTCTGTACTCAGCAGTTCCCAGGCACAGTGCTGGAGCTGCTGCTTGAGGTACTGGAGTGACTCATTGTATCAGCAGCCAGTTATTCAAACAAGAAATGCATTCTCTGGGAAAGCAAACCCCACACAGCAGTGTTAGTCACCGTGTGCTGGGATTGTGGGCCACAGTGTGGTCACAGCCCCAAAATAGATGATCTTTTCCTTCTTGTGGCTTAGATTTCCCTTCAAGTCGTGCATGTTGTGTGCAGCAAGCTGATGGTGACTTGGTTTGGCATGGTGACATGAGTGGCCTTTGCCTTAGAAGACCTGTGCAAAGAGTTCCTCTGTCTCTTTCCAAAGGCAGCTCTTCCATGTTGCATATATTAATAAAGCCAGGAAAAATCTGGAGTGGAAACTTCTGTTTGTTTTTTTTTTACTGATCCTAATTTTCATTATAGGCTGGGCCAAGCAGAACATGGCCTGGTGAACATAAACGAGCAAAAATGCCAATTTCTCCTTTGTATCCATCTCCAAAATCCCATCATGTTACACTATATAGATGTATTCCTCAAGCACATGGAACTCACACTTTGTATGTTCAAGACCTCTTGTTCTAATTAAACTCTTCCAACACTTCTGTTGAAGTTAACCTTTAAGACTGAAGGAAGTTTCCAGGTAAGCAAGTGTTGATTTGAAAAGTTCATTGAAAATACAGTCAGGCAGTGCACCTAATTGATCTCATTTTTTCAAGAGGAAATGCCAGGATTGCAAGTTGATCTTTCCAGCTCTTTTTGATTAATGAGCTCTTGTATCTATTCTAGTATTCATCCATGTTTGCAGGGCTGAGATGAGAACATAAAGCAAACCTGGAAAAAATTGTTTACAAACCTCTGAAAGAGAGAGGGGTTTTGTTTTATCATGGAATCCCAGAGCCAGGTTTGGGTTGGAAGGAACCTTAAAACCCATCCCATTGCACCCCCTGGCCTTGGGTGATTAAAATTGCTATCTTGCACCTCTCAGCCTCATTGAGAGATTGGCAATCTTGGGAATGCACAGAAAGGAAAGTGCTGCCTGATTTAAAAGACACACCTCCCTCAAAAGCAGAGATGAGCCCTCAAAAATGGTGCTGCTACACTAATTGTGTGGAAGTTGTTTGAATAAATGAAAAGGAAATTGAGCATTTTTTGAAGGTCTTCTAAATCACAATTTTTTGGGGAAAAATATTTTTTATTTGTGAAACTCCTAGCAGTCTCATAAGCATCTGTAAAATTCATATTGTGCCATTTTAATATTTTTTTTAGCTTAGCTGAATTTAATATAGGTTTTTCATTGATAGTGATAGCACCAGGTGGGGCTGGATTTTCTATAATGTGTTTTGTGGTGACATCAAAAAAAACAGTGCTGCCTTTGTGGAGAGAATAAATAATTCAAGGGAGAGAAAAAGCTGCAGTTGCAGCCTGAATTTTTTTTTTTTTTGCTTCCCCGTGGCAGAGCTGTCATATTTTACATAAATACTTTGTTGTGGAGTCACACTGCTGTGGTCCCATCCTGGCTTTTAAGAAATACTTGCAATGCCAATAGGATTCATATGGGAATGCTAATTAATTTGTTTACACGTGTAACACAATTATACAAATAGTGTCTATGTAGTATATTCTTGCATGTACAGTATCTGTATGAACAGATGTGCAAATCCTTCTGTACACAAACATCTGTGTGCAGCAGATCCTGCCAGGGTGTGGTGTGGAGCAGCCAAAGCACTGCACCTCAGCCTGTCTCTGTGCTTCTCCCAGGGGAGGTGACTCACAATTTCACTGATGTCCCTTTTTGAAATCCTGCCATTCCTCTGCTGACATTCCAGGCTGAGCCTGGCTGCCTGAGAGGGTAGCAGCTAATCCCAGGCCTTGCCTGTGGTTTTTGAGAGCTGAGGCTGGGGTTTGGTCATCACAAATGACTCCTGCCTTGCAGATGCTGGAAAAATTCACGTCAGAGATAGCAAATCCTTCTTGCTGATTCTGTGCTGGGAATGTTTGTGTTAGATCAGGCTGGAAGGGGCAGTTAGGATCCCTTCCTCTGTAAGGCACCTCTCCATTTTTGCATTAAATCTTTGGTGTATGACTGAGCATGTAACTGTAGCTTTTGGAGAAATAGCCTTGTTCTAAGATGTCAAATTCAGAGCTCAAGTTCTAGAAATTGATTGGTTTGTTAAGCTGTCTTACCTGAGATGTGTGTTAGTGCAGCTTCAGCTTCCAGCCCTCCAGGAACTTCCTTCAGTTCCAGGAAGGAGCTGTCAGTTACTGAACTTGCTGTTTTTCAGCTTCCTTCTGCCAGTGAGCATCAAATCACTTTTGCAAATTATTTTTAAAAAGAAATATGTTTGTTTATGCAGCTTTACTCATTCTACACTTCTCCCCCACACATCTTGCTTGGCAGGCTTTACAACAAATTTGGGCAGTGATCAACATCTGTTTTCCCAAATGCTGGACATCCCTGGTGCCCACATTGCTCTGCAGCATCCTCTCTTGGTGTAGAACTCAATAAATCAGAATAAAAAGATGATCGATGTCTCCTGTAAACTAAGCAAGGAGTTGCCCAACATGGTCTTCTCACACTGGTACAATCTCAGCAGTTTGGTGATGGGAATTTTCTTGCTGAATTTAAAGCAGCTCTTACTAATGAATGAGCTTGGAGGACTCTGCATGTAGCACAGAAGTCAGTGTGTCAGTAGTTATGGATACCCAGAGCCATTAATTGTCTATCAGCTCAATTCCATGGATCCTAAAGCAATGAGCAAGTGTTTAAGTTTTAATGACTACTCACTTAAAAATGATGTGAGCTAAAAATTGGAGGATTTGCTGGTTTTTATACAGCAAACACTTAAAGCTTTACTGATCTGCTGAACAGTGAAGCAAGAGAGAGCTTGGCAGTGGAAAACCAAGTGAGCTTAGTGCTTCAGGAGGTGTGTGTTCCTCATGCAGAGGTGCTGTGTGGCTGGGGTTTGTTAGCTGAAGTCCAGGAAATACTTTCTGTATGTCCATCTGTCATGGCTGCTTTGGGAGCTGCTTCAGGACATTGCTTTTACATTTCCTGGTGGTGTTTGATTCTGCCAAAAGAACATTTCACAGCCATTTGTACAGCACACAGCAGAAGATTTATTCATTGCATGCTTCATGTGGCTTCAAGTAGAAATGTTTTTCCAAGTACTGCTTAGATTTCTTTCTCACCTAGGCCTGCTATGTCAAGAACTCTAATGCTGTGTTTATTTGGATTATATTTACCTTGTATTTGGTGCAATTCAAACAAACTTTTGTCATCCTGCAGCTTAGCAAACACTCATTTGCTTTTGCATCTGTGTGCTCTGCAGTTGTTTCAGTAGTAGGAGAAGCTGAGTTGTATCTCCCTGTGTTGTTTTCCTGCACAATCTTTCCATCTGTCAGCACTCAGAGCTTTGTTCTGTGTCCTTGTGAAAGACTAAGGCAGATTGTACTTGCCAGGGAATTCTTCCTCCTTGTGAAAATCCAGCCTACCATATTTGTTTGCAGCTCTGAAGTGCCAGAGCTGAGAAATCTAATGGGAATAGATGTGTGTTTGCCAAGGATCCACTTCAAACACGTTTTTTACTTAATTCAGTGAGCCCTGATTTTATTTGCATCCTCCTTGGAAAGCAGCATTTAATGCTCAATTATTTTGCATAGATTTGTTTGCAGGAGTTTGGCTCTGGATTGACTTCTGCAATTAATTTTAACTTTTAAAGTTTAATTAATGGTTTCTCTGAGTGATAAAGGAAGTAAGGTTTTATTTCAGGATTGTTTCTGTGGAGTTGGATTTATGAAGTTCATGGTGTTTCAGAATTTGAAGCTGCCTTTTAAGATTTTTCTCTTAGGATTGTAATTGCCCTACACAGCCTCAATTCTTTATGAAACTTGGCTTAAAAACCCCAGTCTCTCCTCTGAGCTGCCTTTAAAGGTCTTTAAAGGTCTTTCTGATGAGTCTTGTGGGATGAATGTTTTCCTGGAGTTACTTGAGGACTGTTGCCCTGTCTTCACTAGTAAGAGCATCATTCTAATTCCATTAGAAATTCCATTGATAATTAGGAGCAGTCGCTGAGTATGGATTTCACTGAAGAATTTTATGACCTTTCATAATTGTGGGCAGTTTTTTAGAGTCCTTAAACAGCCAACAGTTTAGCGTTTTTATGGAAGAATTTTGATTTCTCAAGCATTCCTCAGAGCAGCTGTTGCTGCCCCATCCCTGGAAGTGTCCAAGGCCAGGTTGGATGGGGTTTGGAGCAACCTGGGATAGTGGAAGGTGTCCCTGCCCATGGCAGGGGGTGGAATTAGATGAACTTCCAACCCAAACCAGTGTGGAATTCTATGAAATCCCTGGGAAACTCAGCAAGAACCAGCAGCACCTGGCAAAATGTTAGGGCCTGGGCCAGATCCCTCCTGAGAACAGGTGAGCCATGGAAAGAGAAGGTTGTCAGCAAGTAATGGAAGTAAGAAACAAATAGAGATTTTCTGTAGAGGATCTTGAGGCATCCCTTTGGAAACACACAGAGTTGAATTTCCCCCCAGATTTTCCATTTGCATCAAAAACTGTCATTGCCCAGCACAGCCTCCTCAGTTTTGGAGCCACCAGAAATCACCACCAGGCTGGGATTGTAAAACTTTTTTCACCAAGAGTGATTTCCTCCTTGTTGGTTTGTTTGGGTTTTTTTAATCAGACACTTAGGTCTGGCCTGGGAAGCACATCTCAAAGTGGGGAGGGATTCCTGTGCTCATGTCTCACCTCAAGTTCTGTCAAACACCAGTCTGAGAGCCTGGGGCTTTCTCTCTGAATTACTCCCCAGGGTGCTCAATAGAGCAGCTGGCAGGTCTGGGATCTTTTATCTCTGCTGAATTTGGGGTAATTTTGTCCAAAAAGCAAGCACTGCTGGTGCCTTTAGACAGCTAAAGAGTCCCAGAGCTCACTGACTCTGTGTCATTTCAGATCTGATCCTTCTAAAGACTCTTCCAAAATAATGTCATGGCCAGCTGGACTTTCATCCTCCTGCTTTTTTATTTCTATGCTTACACATAATAAGGGCATAATTACATTTAGATTTAAGCCTTCCCTCAAATTCCATATTTCTGGATAGCTGAAGAGAAGCAACTAAATAATGCTTTCAGATTTGGATTCTGCTTTCTCATCATTGGTCATGGTGGAATTAGTCTTCTTCTGTTAATGTAATTCCCTAATCTGTTTGAAATGCTCTTTGATACATCTGAATGAAAAGCATGCTATAAATGCCAGAGTGTGCCACAGGTATGTTGGATCCTCTGCAGGCAAACTAACACAAAATGAAATTCAACTTGGGAGTTGAGAGAAAAAAAATATTCATTATCTGTATTTCTTCCTCAGGTCTTCTGGTTTAAGTGATCTTACAGTAGCTTCTTTGTTTCTCTGTTGTACCTGCTCTATCTTTATCACTTATATTGCAAAGGCATATTTGAATATTTAGCTCCTGCAGGGATTCTTCCTGTTCAGAAGACATCAGGTCTTTTCCCTGCCACTTCCTTACCTCCAAACTGCTTAGATTCTGCTTTTTTTTTTTCAGTTTATTTTTGGCTTAATTCCTTGAGACTTAAATCTGTCTGGGAATTAGAAACATTATCCACTGATCTGTAGTGATTGTTGGCCAATTTGGGTGCAGAACAGCTTGTTTGGATAGCAGTCACCAAAATTGTCCAAGAGTCTCTAAAACACATTTTTATAAAAAACACTTAGGGAATATAAAGTATGGTAAATAATACATCATGGTCTGTGGATGCTGCATCCTGTCACTGTGCATTTCAGAGGAGATGTTATTTGTGGTAAAAAGCATTAGAAATAGTTCTAAACAAGCATTTTCTTTTCCAGATAATTGTGGATAATCTGAGTTCTGTGATGGGTCCCTGAAGAAACAGAACAGTTGAAATGCTTTTCTTTTGCATGGTATTCCAAAGCACATGGGTGGGTCAGAAGTCAAAGACCAGCTCTTTATGACCCAAGTTTGTATCCTGTTTCTATCTGAATATTTCTTTATTGGATTAGAGCCAGGGAATGCACTCCAAGGGTTGTTAATGGCCAAGTACATTTTCTAATGCCTTCCCTAAGGAATTTGTAAGAAATAATGCTCATTTAATTCATTCACGCATTATTTTTAGCCCACTTCTCTTTGTCAGGCTTTTCACCCTTGCAAATGGTTTCCCATCACAGCCAGCTGGAAATTTTTCCACACATATCCTTATAAAGTTCTGTATTCAAACAGTGACAGTGATATATGAGGAGTTCTGATAATTACTGTTACCATTTTCTAAGCTCAAATGTCAGAAGTTTAGTGATGACTCAAGGCAGCTGGAAAACTTGCTTTAGAACAGAGAAAATACTTCAAAAACATTTACTTGAATTTAATTTAATGTAGTCTAAAAGTATTTTATTTTTATTATTATTGTGTTTGAGCTGGTGCTGGAGGAGCAGTGTTCTGGGTTTGGGTGTGCAAGGTGCTCCTAAGGCATGAACAGTTGCAGCTGAATTATTTTTAAGGGGTTAAAAACCCAAAGCATTAAAGTTTGATCTCTTAACCATGGCATAAAGGAGTGGGAAATCAGCAGTAAGCACAATTTTCTGGAATTTTTTTCTGGCACCACGCTGATGGTTGACTTCAAGTATTGCCTGGGTTAGCCCTGCATTTATTTTGACAAAGTGACAGGAGAAAAGGGGATTGGTTCCAGCTGCCAAGTGAGGTGTTGTCAGGGATTGGGGCTTTTCCATGGACTCCAGCCCTCTGTTGGCAGACTTGAAAGGAACCTATCTGCAAACTTGAGCTTGTCATCATGTCCTGCCTGCCTTGTCAGGAGTGTGAATCATTCAGTAACAAAAGCTACCATGCCAGAATATTTTTTTTCTTCCTGCTGTCTTGAAAGATATTTGTTGCAGTAGTAAAACGTTCACCGTATAACCTCCAAATTACTTTCTGTGGGAGGCACAAAGTGGTGTGGTTTGGAGGGAGACCATCCAGGTCCCCCCCTTGCCATGGGCAGGGACACCTTCCTCTATCCCAGGTTGCTCTAAGCCCTGTCCAGCCTGGCTTGGGACACTTCCAGGGATGGAGCAGCCACATTAATTTCAGCAGATTTTGTACAGGAAAAAAAATCAGACTTTTTACAAGTTCTGCAGGAACAGTTTAACAGCCCTGGCTATGCAGAGCCCTTTAATCAAGCATCCCCTGTGTTTCCTCAGCTGGGATATCACAAGGAGGTTATCATGACTTTTCCTGATCAGGTAGAGCTCTCCACCATGTCAGCTCATGGTCAGGCACTTTGTGTGCTTGGATTACAGAGATTTTATCCTGGAGGACTGGGCAATTGCTTCTGCTGTGTTTTATTTGGCTGCATCAACAGAAGCAAGTTTGAATGGTGCTGTTCAGTGAAATGTGAGCTCAGGGAGCTGGGTTTCTTGTATTCCTGAACCATCTAACCCTGCTGGGGTATTAACATAACTCTCAACTCAAAACCAGCTCTTCTAACTTCCCAGCCCTTCAGTGCTTGATGCACAAAACAACAGCTGCTTTGGATTCTTCAGTAGCATTGAGCATATGAACCCCTGGGCAGAAATCCCTCTGAAAAAAGAAATGGGGATTTCATTTAATAGGGGAGGAGAGTAAAGCAGGTCTGGGCAAATTTGGAATATTCTGTTTTTCATATTCTCTGAAAATTCAGAGAGTGAATTGAAACTTTTGAAGCTAAATAGGCAGATAACACTGAAAGGTTTAACAGGTGGCAAAAAAGATGATCTGTTTAAGGTTCTTACTTGCTTCATCAGGAATGAAAATTGATGTTTTACCACTGCAAATTTGAGATTTTTTTCTTCATTGGCTACAGGCAAGCCGAGCTTTTCACCTTGTCTTGATTTTCCTTACAGTGTTCAGTAATAACTGTAAGTGATTTCGTTTTGATATCTTTTGTTATAAACAGGTTTAAACAAAAATAAGTGAATTTTATTTTCAGTATCATGAAGTGGTAAATGTTGATTTACTCTAGAATTTTTAGGCTTGACACTTATTTTTGTGTGAATAGAATAGACTCTCATGTCCAAAATTGCACTGCTGGCCACCCAAACTAAATTTAAATGATGGTGAGCTGTTGTGGTGTTTGGTGCTTTGCTGATGAGAATTGGAGTGCTGTGGAGAGGGAGATGATTCACCCTGGGTAGGACAATGGACCAGTGGGAGGCATTCATTTGGATCATCTTAGTCCTGGATGAACAGCCTGACATTTAAATTGCATTCTGTTCCTTGTCCTTTCCTTGCATGTCTCACTCTTGCTGGAATGTTCCTACACAGACAACCTCTCTCACCTGTTTTATCTCTGCTCTGACAGGATCACTTTGGAAGGAGTAAATGCAGACAACTTTTCTCTGCTGTGCTGCCCTTTGTACTTGCAGGTGCCAAAGGTTCCAATTCCTCAGATGAGCTAAATGCACAAGGGAAGAAGCAACCAGTTTTTTAATCTTGACAATCTACCTTTTATTTTTTAATCTGCCTGCAAAATAAATCCTTTTTCTGGTTGTCAGAGCTGACCTTGGCCTGTGCTGCAGTCACAGCTGAGACTTTCATCCCAGGGCTTTTCTCTCTGTTACTTCTTGGAAACTTCAACCCTTCAGGCTTGTGATAAAGAGAATAAAGGATGTTGGGCAAGAAGCTCAGTGCAAGACCAACGTCTGAGCCACTGAATTGGGTGGATAAGGCACCCTCCCCGGAAGCCTCTGGCACTGCCTGACCCTGATAAAAAGAGGGTTTTTGTAACCATTCTCCTTGTGCTGCTCAGGGGAGAGCTGCTCTTCATGGTTGGCAGTGGCTTAGCATGAGTGGCCACTCACCCATGGTACATTTGCTGTGTTCTACTGGCAATCCCAGCCATAATTCCTGGGCTGAAAGGAAATTTTCTCTCACGTGTGATTAAAGTCTGTGGCCATCTTTTAAAAAAATAGAAGCAAAGGTTGTCATCAGGAGGGTAATACCCTGAACAAGGCATTATAGTACAGATAGCTGCTAAAATAGGTGAAAAGGAAAAGAAGGTTTTTGCCTTATCCTCAGGAGCAATCAATTTAATGTGATTAATATCAATTATTGTGAGTGGGGAAAGATTCAGAACTGCAGGGCACTTTAGGTTTAAAGTAAATTTTTGATTAAAGTTTCTTAGACTGTAGAAATGTAATTGGATAGGGGAGGGGAATCCCTCCATATATTTATTATAAGCTAAACAATCTGGCTTTGAACATACTGAAATACAAGACATTAGTTATTGGGTGTAGAACAGAACTCCTGTGGAGCTGAGGGTAAAGGAAATACTGAGTTGACAAGCCTGATGTTTTCCTCCTCCATAGCCCAAGACCAAAAACTGTCCTTTTAACAAAATGTTCTTGTGTTTGGTGTGTCACTGTGGTGTGGAGAGATGTGTCAGCCCAGTGCCACTGGTGCTTTTAAAGCATTGCTGTTTTCTGTCCTTGCAGTTCTCTGATGAAAGTTGGAGTCTGTCAGTCTGATAGTCTTGTAACAGCAGCAGAATAATTTGAAGAAATAGAAAATTATGGATAATGATGAAAGTAAGGAGTCTCTGGAAAAGTTGGCAAGGCTGCTGTCAGGATGCATGAAAATAATCTTGCTTTTAAATGTAATGTAATGCAAGTTAAAGGACGTGATAGAAACATTCCTTTGTTCTCTCTTGCTCATGGCCAGTGTAACCAAGTGAAATGATTCTGAATCACATTAGAGGGGTTGTTTGCTCTGTAGCTGTCGGTTTTCCAATACTTCATCCTTGAGACATTTCCAGGAGGTATTTTACAGTCCCTGAGGTTATTAGCAGGGACCTCTGGAGATGGTGGTGGCTCTTTGCCACTGACCATGGCCTGCTGAGCTCAGCCTTTCACAGGTTCATTCCCCCCACTGCTCCTTCTCCTGCTCTGTCCTCAGTCAGTTTGTCCTGGAGCTTCACTGAAGTGAACCTTTGACAATTGCTTTGCTTTTTAGTGTTTGTTTTTTGCAGAGGAGTCAGGTTTATGCAGTGATGCCGTCCATCCATGTGTCCCCTCAATCCCTGGAGCTTTTCAACACACACATGGATTTCCATCACATCAGACAGAGCAGCAGAGTCTCTACATCAGATCCTGTGCTGTCACCAGAGCTGACAGCAGCAGAGAGGGGCTGGGCTGGGAGGGAGCCTCCAGGAGGGCTCCAGGTGGGCTCTGTGGCCACATCCAGCTCAGAGCAAACCCCAGGCTCTGTCCTGGCCTCGGCTGCTGCTCAGGTTGGGCTGGTGAAAAGTGTGGGGAGCAGTGATGAGAGTCTGCACACTTGTGAGCAGTCAGGTCTTGGTGTCTTTGCTTGTTAAATGTGTCTTGTGCAGCCCTTTCCTGCCTGTGCTAGACATTCCCTGGCTCTAGGTGCTCCAGACTCTTGCACAGTAGGCTTTATTTTATATTTTATTTTGCGAGGCTTTATTTTGATAAAGAGAACACCCCAAAAGCTCTTCAGACACCACTGGGTGTTCCACTGCTTCCTACTGATCACAAGATCTGCATATTTTTACTTGCAGTTGTCTTTTCTTCCTCTTCCCTATTTAGCCACATTAGAAGCAATTAGTGCTGCATACATGAATTTTTAGGGGATTTTGTGCAACTCTGATTTTTTTTTTTTTTTTTCATTTTCAGTGCTTACTCCCAACATTGGAGCAATACATGCTGTTAAAATTGCTGAAGCAGTAATTGAGGTCAAGGCTTTGAAGCTGCTGTTTCTTCCTTGTGAATTATTAATTCTCGAGGCATACAGAAAGAGTGACATTGTAAAATTCATTATAAAATTGTGTACTTTGTCACACTAGCTGTTCTGCTTGCATGCATTCTGCTCTGCTTTTCATAACATCTACTTGGGCTACCTTTTACCATTTCTAGTTGTTTTCAGTTCATCTGCAAACTGGATTTCTCACTTTCAACTCCTCCACATGATTTTGGAATTATTCAGATATGAAGTTTGTGAGGTCACAGTCTTTCACAGTGAGAAGTTACAGAGAAAAAAAGGGATTATTGTGAGATCCAAGGCTGTGTTAGAAAACAGTTTGAGATGATACAACTACTTCTGGCCCTACAGAAACAGTAAAAAAAATACTGTTTTGAAACCAGCAACTTCTCAGCCTTTTGATTTCTGGTCTGGGTCCAAGAATGTAGGATGCAAATGAATATGTTTACATTTTCAACCAGCTGGGTGTCGGACTTAGACAAAAACTCTGTTGATGGCCCTTAGCTTAGGGAAGGGTAGAGAGTAGAAGGGCTGTTCAGTACTGGTCGATTCAGGGACATAACAGATCTGACCCAGAGCTGCATCTCACTATGTTTGCTTCAAGCTGGCTTTGTCAGAACCTCATTTTTTATGTTGTTTGCATTGTAGAATATTTGAGTCAATGTTGGTGCTTAAATTGGCGTGGTCTCATCCTTGCTGTGCTCGTCGAGTTTCCTCCAGGCTGGGATCTGTCTCTGTCCTTGGTCTAGTATGAGGTTTTCCACTTAACCCCATCCCCTGTTTAAACTGATAGCCCTGCACCAGCCCTTGACATCCTGAAATCTCTCTTCCTGATGGAAAATAGCTATTTCCAAACATTGGTGAGAACACTGCTTTTTATTAATGACAGTACAAAACTGCAGTGATGAAAGTGTGACAGTGCCTTTAACCTTCTCCAGGTGAAATAAGAAAATCACATTTATTCCTGGCTA
Organism: Sturnus vulgaris; assembly: GCF_052056855.1. NCBI lineage: Eukaryota > Metazoa > Chordata > Aves > Passeriformes > Sturnidae > Sturnus > Sturnus vulgaris. The sequence continues at coordinate 5,575,353 of NC_142249.1, read as the reverse complement.
ATGAATCAAGTATCTCTTCCTTGATTTCTTCAAGAGAGAAGAAATCTACAAAAACTGAAGAATTGTTTTAATTAAATGCACCCACAAGGTGTATCTGAAAAACTGAAGCAGATCTTCACCTTTGGCTAACCTCAGCTTTCCAGGCTTTTACCACACTGGAAAGGAATGTAGCCCCAAAAGGCTTTCAAGCTTGATGTGGTTTTTTGGAAGCTATTTAATTTTTGTTGTGGGGGTTTTTATTACTCTCTGATTACAGCTTTAATGGCTTATTAAGAACAACAGTTCCATCCCAGTCCAAAACCATCTTTTCATAACCGTTCTCCCTGTGAGTCATTGCATTTATTTATCTCCATATTTATTGCAGTAAATCCTTCACTTCCTCTGCTCCCCCAACCACCCTGTTTGGTGTTTGTTGTTCTCACTGAAACCGTGGCAGCCGTGGTAGAATACATCTTTGTTTGTTTCTGCAGCATTTCTGCATTTACAGAGCTGTACTGGGGTTTTTCTTGGATTGCCTCCCCATTTTATGTTCTATGTCTTTATTAGAGCCTTTGAAAGCTTTTCCCAGCAAGCACAAAGTGCATGAAATGGCATGTGCAAATGAGCAACAGCACAGCTGCTAATTGAGCTAACAGCTGTAAATAGGAAAAACATTACTTTCCTAATGCTGCAAGTATTTATAGAAACCATTCCCCATCTTCCATAACACTTTGATTATGGATGGAGCCTCTCTCAGGTTCAGCAAAGTTGATTAAGCTTTTGCAGATGGTTTGATTTGCTGAGGCAATGTGGAAGAAATGCAGATGTTTGAAAGCTTTTGTTTTAGATACTCTAGGCAGCTAAGTGGCTTTAAAAGCAAGCTTTTGCTTTGCTGGTTTTTGAAAGGGAACATATGGCAGGGTTGTTGAGTGCCAGCAGGGATCTGAGCTCTTGGATGTGCATTCCCCACGTGCCTCACCTGCCCCTCAGGTTACTTGGAGCATCATTTGCCTGGAGTGGAGCATAACTTGCAGAATCCTCTGGCCAGAGCCAGGCAGCTCCCATTTCCTCTGTGCCTGTGATTCATCCCCCCAGATCCCAAGGACATCACCTCTCTTGGGAATGAGTGCCTTTCTCGTGGTGGAAGTGTGTTTGCAGCTCAGAGAAAGTCAAGCTCAGAGTAATTGGGGTAATTCATTACATTTTCTTGACGGGCTTTGGTGTAATCCTTTCCCACAATTGGCAAGGTGATCCCTGCCTGGGCCAGCCTTAGAGGAGGAGCAGAGGAGACTCCTGACCTGGGTCACTGAGGGACCCAGCACTCTCTGCTCCCTGCAGTAACTCCCAGGAGCTTTTCTATGCTTCCAGCAGCCCAGGTGAAGCCTTGAATGGCAGCAGGAGATGCAAATCCCGAGTCCTTTTGCACCAGAGGACTCTCCAGGCCTCCATCTCCATCCAGCCCCATGGCAGATTTAGATTCACGTTGCATTTGAGCCAGGGCACAATTTTGTCCTTTTCATCTGGCTCAATTCTTTTGCCTTTGCACAAACAGGATTTAGGTGTATTTATCTAATCCACAGCCTGTTCCTCTTCTAGGAACTTCAGAGAGTCCTTCTCTCCCTTTATCTTTCTCCAGTGGCAGACAGCAGAAAATTTGTGGAAGCTTGAGGGACATGGTTCCTGCTTAAGAAGTGAAATCCCAAACAAATGTGCAGATGTGTTCAGTGTGTTAATTAATTGCTGTGTCTCTGCAAGGTATCTTCAGCTTCTCTCTGTCCTGGCAGGCAGGTCTGTGCTTCCCACACCAATTCTGTAACCTACCTCTGTGTGAAGATATTTTTTTTTTAAAAAAGTTCAAAACTTAGTGTTTCTCTTCTTCCTCACAGTGCTGCTCTTTCCCAAATAATTGCAGTGGTGTGTTCTGGCTTTAGTAGTTTTTTTTTTCTCCCTGCAGTGAAAATTTCTTATTTTTCTTCCCCCTTAGGACTTGGCTACTAAGAAATCCACTAAAATATTTCCTCATCATTTTTCAAAATCACAATTGCTTGGTGTCTGGGAGGATTTTAAAATCTGAAGTTGGGATCACAGGCCATGAAAATTGAAGTGGCTTTGACTGCACCTGCTAAGCAGAGAGCTTGTGGGAGATACCATTATATAGGTTTTTCACCCCCTACTCTTCTCTTTCTTCAGAGAACTAAAATTTAATTACAGAGCTTGGAAAACTCTTCACATCATGTAGAGACTGAGCTAAATAAAACAATGGGAGGGAAATGAGAGCAAGGCAGGAACAAGAATTGTAAAAAAATAACCACCTCATACTTGAGATTTCTGTACTACTCAAAGGTTTCATTCAGTTCCTTTTTAAATGGGAGGGGATGTGTGGGGGTTGGTGGGTGTGAATAATTATTTTCTGCAAGGGGGAAAAGAAGGAAAAGGTGGATTTAAATATAATTCATAGGACTAATGGGTAGATCTAGCTGGTTATTATATCCTAAAGGCTTGGCTGAGCTGAGTAATGAGTGCCATTTTACTGTTGCTTAGGAGTTCCCTTTCCTAATCGCTTTAGAAGCACAACTCAGGTCCTAGCAGAAGCTGTTTGGAATTTAACCTTGGTAATAACTGTTGGCTTCAGATAGTGTTGTTAAGATAGAGCTGCTTTAAAAAAATGTTAACTGCTATTATGAGTACTAGCACAAAAGAGGGAAAGGCAGGAGCAATTGATCTGTGATCTTTTTCTGTCTCTATTTGAATTTTACAGGGTTGTGGATCTAAAGCATGTGAAGGTGGATCAGAAAGTTTGTCACAGTATCTGGGTGGCTGTAGTCACAATGAAAAGACAGATGTCAAAATGCATATTTTCTTACAGGGACTGGCCAAATAGTGCAGGGTGTGAAGCACCAGTAGTGGGTATGTTAAGGATAATAAATGAACTAAATCTGCTTTGGGGTTTTTTTTGTTTTTTTTTTTTTTTAATTTTACTTTTTGGGTAATCCTTATACCTAATCTGTTTTCAATGAATAAAAGAGTTTGCTGAGGGAAAGTTTCCATCAGAACTTTTCCAGACTTCTCTGATAGCTGTCACCAAAGTATTGTGTTTGCTTTGGATAACTGAGCATATCTTCTTCAGGTTACCAATTAAAAGCAGTTAATAAGCATAACTTAGTGCAGTATAAAGAGTTGAAAAAATAAAGTCTCTTCTCCCAGGGCTGCCAAATCAGGTCAGACATCAGTTCTTGAAACAGTGCCTAGTTCTTGAGTATGTGTTTCTACATGTTTTAGAAAGGGTAGAATGGAATTCTTTTCTGGGGTTGAGGCTCTATAGATCCTCTCCCAAGTGTTCTTAAATAGAATCACAGAACCCCAGAATGGTTTGGGTTGGAAGGGACCCCAAAGCTCATCCAGTCCCACCCCCTGCCATGGGCAGGGACACCTTCCACTGTCCCAGGTTGCTCCAAGCCCCAATGTCCAACCTGGCCTTGGACACTTCCAGGGATCCAGGGGCAGCCACAGCTTCTCTGGGCACCCTGTGCCAGGGCCTGCCCACCCTCACAGGGAACAATTCCTTCCCAAAACCTCATTGAACCTACCTCTGTCCATTTAAAATCATTGCCCCCATCCTGTTTATTTTATAGGTGTTTATTCATGTCAAAGTTATTTATTAAACTTCTTTGTACAAACAAAACATCTTTGTTTAAATACAGAGGATGCTTTCTGTGGGATCTGTTATATCCTTGAAGGGATGGTATGAATCCTTCTTTCCCTTCTCATTTCTAGCAGGGTTTTGCCTGTGCCTCTTTATAATGCAGGGTACATCCTGCTCTGCTGAGTTTTTTGCTTTGATTATTCAGTGTTGCACACAAGCAGCTGTGCCCAGAGAGAAGTGCCCCCTGTTCATCAGGAAGTGCTGAGCCATATGGCAGGTGAGGATGGGATATTGCAGCTCTGGGCTGAGCCCCTCCTGTTCACAGGCAGCTTCACACCCTGGGAATCCATCCCTGCCAACAGCACCAGGCCCTTCAGCCCAGGCTGCTGAGTGACAGCCTGGCTTTCTGGAGCCTTCCTGCTTCTCTTCACTCACTGCTGGGAGCCCATTTTCCTCATAAATAACTCAGAAAGGGACAGAGGGAAGAGCCAAGGGTGCTCTGAGCTGTGTGCACTGCCCTGCTCTTGGCTATTGTACACATCAGCAAGGTCCAGTGGTGTTTCTCAGCCTTGTGCTCAGCTCCATCCTTTGGAGAAACACAGGAATGGGGAACAATGTGCAAGAAGGCCTCAGTGAGTTCAGTTTCCACCACAGCTATCATAACCTGCACCTATGGATTGAAATGTCCTGGATTTGAAAATTTTGTTTCAGCTGAAGATGGCATTAGCTGTGTAGTGTTAGTTTTTTGACACTGTGCATTGTGGAAATGGGTGTGCTTGCAGCAGAGTGAGAAAGTCACTGCACACACTGTTGTCTTGAGTAGGTGCCATATTGGACCAAAACAACTGCTCTTTCACCCCAGAAGAGCAGGCAGCCTGTTCTGGGATTTCTGCAGTCATATTTGTAATAGGATATCTCTGGCCTTAAACTGTGTTTAAACTTGGTTGAGATTCTGAGCACTTTCCCCATAGTTACGGACATCTGTGATGCACCTGATCAGCTGAGTTTCTGATGGATCAAACGTTTTCTTGGTTTTTTTTTTTTTCCTTTTTTTTCCTTTTGCATTTTAACTATGGGATAACCTTTATCCTTTCACTGGTAGAAAAGTTTAGCAGAAAACCAAACCATCATAAGGGAAGCTGAGTTTAAGTGTTTGAAGCGTGGTGTTGGAGCCAGGGAAATACTGATGTGTTCCAAGCTTGACTGAGGCAGAAGGGTCATGTTAGTGCTCCCTCCTGGTGTGATAGGATGTCCAGCTCTGGTGGTGTGTACCAAAACACCTGGGATGTGTTTGACAGGCATCATTTTATGTGGTGGCAGACCTGGAGCTGACAAGTGACATTGTTGGAAGCAGGACCATGCCTTGCTGTGATGTCACAGGTCGTGGCAGTGGGATTTTGTGCTCTTGCTAGTAAAAGCAGAGCCTTGGCAGAGGATTTCAGTGCTTCCACAGCCTCTGCTCTCCAGGCAGCTCCAGTGTACCAGGACAGTGTTCAAAACCTCCTCATCTACTGCATGCATTGTGTTTTTTTAGTTGTTTTCTTTTTTAACAGATGTGAGTACATACATTTCTCGGTTTTTCCTCCTTTATATTCCAGCAGCACACAAAGAGGAGAGCTGGGAATGCAGCAGAATGCACCCTGGAGCACAGCCCCGTGCTGTGTTTGGGTGGAACACATTTAACTCCAAGCTGTAAGGTTCAGGCTTGGAATAAGTAACACGCCAGGAATGTGGTGTGTGCCTGGCACCCCGGCTTGCACAGGGATCACACAGTTTATCTTGCTCAGCATTTCTGTGTGCTTTATAAGCACAAACTACCAGAACTGGGTGGTTTTCCCTGCATGCAGAGGTGATGGAATAGCAGGCAGTGTGTGTGTACCTGAGTTGGCAGAGACTTTTCCCACTTTATACCCCTGTGGAGATCCCTGTGGAGCACAGACTCCTCTTTGTAAGGATTCAAGGCTCTCGAGCAGAGCTTTCCCTTGCTGGGAGCTTGTCCCTGCCAGTGGCAGCGTGGGGCTGCAGCAGCACACATTCACGTTTCCATGTGAATTGCAGCACGTTCCAGCCCTGCTGTGCCCAGGTAACCGTGCCTGTGCTTCCCCCCCCAGGAGGATTTCCGCAGTAAAGTTGAAGATTACATTAAGCGCTACGCGAGATGATGAACGGGGAGGATGGATGGCAGGACCACGGCTCCACTCCACGCTTGTCCTGAACTTCAAGAGCAGCCAAACCAGCCCAGATTGTACCAGCCCTGTGTCCATGTTGTACTGAAGAAGAAAACTAACTTCATAACCTGTTCATATTCAAAGGAGAGTTCAGCATAAATACAGCAAGAAATTGTGTCTGTTGGTTGAAAAAGTTGTCTGCTTCCTTTTACAAATGTTTACTCTTCTGAACTGTACTGTATATCCTGTTGATGAGATATGCTTGAGAAGTTAAAAGAAATCACTATTGAAATTGTAATTACACTTTTTTTTAAAAAAACTCTTGCCTAATCTGGAGGGGGGAAGGAAAACAAACCCAAACAACCCAAGCAGAAAAGGTGGCATGTTTTTGGAACACTTTGAGTTGGCAATAAATGGTCTCCTGTGAACCAATTCACAAAACTGTTGCTTTTGATGAGCAGAAACAATATGAGCTTTTTTCTAAGAGTCACTCAGCTGAGGTTTAGAGCTTGCCAGAGTAGAAGTGCAGAATGAGATTCTACTTCTGGTATTGAAATTCTCAATGCTATTTAATGTAAGTATGTTTTTGTCAGTTTGGATTTTTTACATGGTTAATTTCAGGCCCTGTTTGGGCTACAGTTGTCTTTTTTTTGTTGTTGTTTCTACTCATTGTGTGAAGTAGCTAAAAGAAATACAGGCTAATACGTAACTTAAGTACATGTTTAGTATTAGTAAAATAATATATATATATATTATATATATTATATATTTCTGTGAAGAAAATAATGAAAGGAAGATTTTTTTTAAAAGAAATCTGCCTTTGGCTTTCCAATCTGGATGTGGTTAGAGCATCAGATGCTGTTTGATCTGATGGAGGTAAATTTAGGCACCATTACCTGAGAGCACCTAATTGTGTTCTCCAGATTGCTGCACCGAAAGGGAATGACACAGCTGGAACCACAACACATTTCCCCCCACTTGTGCACACTTGGCTTTCTTGATTTGGAAGGGTGTAATGCTGCAATTGCCTTTTCTGTAAGGAGCAGGATGGCACTGAGAGCCTGCAGAGGAGAGAGCAGCTTCAGTCCCTGCGCCAGAGCTCCCTGGGCATCCTCCAGTATTGGGATCACACACAGGAGCTGATGGAGCCCAGCCAGGCCTTTATAAACCAGAGAAATAAATGTTTGTGTGGTTTCATGCAGAGCAAGTGTGTGTATGACACTTGGGCATTGACTGTTGGGGTTTTATCCCCCCTTTGTTCTTTCCTGCTGGAGGAAATGCAAACAATCTATCACGAGCACAGCAGAGCTGGGGTGCAGACTAAACATGAAACTTTTCCCTGTGCCTTTTCTTTTCCAGCTTCACAAGCTCCTGTAGCTGTTGCTGGAGGCCTGGGAAAGCAGGGAGGTGAAATGCAGGGATTGGCATGCAGGAGGAGAGTTCACCTGCAGGTAATACTCACAAGGTAACACAGATCAGCCCAGTATTGTAAGCAGGCGAGTGCAGTGAGAGCTGCCAAAACAGCTGTGTCAGCGAGGTAAGGAGTGAAACACTCACAGAAGTAACAAGGTTGGGAAATAAATCCCGATTTTGTTTATGGCATTAGAAGGGATTCTCTTACTCTGGAGTGGAAAACTCAACCAGGTTGCTGTAACAAAGCAGTTCTTGCTGTAGAGGCACCCTGCTACTATTAGCAGGTTCCACCCTTCAGGAGGAGGGGTCCAGTCCCCATCAAAGCCATCCCTGCCTTCCAGAACAACCCTGTCTAACCCCTTCCCTGTATTGTTGCTTGCCTGGAGGAGATGAGCAGAATAATAAAGTTTGGATACTGTTAAATACTGTACAAGAAGGTCTGAGCATTGGTTTGTCCTCATCCAGGACAGGGGGTGGATCCTAGATCTCATCACCTCACAGTCCAGGAAAATAAACGGAATTTTCGCTGAATGTGAGGAGATGGGTGGAGGATAGATGTATTTACATAAATGTATATATGTATTTTTATGTGTATTTGTATAGATGCAACTAACCTATGCTTCTGCCAGAATCATGGGTTTGGGTTAGAGGTGGGTGGGTCAAACAGAGGGCTGGGTGTCCCTCTAGGTTTTGGGGTTTTTTTGGGAAATGAGAGAGTCAGGAGTGAACAGCAGCTGGGTGTCCACAGGGAACTCCTTCCTGAGCTAGCAAGGCACTGAAGGTCTGGAATGGACCAGAGCTGTCAGGGTAGGGTTGGGAGTCCTCCAGTCCCATCCCAGGTCTGCCCAGGGACTCCACTGCCCCTCCCAGGGCTCATGGGGTGGGGTCAGCACTATTGGGGATCTCTGGCATCACAGAATGAGGACACTGAGGGGGAGGCTGGACCTTCACAGAGACAGGCACCCGCTTCATTCACGTATTTATTTATTTAGGTAGGAAAAGCACCTGATTCCCATTCCCTGTTAACCCCGCCCGCTCCCCCCGCTGTCCCCCCTCCCAGCCACAACCCAGCCCGTGCAAGCCTCGTCCTTGTGCTGGGGGCTGGGGGAGCAGATGCCTTTCCACGTGTGGGGGGAAACCCAAAAAAAAAAACGACAGAGACGAAGCCGAGGATGTTCCAGACCCGCTGGTCTCACGTGTGTTGATCACAGCAGGATTTCAACTCCCCACACCCTCGTGGGGTTTGTTTTCCGTTCCGATTTCCCTGCTGGGCACACTTAGCCGGGGCGGGCGGAGCGCGGGCAGCCCGTCCTGCCCAGCACCCATCGCTTCCCCGGTTCCTTTGAAAGCAGCGATGCCGTCCCTGCCCCCGGGGCTCGGTGCCCTCGGGGAGCCGCCCGTCCCTACACGATGCCCTCGCTGCGTTTGCTCCTCCACACCACGAGCGCTGTCATCAGCAGGGTGACCAGCACGGGCAGCACGATGAAGGGACACAGGACGCCGTTCGGGGGGTCGTGCAGAGCCCGGCCCGACGGCGAGCAGTTCCTGAAGTATTGCTTGTGCACGGCCACGAAGAACTCGTCCACCAGCCGGTTGGGCCAGTAGCAGTCGAGCCTCTCGGCGATGAGCGCCGTGCAGTTGGTCAGCTCCCCGTAAGTGCTGCAAAACACAGGGACACCGGGTGGCACCGCGGTGGCATCGCCCGGACACGGCCACGCCACCTCCGCCCCTCCCCCTGCAACATAAACCACTATCCATTCTGTATACAAATATATATTGCATCATTTGTAACAGGAACACGAAGGCAATATAATACAGCCCTCCCTGTACAATATATTGTATTCTGTTACAGAGGTGTGCACTTGAGACTGTACTACAGCTGTTATTTGAGCTATAGTAAAATTTTCAGCTATTTTTTGAGTTTACAGCTAGATGTACCTGGCCCTGTAAAAATATATAGCGGGTTTTTGAAAATTTACATGACCTATAAAGATATATGGGGTTTTGAGTTCATAGCTAGAGAGGTAAAACGATAACAGGGTGTTTAAAATTCCACCGGGTTTTGCAACTTTTAAGTGCTCACCCACAGCCAAAAGCAGTTTTCATTTATGGAATGACGTGCTGGTGGTAGGTTTAATTTACAGAAGGAAATGAAAACAGAAATAGTATTTAACAGGAATAATCAAGTTTGGAGGTTTTTTGTTTGGTTTGTGTTAATTTTTTGCAGAATTTCCTGGCAGAACCCACATTTTAAGCAGACATTCAGGAAACCTATCCCAACCTTTGGAGCACCATCCTCCAGCTTGTGTGAGTTCATTCCAGAGGGAGACAGAAATAAGTACACTGCATCTACTTAAAAATCTCCTTTAATTTGCCCTAAAACCGGGGAGGTTGCATAGAAACCAGCTGGGCAGGCCCACAGCCCATCTCACCCCTCTATGACCAGCAAGTCCATTTTCCCATTGTTTAAAAAAATACCTGGAAAACCAGGAGCAGCCCTGAGCCAGAGACACTGCCCCTATGCCATCCTCTGGAATGACAGGAAAACCTTCCCTGCCTTTAGAACTATATATAAAAATGCAGATACAATTTTTTTTCTCCCCCATCCCAATTAGTCACGTCTAATCCTAGAGAAGCAAAGCAAAGCAAACCCCAGCTCTCCAATTAAAAACCTGCCTGGGGGAAGAAATATTTCAGAAGCAGCTTCCCAGCCACTCTGCATAGCCCCTGTGCAGCTCCTCGGCTGGGGTTTGGGGTTTTGGGGCATGCTGTGCCCACACAGCCAGAGATTTAATTAATGGAGCCTGCAGCTGCTAAAAGCAGCTTCTGCTCAGCATCCCAGTGTGCAAAATTACCGTTTCCCATTCATCAGCATCCTTAAGAGATCTCGGGAGCTGCAGCAGCATCTTCAGGCATCAGAGGGAAAGTGTTAACAGGCAAATAAAAGCTATTTTTAAAGCTGAAGGGCCATAGAGCAGCTGGCTTAGCCCTTCCCTGGCTCCAGCTGTGCTTCCATGGGGATAAATCACTGCTCCCATCACTGTGTGTGAAGACATGCAAGGAACCAAAGCCAGCAAAGGAAAGGATAAATAAACTGTCACTGGCCTTTCCAGGGAGGCAGCAGCCCTATTCCAGCACTCAGTATTCCAGCACTCAGCCACCTCCAGACGTGAGGATGGACCAAGGAGAGGAGCTGGGCAGCCACAGCCCCACGAGCAGTGTGAGGGGACAAGGAGGTGGCCCTGGGGCTATGGCTGGAGTGATGGCGTGGCTTAACACACCCTGAAGTCTCTTGTCCCTTTTATTTCTGCTGTTCCCATTAAACCCCCCCTGCTCCAGGTGGCATTCTCAGCAGGAGCAGGGTGGCACCACGGGCACTCTGGCCCCAGAGGCCAGTGAATTCTGAACTTTCTGTGCTGTCAGGCACTGACCCCCCAAAAAACACAGCTCTTGACCCAAGGCCTTGGAGAAGGCTTCCAAAATGGAATGACAGAACTAGAATCACTGGTGTGTAGTTTGAATAGAAGTGTGTAATTTCACATAGTGAAAGATTTGGAATTTGGGGTTTTAGAATATAGTAATAGGTATGAGACAAAGATGGAGGTTTTAGGGCAGAGGTTTCTTCCTTTCTTCTTGTCCTCTTCTTCTTGGCTGTAAGTAGTTCTTGTTAAAGATAGAAAATGCTGCACTGCAGATCATGGGTGTTTGGTCATTGGGTCAAAAGTAAAAAGAATGTAAGTGTTAGTTTTTAATTGGACGATTAGGCCTTTAAAGACCTTGTAAGGAGCGAGATACATCACCATTTCTCCATTTTCATACATCACCATTTCTCCATTTTTATACATCACCATTTCTCCACTTTTATACATCACTATTTCTTCATTTTTATATACCACCATTTCTTCATTTTTAGCTTGTTAGCTAGAGGTGCTGTAGCACTCACTGTAACATAAATAAGAATTAATAAACAACCAAATCCGAACACGAAATTCTCATACTTTTAATCCCAACTCTGACTGGGAAAAAAAATAATATATTGGTGCCTTGTGTGAGGATTGAACTTAGATTATGAGTGATTACTGTGATAGCACCATGCCAGCCTGGTCCCACTGGGAATTCAGCTTGGGCTGGTGGTGAAACACCTCAGGGATGAGGGGGGTCTTTTCCTGCTCAGCTCTGCCCTATTCTCGCCACCCCACAGCCCAGCCCCAAAAGGGATGTTGCCCCCACACAACTCAGCACGCTCAGCAGGGCAAAGCTGAGCCAAGCCCTGGAGGATGCAAGGATGACACTCAGGCAGAGCATCCTGCTCCTGCCCTCTCTCCAAAGAGTTTGCACTCTGTGACTAAGTGGGGGTAAACCAGCTTGGACTTTACCCCATTTGTGAAAGTTCTCATGGATGGATGGCAAAGGGGGGAGTCACCATTTGCCCACATGGGGATTAACATCAATCTCTACTCTGTAATTACTTTGCTCATTTTAACAGCTTTGCTTCAAGATAGTTCCAATAAATAGGGTAATATATATAACTATATATATATATATATACTTAGCTATGCTATGTAGTAAATATCTGGATCCAGCCACACCCAGACCCCATCCCAGGAAATGGAGGACTCTAGGAGGTCCTTTCTGCCTCTCCTGACTCAACAGGACGGCCTCTCTTCATAAACTTTGTTCCACACTTCCATCCTGCCTGTAGCAAACCTGGAGTCAAGCTTTTGGCTTTCAGACAAGCCCACAGCTCATTTGCAAGCCTCTATCTCCCAAAAACCATCCCCTCCCCAAAAATATTAACAGCAGCTTTAGGACAGCACTGGGAAGAGGGCAGATCTTCCCACTCAACCCCACCACTGCCAGGAGACACCTGGCCCTGGAAAGCTCGGCTTTGCTTCGGGATATTTTTTGTCTACCCGATGTGAAGTGCAGTTAGAAGTGTTTTCCCTGTCACCATGGAAATGGTTTGGGTTGAAAGGATGCTGTGGATGGACTGCAGGCAGGATGGGGATGGGGCTGGGCCACTGGTGGGAAGCAGTCAAAGAATGATTGAGGGTTTGATGGCATCTGAATGCTTATACTGCTGTAAATCCTAACAAATTCCTCTGGGGTTTTTTGCCACTGCAGCCAAGACTGGAATTGGCTCTGGCATTTATTCCTGACAGCACTTGGATGTGGATGGTGCTGCACTAGGACTGAGGTTCACAGGATTGACAGTATCCCAGTATTTCCTACCCTCCCCAGATTCCTTGCTTCAGAAGGGGAAAAAGAAAACACCACAAAGACTTGCTTTTGCTTTGCAAATTAAAAGAAAACATTGATTTCCTCCTCTGCAAGGGTGCAAGGTGAGCCTGAAGCCAGGCTAAAGGAGTATCCAGAAGGGACTTGGCAAGCTGAAGATAAAAAAGTAGATAATGAGAGAATAAGGGAATGGATCAATCTGTTTTCTGTAAATAATGGATAAATAACCTGAAGACAGAGTGGAGAGCAGCTCCATCCCAGGCTGCAGCTGTCAGAGCAGCTCCATCCCCCTGGCGAGCTCCTTCCCGCAGGACACCCGGGGGAAAGCATTCCATGGGGATTTTCAGGAATGCCACAGGGGGGATATATTTGGGATGAAGATGCCTGGCTGGGCTGGAGTGACACCCACAGCTGTGGCAGCATCCCCCCGTGCACAAACCCTCCTGCAAATCCATTCCCTGGCCACAGCCCTCCAGCCAAAACCCAGCAGGAAAAATATCCCCAAGTCATCAGCTCCCGCTGACGCATTCGTGGGTGGGCAGTGGCAGCCGAGCCCTCCACATCCCTCCCTGAAATAGCTGCCCCGAGGGACACCACAGCTAATCCCCCTGGCTCAGCCACCACCCGATGAAATGGAGCTGGAAATAGCCAAGCTGATCTTTGGGATAATGAATCAGGCACAGCTGAGCCCCTGGCCAAAGCAGCTCGGCCATCAGCATGGGGTGGAGGAGCCCTCTACACCAGAGATCCCAAAAGGCAGCTCCAGTCTGGCTTTTGGGCAGCCAAAAGTGTGGGCAACTGCTCACACGGGTTCTCTCAGTCCATGAGAAAAACTTGTGTTTTTGGGCTGGACAAACCTTCCCAGAGAGCTGGTGCTTGTCCACATGGCCCAACCCAACCTCACCCAACAGCCTCCAGACAGAGCCCTTGGGTACATCAGACTCAGCAGGGCAAGAGCTCAGCTGATGCTTCTCAGGGTCAGATGGGAGCAGTGAGCCACGATTACAGACTCTGCTGAGAGAATTCATTAATCTACATGTTCCCATCGTGCCATCCTCAATTGAGCAGGAAATGATGGAGCTTAGGGGTATTTCCCTGCTGAATGCTGCATCCAGGAAATGAGAGCTCCAAACACCACGCTGCTGATGGTACAGAGGCAAAACCTCCCAACATTTCTCCCTGTTTCAGACAGGTTTCAAGCATCAAAATGCTTGCTTGGTTTGGGGAAAGATCTGGAGAGAACAGGCTCTAGGCAGGTGCTTTATTTCCATTTCTTTGTCTTACACCAGGTGGAAGACAAAATCCCTCCCCTAGAGCCAGAGGGGTGAGCAGCCAGCTATGCCACCCCTTGGCCACTCCTGCTGGCACATCTTCCCTTTCCTCAAAAAGGGGATGGTGATTTCCACACATCCAGGGAACAAGGTGCTGGGCCCACCCAAACCCCACATCCTTGCAGCTGATTTACTGCAGTAACTGAACTTTTTCTACCCAGTTTTCCCAGTGTCCTGAGGGCACAAGAGGATCAAAGGAATGTCATCTCTCAAATAACCCTGAGCCATGTGTTTGCACGGAGCAAATGGACTCGGGCAATCAAATTAAACCCTGCAAGCTTATCAACATTTCCTCCAAGTGCCTCAAGGGTAACGAGTTCAGCTGAAGCTGTTTAGGAGACAAAAAGGACATGTGAAATAAAGAACAAGATGGTGAGGGCTGGAACAACATCAGCAGCCCTGGGCATTTCTGAGCACCAGATGAGGCTTCTCAAAACCAGAAATCTGAACCTCAGTCTTTCAGCTCTCTTTTCTTCCCCTCCATTCTGTCACGGATCAAGTTGAAGGAAAAACCACAAGTACATTCAGAATCACAGAACAGAATCATAGAATCATTAAGGTTGGACAAGACCTCCAAGATCTTGGAGTCCAACCTTTGACCTAAAGATGGATACACACGTGTGCAGGTTTTAATTTCACACAGAAGGAAGGACCGTGAAGCAGGAAATCACAAAAATCTCACAAAACCTCTTAATTTTTGTGCAAAACACTCAGGGCACACAGCATCATCTGCTCCCTGTTTCCAGCTGACCCTCATCCACTCTGGTGTCACATGAGCTCATTTTTATTCTGCTGCTTCATTTTCCCATGGAAAGTCAGCTGAAGGGGGAAAAAGGGGGGTTATTCTCTCAAGCCCTCACACCAACACACAGCCACCCCTGCCCAGTCTTTCAACTTCAATCAAAACCATCTCAGCAGATTTACACCGTGGTGATACCAAAAGATTCAGCTCTGCTGATGATAAAGAGGAAAGAGCTAATCCAAAGGAAGTTTGTCATAAAAATAAAACCAAACCCAATGAAATTCCCCCAAAAAATCTGACAACCCCCCTGCAGAGCAGCACATTCCCCACCTGTGACACCTCTGGTCTCCCTGAGCAGGGTTCCCTGTGCACCCTCCTCATCCCAGAGATGCTCCCAAGCATTCCAGCAGGGCAGCAAGGCTGCATCTCTGCTCCTCCCAAGTCATAAATCACGGCTCACTCCCTGACACTGATTACAAACAGCAGGCTTAGCAGGCAGCTACCATGGCCATACCATTCCAGCCTCTCCCTCTAGTTGCTTGGAAAAATCAACACACAACTTCTGGAAGCAGGGGCTGAGCCAACAGCTCTGGTAGGACAGTTTGGGATTTTCTCACAGCCAGCGTTTGAGGTGGGTTATGGGGTTTTCATGCTATGTTTGGGTGTTTGGAACTGTCTGGAGAACCAGAGTGCTGAGGAAAAAAAGAAAAGGCCCATAGAAAATATATCCAGCAAGCTGTGAGGTACCAGTGATCCATGATGGGGATCCCAATCTGCCTCTTCATCCATTTCCAGCACACAGCAGAGCCATGGTCTTCTCCTGCTGGGGCTCCACTGATGGGGGGTGGAGCATGACCACCACCCTGACTTCCAAACCCTGCTTAGGCTCAGCTCCTTGAAAATCCCTTTAATTCCAGAATGCCTGAGGCTGGAGATGACCTCTGGAGGTTCACTCCACCTTGTCCAAATGCCCCTGCTCAAGCAGGGCCACCCACAGCTCACGACCATGTTCAGCTGGTTTTTTTTTTTGTATCTCCAAGGATGGAGATTCCACATCCTCCCTGGGAGAGCTGTGCCAGTGTTTGGCCACCCTCACAGTGCACACACATGTCCTGGTGTCCAGAGGGGACCTCCCCTGCCTCAGTTTCTGCCCATGCTTTCCCACCAGGACACTTTCATGGCTCATGTTCAACTTGGTGCCCACCAGAACCCCCAGGTCCTTTTCTGGTTTCTCTCTGGGCAGCCCCAGCATGTCCTGGTGCCTGGGGCTGTTCCTCCTCGGGTGCAGGACTTTGCCCTTCCCCTTGCTGAACTTTGGGAGGTTCTCAGCTTGCTGAGGGTCCCTGTGGACAGCAGCACAACCCTCTGGTGTGTCACCCACTCCCCAGCTTTGGTGCTGGGTTTACACTCAGTCCCATGACCACATGACTAATGAGGAGATATTACAGCCACATGACTAATGAGGAGCTATTACAGCCACATGACTAATGAAGCAGGACAGTGTTGACCCCTGTGATACACCCCTAGGTGCTGCAATCAGTGTCTGGCCAATGATCAGCACTCCCCAGGCCTGGCTGTTCTGGCAGTTTCCAACCCACCTCATCCAGCACACACAGGAGACTGTGCCAGAAAACCTCCCCAAGGTCTGGGCAGACAACATCCACTGCTCTCCCCTCCAAGCCCTCCATGTGTGACCAGGCTGGAGAAACCTTTCAGGGACTCAGCAGGGACAGAGCCAAGCAGAGTGAAACCAGGGTGAAATAAACCCCAGCGCTGACACCCTGGCACCCCAAAATCCCAGTCGGGAGCAGGAGGGGAGGGAGGAGGAGCAGGGAGGAGGAGCAGGGGGAGGTCACTTACCCCACAGTCTCGTCCCAGTCACACCAGAGGCGCTGGCCAATGCCCTCCATGCTGAGCTGGAACTGCTTGAGGCAGTAGTGCCGGATCATCCAGCCGTAGTCGGCCTCCTGGCACGCCGTGGCTGCGATGAAGTGCTGGGCTGCAAGACAGGCCAGGGCAGTCAGACACTGCTGGGGGTCACAGCACCACCACAGCCCCCTGCCTCACACAGAGGCTCCTCAGAGAATCACAGAGTCACTGGGCTGGAAGAGACCTTCAAATCATCCAGTCCAATCCATGCCCTAACACCTCAACTAAGCCATGGCACCGAGTGCCACATCCAGTCTTTTCTTATGTGCATCCAGGGATGGAGACTCCACCACCTTCCTAGACAGACCATTCCAGTACTTGATCACTTTTTCCTCATATCCAACCTATATTTCCCTTGGCACAGCTTGAGACTGTGTCCTCTGGTTCTGTCAGTGCTGCTTGGAGAAGAGACCAACCCCACCTGGCCACAGCCACCTTTCAGGGAGTTGTAGAGAGGGACAAGGTCACCCCTGAGTCTCCTTTTCTCCAGGCTAAACAACCCCAGCTCCCTCAGTCATTCCTCACAGGCTTTGTGTTCCAAGCCCCTCCCCAGCCTTGTTGCCTCCTCTGGCCATGCTCAAGTGTCTCAAGGTCCTTCCTAAACAGAGGGGACAGAACTGGACACAGCACTCAAGGTGTGGCCTCAGCAGTGCTGAGCACAGGGGAAGAATGACCCTCCTGCTCCTGCTGGCCACACCATTCCTGATCCAGGCCAGGGGCCATTGGCCTTCTTGGCCACCAGGGCACACTGCTGGCTCATGTGCAGTCGGCTGGTGACCAGCACCCCCAGGTCCCTTCCTGCCTGGGCACTGTCCAGCCACACCATCCCCAGCCTGTAACACATCAGGGGGTTATGGAGGCCAAAATGCAGGACTTGGCACTTCAACTTATTAAACTTCATTTTATTGGACCTGAGCTCTTCAAAACCTCCTTCTCTCAGGTTTATTCCCCTCCTCACAGCCCTGGGACCTTGCACTCCCCCGAGTGCTCAGCACTGATCAATCAGTTATTCAGGATATGCTGGGTAACTCATAAATTAGTAAGGATGTGGATTTATTCTCTGCTGGTCGCCCAAAATGCCTTCGGACTTAAAAAAACAAGTAAAGGTGTGGGGGAAGCTGGGGAATAAGAGAACCCTGCTGCTGACCCCTGAAAAATGACACTTGGGAACAAATATCCACCTCTGATGGAGACACAGAGAAATCCATCAAGTCCACCCCTGGCTGCACAGTGCTGATTGAATTCCCCCATGGCAATGTGTCCCTGCAACTGCTTTAAAAACAGAGCAGAATAAAGTGCTGCTTGCAGCATCCTGCACAATCAGTGCAATGGTGCTGGTGAGGGGAAAGGGAAAGGACAGTGATGCTACAAAGGGAAGGGGGGAAAAAAAATCCTTTGGGGAGTGATTTAGTAAGCCTGGCTATAAATAATAGCTTTCCCCAAAGTGCCAGCTAGTGCCTTTGCAGCTCCTGGAGTGCATTGCAGGCAGGCACCACATACCAGATCTATTTTTTGCTACGTGTGAATAACTCCGTGCTTTATTTTTATCTGATTTTTTTTAACACAACAGAATTGAGCTGTTTATTTAGTGGCCAAGGGAGATCACCATGGATCATCATCCCTCTGCAGCCTCCAAAACCCCTCGAGCACTGAGGTACCAGCATCCTATGGCAATGGCTGGGAAGTCAGGACCTGGTGGGAATTTGGGTGGGAAGGGCCCCCAGAGCCTTGGCTGATGTTCCTGGATGGGTGCAGGGCTGCCATGCTGCCTGTGACAGCAGCAGGCACTTCAGCCTGACTTGAGGTAAAACCATGGGAGTTACTGAGCCAAGAGAAGTTAAAGAGCATTAAACTCTCACTGTTGCAGTAATAAAATAAATAATAAAAATGACTTTCTCAAAATCTCACGCTCTGCCTAGCTGATACCAGGCAGGGGCAAAACCTCAGCCAGGGCTAAGGGGTCTGCTCCCAAATGGGAGGGTTTGACATGAAGCAAAGCACCAAGAGGAGAAGGAGAAGGAGAAGGAGAAGGAGAAGGAGAAGGAGAAGGAGAAGGAGAAGGAGAAGGAGAAGGAGAAGGAGAAGGAGAAGGAGAAGGAGAAGAAAAGAGGAAGAAGAGAAAAGAGGAAGAAGAGAGGAAGAAAAGAGGAAGAAAAAAAAGAGGAAGAAAAGAAGAAGAAAAGGAGAAGAAGAAAAAGAAGAAAACGAAGAAAAGAAGAAAAGAAGAAGAAAAAGGAGAAGAAAAGACAAAGAAGAAGAAGAGAAGGAGAAGAAGAAGAAGAAGAAAAGGAGAAAAAGAAAACAAAGAAAGAAGAAAAATATAAAGATGATAAGATAAAGATGATAAAGAAGAAAAAGAAAAGAAGGAGGAAGAAGAAGGAAAGGTGCAATAGTTTTACATGAGGCAAATGTAAATGATTTACAGACTGCAAATCTCAGTCCAGGCAGGCTCAAGGATGATTGATGGCTTGAAGGCTTTTCTCCCCTTCCCATCCCTTCCAATCTGGATGAGTCCAGTGAAGGAGTGACACGGCTGAGCGAGCACCAGCATCCCAGGGAGGCTCAGGAGCCACCCCGGGGTCACCCCTCGGTGACATCCGTGCACTGGACTGTGAAGGACAAGCGTCCTGTAAATATCACAGCCATCACTTGTCTGGACAAGCAGCTTGCAGAGAAAATGCTGCTGAGGAATGTGTCAGGTGCAGAGCAGGAGAGCACAGCAAAAGGACAAGGCAGAGCAGGGGAGGAGAAGGGATTAAAAAGCAGCTAGATGAGCAGCCGAGGGGATTGAGGAGCACAGGAGGAAACAGAGACAGGAAGGGATGAGTGAGACACGCAAAGCACAGAGAGAAATTGAGGAAGACAAAGCCACTGGAGGAAGTTCAGCAGTGATGCAGCACAAGGAGAGAGAAGCCAAGTGAAGCAAGCACGGCCAGGCTGCATTTTGCCTGGCTTTGCTCCTCCCCACTCTCATTCGGGATGAGCCCAGACAAGCTGTACCACAACCATCCTGAGGGATGCCCAAATGTTTCCTGATGGCCACACAGCTGCTTATGCAGCATGAAGCTGGAGGAAAACACCTTAACCTTGAGTGGAGAAAGGAGAAACACTGAATAAATGATGGGGAGGAAGCAACCACAACCTGGCTGCAACATAGCTGGTAGCCAGCAGGAAAACCAGCCCTACTATTAAAAGAAAAAACCAACCCAAACCAAGTGAAAAGCAAACCCTGGGGAGCTTTAAGCACTTGCCAGTCACAGCAGATGCAGCTTTGGAGGTCCTTCAGAGGCAGGTGAGCACCTTGCTGTCCCCGCTGGTGGCTCCTGAGAGCTCCCAGGACCTGCCTCTCCCCCACCTCCATATGGGCTCTGCAAATCCCTCTGCCCCAGGGACTGGGGAAAGCAGAGCCATCAGTGACCTTTGCCAAGGACATTTGATTGTGGCCATGGTGAAGAGCTCTTTTGTTTCACCCTGAGAGGAGTGAGGCCCAGCAGGGTCAGCGTCAGTGCTGTGAGGATGGAGCTGGGCACAGCAAGGCAAAAAAAGCTCTTTTGTTTCAGAGAATTGACTTTAGCTGTAATTGCACAATTTAAGGTCAAAGTGAGAAGCTCCTGCCATGTTCCCACCTCACCCCACAGATCCCTGCTGCTTCACAGATCTTCCCCCAACCCCACTTCAGACTGGGACAGGCTCAGGGTTGGTAACAACAAAGGGGAAAAAAAAGCAGGGAGGGATTCTTGTATCTCCTGGCTCTCATTCCAGAAGGTTTTTCTTGTCCCTCACCCTGCTGATGGAGATGGTGTAAGTCAGCTGCAGTGAGCTGTAAATAACTGAGCTCCAGAGCAGTCACGGCTCTGTACTCAGCAGCATCCATCTGTGAAGGCTGCAAGGAGCTGCTCAATAACTCAGTTCCAAAACTCCACTGTACCAAGGCTGGGCTGCTTCCAAAGAGCTCCTCTCTCACGGGACCCTGCTGCCGCCGTTCCCTCAGGGAAAATGGCACTGAGAGCTGCAGGAATGCCCTGCTCCTCTGGGAGCATCCCCCTGCAGCCACACAGGACCTCCAAAAGCCACATGGACATGGGCAATCATAGAATCCTGGAATGGTTTGGGTTGGAGAGGACCATCAAGTTTATCCAACTCCAGCCCCTGCCATGGGCAGGGACACCTTCCACTATCCCAGGTTGTTCCAAGCCCCATCAATCTGGCTTAGGACATTTCTAGGGATCCAGGGGCACCTCACAAGAAAGAATTCCTTCCCAACATCCCATCTAACCCTGCCCCCTGGCAGTGGGAAGCCACTCCCTCTTCTCCTATCACAATTACTGATGAACAACCTTCCCTGCTGAGAAAATCCCTGATTGCCTGTTAAAAGATGCAATATAAAGGACCCTTGGTTTGCCTCCTCACAGGAAACACCTGGAGAGGAGGTGACTGGAGGGATGGCTTTTGCAGGCAATCCCAGATCCTCATGATTGCCCTGGGATTGATGTCCTGGAGAGTCCCAGCAAGCATCCACCAGGACTCAGCTTAATGAGGGTTAGCTGCAAAAAGCCTGTCACACATTTATTTCAGCAGAAAAACAGTGCTGGTCCTGAATTGTTACAAAAATTTCAAGAAGAGGGAAGACAACTGGACTTTCCTACAGTGCACCTCTCAGAGCTGGAGCCTGGAAACAGCTCTGGGGACAGAAAGAGCTTTGGGGATACCACTCCTCTGTGAGCCCACACATTTGTTACAGTGATGGTTCACCAGCAAAAATCCCTGAGCTTTTTCTGCAAGAAACACCTTGCACTTCCCATCAGTATCTCTCTGCACAATTCCTTGGTCTCCGGCCTTTTTCTCCTCAGTGTTCCCAGGAGTTGTGGGAATTCTTGGGCTTGTCTTGCTGGGATGTGCAAAAAAAAAAAACCCAGGGAAGCAGAAGCAGGGAGGACTGAGAGGCTGAGAGCAGATTTGGGAATTTCAGACTGGCACAGCATGGCATGTTCCCACTTCCCAGGCACTTCTGCGAGTAGCCCTGATGGTGCTGAGTGAATGATGAAACCATTTGAAGACACATGCAGAGAATTCACCAGACCATCCGGATGGACTGTCAGGATTTCTGGGGGGGAAAACTGCTCACGGCTTCATGGCAAAGAGCAGGAAACAGGCAGATACTCATCCCAAAGCTGAACCCCAAAGATGGCAAATAATTGCCAAGTGACACAGCAGGGCTGCCACTGGCACATGTGGCAACAGCAAAGCTCTGGGCTCTAAGAACAAACACCCCAGTACCTTCCCCTGGGCTTCTCCCAAATTCTCAGACCTCCCCTGTGAAATGATTAGTGCTCTCAACAAGCCCCAGATGGAAACAGGCTGTTCTCCTCTCCTCTTCAACGTGGTGGTTTTCTGTTTTATTAAGAACAAGTCTTGAGGTCTGGAGTTGGCTGCAGAATACAACACTCACAGGAGGGTGGGGAGAGGACATGGGGCAGGAGGCTGAAGATGAGTGTGAAAAACATCCCAGTTTGCAGGCACAAAAATGGGAAAACTGTCCCTTCCAGCATCTGCAGAAGGCTGGGAAGGGTCTGGTACCCTCTGTTTAAAAACATTTTCCACTGGGGCTGCTTCTGGCAGAGGCTTCAGAGCTTGCAAACAGCCCTTGGTTCAGCAGGAATAAACGAAGCTAGCGTTTAGCTGGAACGCTTTTTTTTTTGGACAGAAAACTGCAGGTGTTGGGGCTGGGGACAGCAGGGTGGCTGGCCCAGCGCTGTGCCTTCCTCAGGAGCCATCTGCTGCCAGCCCCCCTTGCTTCCAGCCTGGGCTGTGTCCTCGCAGGCAGCCGAAACCTCCGAGCCCCGGCAGGGCTATTTCCGTCCGGGATTTACAAAGGGAATGGATTTTTTTCAAGATTCCCCTCCCTGCCAGGCTGGCTCAGGACGGGGGCTGGGATCCAGCAGCGCCTCCAGGGGCTGTGCAGCAGCTCGGGAATGGGGGTGGATGAAAGGGTCCGAGCCCTACAGGTGATCACGGGGGAAACAGAGAGCTGTGTGCGATCATCCCATTCCCAATCTGCTCGTGGACGCTTCAGGAGCATCCCAAAGTCCCCAAACCAGGCAGCTGCTGCCTCCCCAGCCACTGCTGTGCCACTGTCTCTTCATCTGCAGGATCTCTCTCCCCACACGGCCGCTCAGGATGTAAATGAAAAGGGAATTCATGGGATTAGGGGGCTTTTATGTGCTGAAAGGGAGTGGAGATTTTCCTTCACGCTGCTGGACCGTGGCACAGAGAGGATTTTGGAGGCAGAGCAGGTGCTGGGAGCTGGGGGGAGACCTGCCCCTCTCCAAGCACCGGGAAGGCTCATCCCAGGATGTCCTGGACAGGCTGGCAATGCTCACCTGGGAGAAGAGAAGGAGGATCCCCCTTCCCTGCCTGCCCTCTGCTCCAGGGAGCTGCAGATGGAGCAGCAGAAGGAAACCACGCGGCCACTGCCTAAACAGAGCACAGACACAGGGACAGCTCCCCTGGGAGGGAGCTCTGCAGACAGAAAGCTCATCCCAAATTCTGCCGGGCCAACAGCTTCACTACCACAAAGCCACAAAAGGACTGGAAGGAACTGGGATGGGGGAGAAGTCACTCAAGCTGAGAGGAGGGGAAAAGTCTCACGGCAAGGGAAAAAACTTGAAATGAGAAGAGGCAGCGTTAGGAGGGGCCATGGCTGAAGCACATCCTGCTTGCTTTGGAGACACTGACACTGGATCCACGGGCAGCAGGGAAAGTCACTCCCTGCTCAGCCAAGAGGGGACCTGGCTGTGTGGAAAGCTTCCAAAGGGGCCAAAGGTTTCCACCTCTCAGGGAATGCAGCACAAGATGTGGGGGGCCTGAAGAGACCTCTGGGGCCCATCCCACAAAACACTTGTTCATATTAAGGGGAAGTGCACCCACAACCTAAAGGCCTTTAATCTGATTTATTAACTCAGTGTAGTTTGTCCCTGCTCCTGGAATGGTTATTCCTTTCATTTTATTACACTAAGCAAAATAAAGAGAAAGTTCCTTTTTTTTTTTTCCCAGCCAGCATTAATGAAGTATTTTGCATACAGCTGAACATCATCATGAAACCCAAAAGGATCTCCCAGGTTTTAAATCTGGCATCCTGTTGTGCCTGCAAAGGAAGGAAGTGATTTATCCCTCAAGCTGACACTGGATAATTTGTAGGCATTTACTTTTTGCTGGGTTGGGGATACTTGAGTTTTTGTTGCCATTCTATAGCTACTCCAAGCATTAAAAGAGGGCACAAAATAAACTGCCTAAAAATAGCTGCCAGGGAAATGTTACTTGGAAATTGGGGTAGGAGCCAGCTGCCTGAAAGCAAAGCCTGTCTGGGGGCTTTGGGGGGTTCAGAGGTACCACTGCACTGTGTTACTCCCCTTTCAAACCCAGTATTTCATAAAGCACCTGCAATAGCCAATCCACCCCCAAAGAAAAAATGATTTAACACCATTCCAATCCATGTAACAAGATTCCATGTAACAGCTCCTGTAAGGTGCAAAATATGGGATTAAAATGAAAATGCAAAATAAAGGTTTGTACTGTGTAGCCCAGTTCAGGGCAGTCCTGCTCAGCTGGGTCACAAGGGGTTTTCTTTTTGCCATAAAGCATTGCTGTTAAAGAATATTAACTACTAAATACACTGAAATAGGCTGCTCCAGGGAACTGGATGAGGATCTTTCTTTCCTTGCCTCATTTTCCCACCTGTCTTAGCACAATTTATGGTATGGCCTTGTTATCCATCAGAGGCTGCCAATCACATTTCCAGGACTTCTCTTACATGTCCCTAGACTTGATTCTGCAGAGAACAGAACGACAAACACTTTTATTTACCCACCAAAATTCACTCACTAGGTAAAATAAAATCAAAAGCAGCTGAGAAGGGAGGAAGGAGAAAGGAAATCAAAAGCCAGGCATGCTGAAACCCAACTGCTGGCTGACTGCACATCAGGGGAGGGAAAAATCTGCCACGAGCTGTTAGTTATAAAGATAATTATATCCTTGATTAATAGCAGGGGCTTTTGGAAAAGAGTTCTTCTTGATTTAATTAATGGAGGAAAACCACGGGCTTTAGACAGGCACTGGCAATGTCTGTAAAGCCCTGGCTTCACCCATCCTGAGTTCAAATCATCTCTGGCCGTGGCCACCATCAAATCCCTGCTCACATGGGCAGGGTGGAAGAAAGGAGGGATCCCCACTGGATTCTGTGACCCCAAATCCAGGGGCTGAAGGGAACCAGCCACATCCCTCCTGCTTTCCCAGGGAGGATTGTGGTGTCCAGCACTGCCATCCCAACACCTTAATCCAACATAAGAGTTATTTTTAAAACATCAACAAAGCACTGGATGCCACAGATGTTGGTTCAGTCTCAAATCCAGGCTGGTCCTGTTGCACAAAGCCAGGGGGAAATGAGCAGCCACCACACTCCAGATCTCAGGAATGTGCCAAAGGCAAATGTACTCTCCTTCCACCCCCGGGATTATTTTTTCCTTTGGCTATTTCAGTTGATTGAGGCTATAATAAGAACAGGGAAAAGCAATACCAAGGTTAGAAGTGCCTGGCATTGGTTTGGAGACAACACACTGTGATCCTGCTGGTTCAGGTTTCAATGTGTGTTAAACACAGATTCTTCTGCTACGTGGGACTAGCAAACATTTTATTGAATTACCTTCAAGATAAAACAAATCACTGCCTGGGCAATCTAACAGGTTTCCCATGAAGAAGCACATCATGTGTAAATAGAAAAATTTCTTAGGGAGAAAACCAAAAGAATCTCAGTGTCATGTTGGTGCACCCACCACAGGCTGCACACAACAGCAGCTTCACTAAATAAATACTTTCAACACCGAGTTTGCACACTAAAATCCGCTTCTGAGCCACGTGAGTAGCCCAGGAATCATCAGAACCATTTATTTTCCTTTTCAACAGAGACTTCTCAATGTGGTTTTCCTCCCTTCCAGCTGAAGAGCACAGAGATTTTGCACCTCTCTGCAACTCACCCACACACAGCACTGCTGCTTTCCCAGCAAACATTACCTAAAGGATAAAGGGAAGCCCAGGGGAGTCACCCTTGGCTGAAATCAGGGGGTTTTCACCCAGCCTCCCCACTGGGGTGCTGCTCTGAGGTGTCAGGATGTGTTTTCAGAGCCCCAAAAGCTCATGTTGTGGAAGCACAGAGACAAGGGACTGAAACCACGAAGCAGCTTCATTAGTGGATGTGATGATTAAAAGCAGCCAGCTCTGTAGGCAGCCTAACAGCAGACAGGGACCAAGATTCCCTGGTGATCACCCACCCACAGCAGGAACTGACCTGGCAAACCCCAGCCAAGGCTGTAGTTCAGAGAAAAAGGCATTTAGCTGTCTGAGCGAGCTGCAACGCTGCATTTCCCCCTCTAATGGGCTTTTAATGCTCCTCTCTCTCCAAGCCCGTGATGTTTTCAGTCCTTGCTTGGTGCAGGGTCTGTGCCAGGAAGGGCTTGGACCACAACCATGGTTTTGGGGACCAAGCCTGCCCCAAACCTCCCCCAAAAATGAGCCAGACTTTGGCTCCAGTCAGAGAGGCAGAACAAACTTGCTGGAGCAGAGCAGTGACTCCAGATTCCCCCCCACGACTTTCCAGGACCTGCCTCAACTCTGCCATAGCCCCAATGTCGATTTCCAGCCCTGTGGAAACGTGGAAGATGCCAACCCCATCTTTAGCCATTATGAGGTCTCTTATTGCATTCCATCCAGGTCATGGCATTTGCATTTTCATCACTCTCAGCCTCTCAGGTCAGGACTAACACGAGGTTACAGCACTGGTGCTTCAAGGCTCTTCAATTCAGCATGGTTTCAGAGTTAATAAATGCAATCCCATTTCTCAAAGCCAAGAGGCTTCCTGACCAGATCACACAGCCTTCAGCCAGCCCACCAAACCCATGTGCCACTGGTTTCTGCAGGAAAACAGCTGGCACGGATGGAGCAGTACAAGAAATCACAGGGTGGAGGCGATTTTGTTGTCCCTATCCACACACTTTTCTTTTGCTGCATAGGAAGTTTTGAGTCCTCTCCATGTGAAAGGGAGGAGGAATGTTTTACTTTATTGTCAGGGATTTTTAACAGGGCACTCTCTAAATATTGAGGAGGATTTTCTCAGAGAGGCAGCAGCCTTAAATTCCACTTTAAAGGGAGCTTTAGCTTTTTGTAAAGGAGGCACTCAAGCTGAAATCAGTGGTAGGCATTACCGAGTGTGGTTTGGGCTGAGAGAAGACACAAAGGACTTTAATTTCTGATTTCCAAGAGAGGTCATAAACAGTGCCCAGAAGTTTTGTTCTTAAGAAAGCATCATTTCCCGTGGACTATGCAAACACAGTGCTGCACAGCATAGACAGAAGGTATAGGGAATCAAGAGGATATTAGTGTTTTACTGACTTTATTTGTAATTGCCTCTTACCTCTCACAGCAATAATTACCTACACCCTAAAGAAATCCAGGCAGCTCAGCACTGCCCTTAAACACCAAAATACAGTACAGAGCTGTGTGCTGCCAATCATCACTGCCCCAGTAACAGCAGGAGCCTCCCTCATCCCCTCCTCCCTG
This sequence comes from Sturnus vulgaris, assembly GCF_052056855.1. Lineage (NCBI taxonomy): Eukaryota > Metazoa > Chordata > Aves > Passeriformes > Sturnidae > Sturnus > Sturnus vulgaris. The sequence continues at coordinate 5,548,302 of NC_142249.1, read as the reverse complement.
AGCAGCCTCTGCAGGAAGCTGCAGCCAAAACCCAGAAAAAGCCTCATTTTACCTTAATGGAAATGGTTACCTTGGGGTACAGCAGGACCCCTGGCCTGCTGAATGAGACTGGGTTTTTTAGGATGGCTGATTCCCTGACTGCCACTGCTTTTCAAAGATTGCAGCCAGTAGTGAAGTTCCTTAAAGCTTGAGCTTTAAGAGAATGGTTTTTTCTTTCAGATCCTTCCTTATTAAAAAAAAAAATATATATTCTCACTTTAAAACACCAGCATCAGTGCAAATCACGGTAATTTCTGGTCAGCCAGTTGCCACCTGCAATTTCAGTGCAGCCCTGGCTGGAAAGCAGAAAGGCATAAAACGGTTCGGTCTTTTTGTCAAATGTGCTCAAAGTAAAAAATCCCGGGAGTAGAACGTCGTAAAAAAGCACATCCACAGCACCAAGATTAGCTGCCATTGGGCACCTGGTTCACCCACGAGGCAGCATCCTGCTGCTTCCGAGCCCACTGGAGATGGAAAGGAGCAGCCTGGATACTTTTAAAAGTTACAGCTCCCCAACCAAGAGAAGGGAGAGGCAGGAAAAGGAGCCAGGGGCTGGTGAAGCAGAGCAGAGAGCAATCCTAGCTCAGAGTGCTCCGTGCACAGGGTTCTGCAGCCGGGAACGTCCAGCCTTTCCCTGCAAGGCAGCAGGGGGAATGTGCCTCGTCCAAGGGCACGGGAGCAGTAAATAGTTAATTACGTGCTATGGATAAGCACATTACGTGCAGCACGGCTCAATGCATTATTCACCAGGGCTTGGGGAGAAAACCAGCACAGAGGAAGGAAAAGAAAGGAGAAATTTGTGCTTCCTCAAGGAGCACTTTGATTTTGTGAAGACCAGCGTTACGATCGAAGTGTGCGGTTTCCCTTTGGAGTACCTTAAATAAACACTTTTACACAGCATCAACGTCCCTCCGAGCTTTTGCTGTGGGTACACGGGTGACAAGCACGGCACAAATCTCTACCTGTTGCACTGAAATGTCAGGAGCAGCCGAGAAACCGAGGCAGGCTGCATCCCAAAGAAACAACCAGACAACACAAACATTTTGAACCCCACCACCGGTAAACCCCAGAACATCCAACCTCCGCTCCTTGAAGGGACACTTCGGGGTGCCTCCTCTTCCCTGCGGCTCAGGAATGGGAAAACAGACTCCAAAGGCAGTAATTAAACATTTGCAACAAAAGGAACGGACAGGAGGCAGAACTCGCCTCGGTCCATCTCACCTAGTGAGCAGGGAAACCCCCACAAAGCAGGCTGTGTCCCACAGCATCACCACCCCACCGCTCCTGAGGCAAGCGCGATGTTTCACTGTGTCCCAGCGCCCTGGAATCATTTCTCCTTTTGGTTCTCTACTGCTGTGCCGCCAGCGAAGCCAGGCTGGAGCCTCGGCGGGCTTCAGGGCGAGCGATGGAACCGCGGAGAAGGCGGCGGGGGCTTCAGAGCAAGGGAGAGCCCCGGGGGGCCTCGCCCTCCGCCCCAGCGGCTCCGGGGAAGTTGTGTCGCGCACTTACCCAGGACGAAGCAGAGGAAGCGCCGCGGGAGCAGGGCCATGGCCCCGCGGCAGGAGCGGCTCCGCTCCCGGGGCCGGGCGGGCTCCGCGCCCGCGGCGCTGCGGGAGGGGCGGGCCCGGGGCGGGCGCGGCCCCGCCCGGCTCCTGCCCTGCGCTGCCGGAGCCGAGGGGGAAGCGCTCCCACTGCGGGGCCAGTGGGATGGAGCCCGGGCTCTTCTTATCGCCTTCTCCTCTCCCCCTCGCAGCCCAGAGTCGCAAAGGGAGCAAATAGTTCCGAAGGAAAGCACGGAGCAGTCCTGCTTCTTCACGCGCTTTCCTTAACGCCGCTTTTTTTCTCCCTAGCTAAAAAATCCTGCCTTCCCCTTTCCTCGTGTGGAACGTACCCAGGGAACACGGTTTTAAGGAGAAAGGTTTTGTGGTTGATTTTTCATTCGTTTCTGAGCTCCTACAGCTCCACCTGCAGCTCATTCCCGAGCTGTGCCTGAGCAGCAGAGCCTGCCTGGGCTCCTCAGGTGCTCTGGATCGGGATACGCCCTTGGGAGCAGGCCGGCAGCAGGGGCACTGGCCCACAATTCGCTTCTCAGAGCTCTCCTTTTCAAGGGGAGAAGAACAGTTAAAAAGGGAACGATAAGGAACACCAGAGTGTGCTAACTCGAGTCTTTCACACTGTGCACACGTCTGCTTTCCCGAGAGGAACAGAACAGCTCTCAGGCCAGAGAGCAAGCTCTTCCCCAGCTATTCTCACCTCCCTACTGCCAGGGCCGGGGGACAGAAACAGCAGCTGGGAATGACGTGCAACAGCAAAGCCTGGCACTGCTTCCACCCTGACAGAACAGGAGACACCAAAGCTGGGGCCTCAGCTGCAGCACCGGGACCAAAGGCAAAGCACAAAGCCACGGCTCTGCCACTGAGAGGGAGCAGAACAGGTCTGGAAACAGCACAGCACCGCCCCAGCTTTTTTGAAGAACAAATTTTAACCTTTATTGACAGTAAACAAAGCTGCTCTTTTGCAGCAGCAATTGCAGCAGGATCTAGAACAGAGTACAACAAAGAGACTAAGTATAGGTGAGCTCTGAGCACAATCACCCTCTCTTACATGGATTACATACTTGGAAAATGGGGATTCTTTTTCTCCCCATCATTTACTAATGACGTGGCCATTTCACACCTCCCTCATGATGAAAATAAAAGTTAGTATAAGTCATCATCTCCCACACAAAACAACAGGATAAAAATACTGCAATAAGAACAATTAGGACTGCAGAGCCCATGCACGACTGGAAAACCAAATAATTACTCCACAAGAAGGCACAACACATTTCAAGGCTGTTAAAACCTTAGTGACTGAAAATGCTTCCAAACATAAGATTTTAATTTTTTGGGGATGAGCTTCTGTCCCTATCAGCAGTCCTGTGAAAGTCAGACAGGGGATAATTATGAAGATTTTTCCTTTTTGCAGGAAACCTGGTAGTGGCACTGCTGGGAGGTACCTGAAGCAAGCAGAGCACCAAGCTGAGCAGGAGACCAAAACAAGCACAGACAGACACATCTCTGGAATTCTGGGCTGTGGTTTTAGCAGGTTCACCTTGCTGCAGCTTCCTGCAGTGCCATACGATTGTGCAAAGGGATCGGTGTGAGAAAACTACGAGACACAATCTGGTTCTGTCAGGTTTCCAGCCCCCAGACAGAAACCATCCGTGTAGTGGCCCAGAAGGGAGCCAGCGCTGGGATTTCTGTGTGAGGCTACACAAGGCCTGGCCGTTAGGTGTCAGCTTTGTACCAAACGTGTGGCAGTGCCCTCCACAAAGCTCATCAGCCAAGCAGGTCACTAATTAAACCACCGGCACATCGAGTTTTATAAGTGCGACCTGTTTTACAGCTCCCAGTCCTTACAAACCACTGCTCACGGACCTCCTCTGCAGGGCTTTAGGCTAAGTTAATCTAGTCAGGCTGTAGAGCTACACAAATTCACGTGGGTTTATTCCCCTGTGGGCTGGAATATTCACCATTTTCAGTGCTTCTCCTGCTGAGAACAGCACATCGATCTCCTCAGGATGGCAGAGGTCTTTTCCTCAATAGAACTGATGGCCATGCCACTCAGGACACCTTTGTTGATTTTCCTCACCTCCTGCACAGCCTCCACAATTTCATCTCTGTGGGAATTAAAGAAGTAACTGGTAAAATCACATTTAGCAATTAGTTACCATGGATATTGGCTCCATTACAAATTAGGGCTGAAAAGAAACCCAAATATCTCACTTGCTAAACTCTGGATGCCTTTCTTGAAGTCTCTTTACTAACTTGGTAAAGCTGCTCAAGTTCAGTGCGTAAGGAGAAACAAAGATACCAGATGGGTTAACAGAGGAACAAGTGGATGTTTTCAGCAGGGAATTCTCCCCAGGATCCTAAAATTGCATCAAAAGAAGGAAAAAAATGCATGGATTAAGGTAATACAACACCTCTTTCCTACAGATAAATATAAAATCCTAAACCCACAGAATGGTTTGGGTTGGAAAGCACCTTAAAACTCATCTTATTCCTGCTACTTTAAATTAGATCCAATTACCACTTCCCAAAGGACCAGCGTGTTTAAAGGGAAATCCCCAAAGACAGTAAATCTGTGTAGTTTATGAGAGCAACTCCAGCAATTAGTGATTTGCCCTTTACTCTCAAGGGACCAAGCTGAGCCAATACAAAACACTGTTTTATACAGACGTTTCTTAGATTTATGCTAAAAAATCCAATTCCCACCTATTATTCCAAAATCTCTCCTGTATAAAAGCATATGACATTTACATTAAAAAACAGGTGTTACAAGGTGAAAAATCTAGTGCAAATGGGTAAAGTCCAAACTGTCCTAGGATTAAAAAAAACAAACAGCTGGAGTGTCATAGTTTGATGCAGGGGCAAAAGAATGGTGCTTTCACTCTTCTGCCACGTGTCAGAAATTTATTACCTATACATAACATATCTTACCATCCTAACATAATTTTCTATCTATTAAATGTTATGAGACAAGATGATTTAAGGCTCTTAGTCTGCCACACAAAGGAGTGTTAGTAATAATTATTTACCTTTTGATTATCTCCAAGCAAAGAATGTGCCAACTCTTGGGTAGGTGAATTCAGATCAAGGCACTTGGCAGTAAATGTGGAGTATGAAAGAAGCCTTAAAGAGGGAAGAAATTCCTTCTACAAATTAAGAACAGACCTACCTCAGGCACTGAGGGTTTTGGGCCATCACCATGAACAGAAGAATGTTGATTCCTACTCCCCACTGTCTTCATTTCTAATAAATGTAAGAAAGCAAAGAGTTACTAACTGTTCTTGAGCTGACATCTCTGCAGATTTTGGAAAGCCTAGAGAGAAAACCTTAGAAGAAACTAAGGGAAAGAAGAGAATCTTCTAACAGAAAGTGAGTGTCCTGAGAAGCACAGCAGTCCAGTTAGTGGAACATCTTTTCCCTGAGTGTTTCCTGAGATTTTAAGAGGCAGAGGAAACACAGCTCTGAAGCAATAGTGCCAGTGCTGAAGGCTGGTACAGAGAACCCCCAACCTTGTTGATGCCTTCAACACCCACCTCTGTGACTCCAGTCTCCAAACACAAACCATCTGCATCTCACTCAAGAGTCCAGCATGAGAATAAAGCACAAAAAGGAGAAAAAAAACCGGTAAGGTTTCCATCTATGTGACTGGCTGGGCATTTACTAATTTGAGTACAAGCACTGTAGGGGAAGTTTTCAAGGAAAAATATGGATGAATGAAAACGGCTGAGTACAAGGATTCACTGTTAGTGAGTGAGAAAATGAATCTGAAAACCCAGCTGGCATTTTTTCCAAGTTTATTTCTGCTTGGAGAAGGAGCAGAGCACTCCAATAATAAACACCATTGTTTGGTTTATCAGCTTAAAGCACACTTTACCTCCTGAGCCAGTGGAGTCTTCCTTTCCTTGTTGCTTTCTCGTTTCTCTGCACAGTACTGAAAAATCTGCCACTGACAAGTCTTCCTTAGCATCAAACCAATACTCACTCCCTTCCTCATTTTTTACACAGCCTTGGCAGTTGGGATAAAATTTAAGTGTTAAAATTCAAACCACAGTATGCTACATAAATGAGTATCAAACTTCTGTGCTGAAGAGCATTTCAGCTGCTCACATCTCTTGGTATTACATTTCAAAGAGGTGACATTACTAGCTTGGCATTCTAATTTAAGCAGAATTTTTTTTCAAGATGTAAGTAATAATATAGAGCTATTATTACTTATCAATAAATTTTGATAGCTGATATATAAATATTCCATCACAGAAAGGGCAGCTGTGTTACCATATATATCTTTTACACAGGGTTTCTTTCCTCCCCTGACAACTTAGCTCACAAATAAAGGATTCTTTTTCACTAGGAGCAGATCACTTACCATGTTCCAGAGCCTGATCTTTAGGTTGTTCTTGCCATGTCTCAGGGGAAGCAATATCACCTGGGTGATGACCATCAGCCTGTGACTTCTCCTGCAAACACATCTCAGTTATATCACAGCACTCCCACCTGATTACAAGTTATTTTTCAGACTATCAGCCCACAAAGCGGGTGAGCTTAAAGCTCATCTGCCCATCATCCTCAAGGAACCCCCAAGTTATTTTATTTTGAAAGGGCAATTAAAATTGTGAACATATGAGCTGCATTTGCAATTAGTGGCAGAGGATCCCAGGCTGAGAGCCCTGATCACATTTGCAGATACCTAAAAAGAGAAAATGCTTCTCAACATGACCATCTCCAAAACCCAGGAGTAAAGAATTCCCTACCACATTGGCAGAAATCCCCTTTTCTTGCCCTTTTGTTTCTTCCAAGTCAGCTTTCCCTTCACCTGAAAGATCACTAAAACACATCCAAAGATTTAATACAAAATATGGGACAACAATTTTAAGTTCTACAGTAATTTAAATATTTCCAGAAGCTCACAGTAAAATAAACCTACTTAATAAATCTCAGCTTTTTTCACTGTCTCTTAATGGTTTTCTGTGTGATGTTCAGATGTATTCCTTACAATCTGAAATACCTGTGCAATTTTTACTAATTGTCTATAAAACAAAATAATTGCCTTTACTTTTTCTTGATTAACTTTAGCAGATTTCAAACAGTCTCTAGCAGTTTACCCAATTCAGTATAAACCTACTGCCAAATCTGTTTTCATCTCCACTTACAGAAAGTCACTGGACATGGTTCCTGAACATGTTCTATCATGTACCTGCCTGAAATATGAAGTTATTTTTCTATCATCCTTCATATCTCAATGATAATCTTAGCAAAACAGCTTCATATTATCTCTTAATATTATCTATATGCTTACTATTATCTCTGCTGGCAGCAAAGTCTTTCTGGGTTTTTGTGGCCTGAGATTTTTTGGGTTTTTTTCTTGTTGCTTGGTTTTTAAGACTGATGCCATTATAACTGGAGACAAAGATTTTTAGTAGTGAAAGCAGGGAAGAAGGAAAATGACCTGTAAATTGAAAACTTTTACTATAAAGATGGTAAAGACACTCCCTGGTTTGCATACCAGAACACCACAGAGGGAAAATACCCTTAAAATAATTGTATCCACATGGCAATGCTGATCTTTCAACCATACAGCCTTAAACAACAAGATGCATCCTAAAATAAAGAAATTATAGGTTTAACACCTTATAAACTCATTCCTCACTGAACTTAGTAAGTACAACAACAAATGAAAGCTACTTACTCAGAGTAAAGGCTCTTTCTGAAAAACTGTCAAAAAAAAAAAAAAAAAGAGATTTATCTATAATTATCTAATTATAAAACAATTTGTATTAAAAACATGAAACAAGTAAGCAATTACCTTGGAGGGGATGTAAAAGGAAGAGACTGGGGGAAACTTCAGCTCAACTGACAGTGGTGGAAGTTCATTTAAAGGTATGCCCATGTTTATCTCCATTCTCATTTTTCTGTAGTTATTGTCCAGCTCATCCAAAACCAACAAGAGAGATGAATATAACTCAGTCTTCGCCTCACATCTATTAAAATATGGGTAAGAAAGCAACATCAACTTAGACATTTCATTGATTTTACAGCTTCTGGAGACGCCCAAAGATTTTACAGAGTTTAAAGATTCCTCTGCATTATACCAGAACACGAATTAACAACTGTATTGTGCATCACTTGGGTTTTATTCCTGGGAAAAAAAAGCAGGATTTTGGAACTGTCAATGCTACCAAAAAAAAAAAAAATTAAGGCTGGAAATAAGATTTGGGGATCCTCTGGACTAATTATAAACACTCCTAGAAGCTATGGATAGAATCTAGCAGTGCCATTTAGTAATTTTTGCCTGATAACCAGTTACCCATTTGATTTTGAAGGACATTAAAGCACGTGCCTCCCAAAACAGGTGTTTTCCTCCAAAGCCAGCTCATAAACCTTCAAGCAGTGCTGGTAGCACATCTCATAATGGATGGCCAGGAGCTGCAGCTCTGCTTCAGCTGCTCTCTGCAGGACATTCTGACAGCAGCCTGACGCAGAGTTCTTCCCAGTCTGCTTGTTGGGATGTTCTGGCCTTTAAAATAATAAAAACAACAACAAAATATTTATTCCAGGGCTTCAGGATTTTGTTTACGTTCGCAGTGTTTTATTTTGAAGCTTGCCAGAAGCATTTCTGATATGATTTAAGGAAAATCCTACTTAGCCAACAATAACGATTGAAGCATTACAGTTTTGTTAGAGAGCTGGGAACTGTACAAGCATCAACATAATTTCTATCCAAAAAGTGAAGTTTTAAGAACAATAAGAAATTTAGCAACGTTGTGGATCTGCGAATGCACTTACTTTGTTTCCACACCCATGAAATAATTTAGGTTGGAAAGGATCTGTGGAAGTCTGCAACTACAGAACAAGGCTGCTTTGGTCTTTGTTCAACTTCAACAGATCTTCAGCTCACTCTTCTCAGCAGGAACTGCTGCCCAGCAAGCTTTTAATACCATCAGCTTTGCCAACACACAGACAACCTTGAAAAAAAACTCCATCCAGAATCTCAAATTCCAAAACCCAGAACAACCCTGGACCCACCTGTTGGTGCCTGCCTTCCAGTCACAGATACACAGATGATCATATGATTCCTGCTTTCCAAATTAAAAAAAAAAAAAAAAGTCCAAAGTTACAGATTAACATCCAGACAAAGCTAAAATTAACAAAAGTTCTGTCTATCAAACTGCTTTGGTGGCCTTTCTTATTTAGTGTCCATTACCTGCACGTGTGAGCCCTGAGCTCTGAAGGACCATTCTGTGTTGGAAGCAGCATCCACGGAGGTTTGAGCCAGCCACGCCACGGGTCGAGTCTTGCTCATCATGGTTACCTCCGTGTTCACTGCCCTGGAGCACAGACACATCGGGACACTGCTGCTTCTCGTCGGGAAGCCAGCTCTGGAATCACCCACAGCCTGCACAGCTGCAGAGACACCGGCAATGCTCCTCGGGGCTTCACCGCGCTCCGACCTGCCAGCGCCGGGGCTCCCACTAGAGGATTTATCTGCAGCTTCCATGGCAGCAACGGGATTCTTGGTAGGGAGGATTTCAGGGGCTGGAAATTGGGTTTCAGCACCCTCTGCAGCGCTGTCAGCACCGCTGGCACCACGTGTGCACACCGCAGGTTTTTCACAGCTGCTGAAATAGGAGGGCTCTGCGTGTCTGCAGAGCTGGGCATTTTCTCTGGGGGGCAGGAAAGGAATGTCTGGCTTCACTGCGACGCTCTGGGTGGGTCTTTCGCTCTTTCCAGGCTCTTCCTCCCCTGCTGTGATCTGGGGTGGCACCTTGTCACCCATCAGTGGCACACCCTTCACCTCTGCATCCTCCCCCTGCTCAGAAAACTCACAGGAGTTGTTCTTATCCTCCTCATACTCCTCGTGAGCACTGAGATACTCCAGCTGCGAGTCTTCACCTAAATCTTCACCCAAACAGGAGGTCTGGGTGAAGCAGCTCCTTCTGCTCTTTTCCACTTCCATGGCACCAACACCCTCTCCTCCTCCAGAATCCACACAACTCACTGCCACTGCAACCTCTCAAAGTCACTGGTTTCACTCTTCCTGCCTTAATAAAAATTAAGAGAAGTTCAAGATGCTCCGCGGTATACAAAAGGACAAAAAAATACATTAAATTAAGCATCCTATTTTTACCTGCTGTGGCTATTAGAGCAGGTAGGAATTCTACAGCAGGAAATCCTAAGGAAATCCCAAGAACTCATTTCTGAATTGGTGGAATCCCTGCTGATACACAGTGAGCTGATTACATCATACAGTACACAAAGTGTTCAAATAAAGGTTAGTTATATTAAGGAAGAGGTGAACTTTGAGCTCCGTGCCTCCCAAAAACTGAAAACCCTTTGGGTGTTGGACAAGGGGGAAATTAAAGCATATTCCTCTTAATTCTGGCAAGCAAGAAGAAACCATTACCAGGGACAAAACCCTAAGAAAACCTGAGAATCTTTACAACCAGAAAGTTGTAAAGAAACACGGGAAGGTCATTTAGCAATAGAAGGAAACTGAACAGTTCACCAGACGAAAGCAGTACACCTGCTCTGAACTTGCAGCAAACCCAATTTCCTAACAAGCACCAAGAAAAAGTAGAGAAAGGGCTTAGGGATGGAAGATGCTCTTTGTGAAGCTTATTTCTTAGGAATATTGCCAATTCTTCTCTGCCTTCCCTCAGAAGCTTCTAACAAAGACAGGAATACATAAAAAACATTAGCCATATTTCTCAATGTCTGCTTTCCAAATGACTTAAATGACACATCCCAATTTCAGTCACGGTATCTGACAGCCCTTCCCGGGGGGAAGGCACTAAGGATTAATGTTCAAATATTCAAGCCTTCCACTATCCCTTGCTTCAAGCTCCATCCAACCTGGTCTAGAACACTTCCATGGTTTAATTATACACTTCGACAGTTATTTTTGCCTCAAAGCCGTAGTCCTTTTTTACTACATTAACCTTACCTTCACCCATTAATTGAAGCTTTGAGCAACTCCGCGGAATTAAAAAGCTGAACGCCGCCAAAGCACATCCCAGATGCCTGTACAGAAATCACATTATTATCACAGAGAAGCGACTTTTCCCCCCTCACTTTTCCCTTGAGAACAAGCACCGATACACCTCCACGCCCCAGATAAGGAACAATAACCCTCTCTAGGGTCGCTGCTAGTGACACAACCAAACGCTGAACCACAGCCGAGCTGAGCAGCGCTGCTGAGGGCGGGAGAGCCCTGAGGGCAGCGCGGGGACTCCCGCTCGCCCAGAGAGCGGGCTGGCTGAGGGAGGGGGAGCCCTGAGGGCAGCGCGGTGACTCCCGCTCGCCCAGAGAGCGGGCTGGCTGAGGGAGGGGGAGCCCTGAGGGCAGCGCGGTGACTCCCGCTAGCCCAGAGAGCGGGCTGGCTGAGGGAGGGGGAGCCCTGAGGGCAGCGCAGTGCTCCTCGCTGCCGTCATGCGGGAGAATGGGGGTCTCACCACAGCTCCAGGCCAGGCTGAGGCGCGACCCCGGAGCCCGCTCTCGTCACCGCCAGCCCGCGCCTCACGGCGCCGCCACGCACGCGCCCAACACCCGCCGGCGCACCCCGCGCTCATTGGCTGCGGCGCGCAGCGCTCCGACGCCTGATTGGCCGGCGCGGAGCCCGCTCTCGCCGCGTGCACCTTCTCCCGCCTTCCCTCAGAGGCGGAGCCGCCATGTCCCCTTGCAATCGGTATATACACCTTATACCTCTAGTATCGGTACAGCTGTAGCCCCTTAAAGGCGGTGCCGCCATATTAATCCAGAATCGGTACCAGTGTATCCCCTCAAAGGCGGTGCCGCCATATTACCTCAGGAGCAGTACCGCTGTGTCCCTCACGGCTCCCCCCTCACGGTCCCTTCTGTCTCCTCACGATCCCTTCTGTTCCCCTCACGGTCCCTTCTCTCCCCTCAGGGACCTTTCTCTGCCCTCACGATCCCTTCTCTCCCCTCACGGTCCCTTTTGTCCCCTCACACCTCTCCCGCCGAGCACTGACAGACCAAAGCGCAGCCGCCCTTGTACAGCAAATACAGAATCACAGAATTATCCTGAGCTGCAAGGGACCCACGAGCATCATGAAGTCCAATCCCCGGCCCTGCACAGGACACCCCAACAACCCCACCCTGCACCTCAGAGCATTTTCCAAACTCTGGCAGCTTCTTGAACTCTGCTTTGGGGCTGTGACCATTCGCTAGGCAGCCTGTTCAGGGCCCAGCCACTCTTTGGGGGAAGAACTTCTCCTAACACCCAGCTCTAACCTCTTCGGGCACACATTAAAACCTACCTGAAAGTTTCAGCCTGAAGGAGCGTGTTACAGGAGTGAGGACAACCTACCTGCCACACAGGTACACTTGACTTGTGCAAGGGGCTCTGCTTCTTCCTTTAAACACAAATGTGTAAAGGTCCTAATGAAGTGTGCAAAACATCACTCGGTTTGCCTAAAATTACCCTTCAGAGACATACGATGGTTTAGAGCATTTAAAACCAAGACAAGCACTGCCCTCCTGCTTAGTCTTTTTCATGTAAGTGACTGCTCTGGCAATACATCAGTGCAAGAGGACATTTAATACTAAAATAACATGTTTTTGAAGAACCAAGCTGCCTACTGTTGTGAAGGAGTATTTGTGATGTGAAGGATTCTTCTAGGGAAAGCTACTGTGTGGGCTACCTCTATGTTCACCATAAATAAAAGTGGAGAAGTAATCCAATTAGCAACACCATTCAAATTTCTCCTGATGAGGGGCTGTCCCTGTCCTCTCCCTCCCCAAGTGCACCTGGCCATTAAAATGTCAAAATTTGGATGCATATGTGCACCCTGCCACTAAAAATGTTGATATTTGGAAGTGTGTCTCACACTGGTGGCCTCAGTCACAAAAGCCCCTGAATTTGTACATTTTCCAACCAGTGTTGCTCGTGTTTTGTGTGATCCTGCAGCAACGTGATGAAAAGGAAAATGAGCTGTTACACCCATATCACCCTGAAATTCTGTATTTTCCAAGAGAACTTGTACTGGTAACATCAGCATGGACAGACCACTCCATAAAAACTACCCAAACAAGTGACATTTTTATTGGTGAGTTCTGCTCATAATGAATTTCCTTTTCCAAGCTCACATCTCCTAACAGAGCAATTGGGAAAAACAAAAACATCCCGGGTAACATTCCACTTGCAAATGATAAAAATCATTGAACATTTAAAAAGAAAACGGAGGATAACAAACTGAAACAGAAGTTCTAGGAAAACCCATCCTGGTTCCCCCAGGAGCTGTTCCTCGCCCGTTCTCAGGGCACCGAGGTGCTCTCGTTTGGAGCTAAAATAGAAGGACTGGGACATGTGCTATTATCACCATTCAAAGCCCTGTTGTTGTACATTCTTCACAGAAAAAACATAGGAACAGTTTGCAGTAAACCAACCAGTTCTTTTTTCTTCCCTTATTCTAATGCTAAGTCATACTGAAAGTTAGGGGAGGGGAGGGGAAATGTGGCTTCAACATTCACCTACTTTATCACACACAAAGGTTTCTACTAAGAGCATATCCAGGTTGAAATACACATCTGATTCCATCACGAGGTTAATGCTTATGGGGTGAGAGATGAAATCTACTTTGAAATGATAAACACATCCCTTTTTTGATGAACAAAGTGTTATTTTTTTTGCCTTTTGGACCAACGCTTGGTTACTGGGTTGTTTCCCCTGAACCTTGCCAGGAGAGGCAGCTTTCACTGCTGCCACAAATGAAATGATGACTGGTGGCAATCACACACCTTACCATTGGTAAGATGTCATATTTAGCATGTTTGTTTGCATTCTGAAAATCCCTTAGCTCGTTTTTTAGGCCCCCGAGGCTTTGTACACCAGAAATTACACTAGTCAAGCAGAGAAAACTGTAAATTGGTATCCACAGCCATTTTGAGGTATTCCACAAGAAACCTGGCTCTGCACCTGAATGTTCCTCTCAAAAACAATTAAAAAAAAAAGAACCCAAAGCCCTAACTGGAGTGGAAATTTAATTTAAAAAGATTCCTTCCATCCCCATGTTTCACCACATTTCATTGACAAGGATATACTTAATTCCCCAGGGGCACAAAAAAAGCCTTCTTCATCCTTTTCCTGGAATAATAATTTCAGTACTTCATTCCTACATTTCCTTGTGCACTTGGAAGAGATGAAGACGAGGGTGTTGTTTTCTAGCCAAACCAGAGAAACACATTCAGACAGTGGTTTTGGTTTATTTCATTTGTGAAGGTGCTCGAGGAAGATACCAGCGATCCCCTTGCGTTGAGAATAGCAGCGGCTCCTACTCTAACCTCCCATCTGTGAGGGGAAAGACCTGGATTGCAGGGTCTGAAGACCAAGTTAGGAAGAAATGTGATCTCCTAGGTGTGGATTTGGCTTGGTAGAACCTCTTGAGGCAGTCATGGTTGCTCCTGTGGGACAGGGAACAGATCCCAGAGGGACTGGCTTTCCTGTTAGGGCTGAGGTGGGACGGGCAGCTTGATTCCTGGGGTAGCTGCTGCTCTCCTTTGAGTAGTACATTCAGAATGAGTTCTGATGAACCAGAGCTGTAGTGCCAGTCGTGTGCCATTTTTACACACACGAGAATCACCTGCAACATCTCAGTGGGTCACGCTGCCCTGCGCGAGAAGTGGAAAACCTCTGCAGGGATCTCAGAAGGAAATAACTCGCTACTTCCGTAGCTGTAGAAAACCCATAGGCAGTAATATTTTTTCTAAAGTGCTTCTTTACTTAGCAGTTATTCTTTTAAAAATCAGACTTGTATTTTGTAGCGGCGTCGTTTCCTAGTAGGTCATGGACCGGTAGATAGTTTCTGATGTAAAAAACCCATTACATATTTTGTTTAAGCAAATGACACTTGCTTTGATAAATGCACCACAGAGAGTGACCTAAGTGCAAACCCCACCATTTCTGAAAACGCGGCCTACGGCCTTATGCTGGTTTATTAATGCAACCTTACATCCTTTAAAAGTCATTTACTTGAACTCCAAGAGCAGGGATTAAATAATACAAATAAAAATTGAAAATTCAATGAAGCTATTGCCTATTTACCCTGAAATAAAAGAGTCTCACGATTCTACTGGTGCAAAAATCCCTCCAAACACATTTGTTTTATTGGCAAAGTCATTTAAGGTCACTTTTGCTTCCAAGACCATCTTCTTCCATGGTTTCCGCTGAAGGAGTTTTGCTTTGTAATGGCTTGTGGTTCCACAGTGATTTGTAAATGAAAAACCTACTATGAATAACTCTACCGTAGTCACTAAATTACAGATACTGTCATGAGAAAAGTCCTAAACTTACAGTGTTTGTTTTAAAATTTTCAGCAAGACACAAAATTCCAGTCCAAGTGTTTTTCTTTGCGTGCCATTTTAAATGGCAACAAATGGCTGCCGTGCCCTCTGGATGGAGAATCCCATGTGCTTCTTAGGTGCTGTACTTCGAATGTCCGCAGAGCTCGGCGTGGAAGGGCACAGCCGCTTGGATCAGCTCCTCCTATGGATGGAGTGCAGCAGGATCTGCGCGGGGAGAGCCCGGCTGGAGGCACGGAGCAGGTGTTGGGGTGGCCTGGTCTCACAAGGCAATGACACGAAGCGTCCTGGCACAGAAGGACACAGAAGCGGCTGCGGCGTCGTTCCGGTTGTGAGCAGCGGTGCTTCCCGTGGGAGGGGGGGCTATTGCTGGGACAGCAGAGCGCTCCGGTTGGCCTTCATCTTCTCCAGCCGCTTCACCAGGTGGCCATTGCTGACCTCCAGCTCCTCGGTTTTATCCAGCGCTGAACGAAGCTGCAGGGAGGGAGGATTGGGGAAGGGAAGGGAAGGGAAGGGAAGGGAAGGGAAGGGAAGGGAAGGGAAGGGAAGGGAAGGGAAGGGAAGGGAAGGGAAGGGAAGGGAAGGGAAGGGAAGGGAAGGGAAGGGAAGGGAAGGGAAGGGAAGGGAAGGGAAGGGAAGGGAAGGATTCCAGGAAGGAAGGAAGGAAGGATTCCAGGAAGGATTCCAGTAAGGAAGGATTCCAGGAAGGATTCCAGTAAGGAAGGTTCCAGGAAGGATTCAAGGAAGGAAGGATTCCAGGAAGGAAGGAAGGAAAAGCAGAAAAACACCGTCACTTTCACTGTGTTATCCCTTTCCAAAGCAATGCAAGGTTTGTGGTTACCAACACTAATTGACTGTATTAACTTGGAACATAAAGCAGTTGAAATTTCCTTTAGCAGAGTTAAACTGCCTTGCAAGCCGCACACGCAGGTGTTTAAGGACACTGCCAAGAACCCAGGTTATTTATAGAACGTTGAACAAAGAAGGCCAAATTAAGAATAAATGTGGTCTCCCATCTCCCAAGTCTGGATTTGGCTTGATAGAACCGTGTGTCTTGAGGCAGTCAGCATGGACAGAAGGTTACTCTCAGAGAATCACAGAATTTCTTTCCCTCAAGCCACAGGCATGAGGCTCTGGGTGAGGTACACCTGTCTCACTGCTCAGCTTTTATGTTTCTGGTTCCTAGAACTCTATCCACAGCTGTGACTGGGAGCCTCAGTTTCCTGTAAAACCCACCACGGGATCGGGGTAGGGAAAGAGAGGTGGGCTGCACAGAACAATATTTACAGGCAGCAAAATAGAAGGAATGTTTAGAACAAAGCAAGGAGCCATACTGAAAAAAAATAAAAATCAAAGCAGCACCTTAGGAGGCAGTGAGAGAAAAGCTGATAGGGGTATTCAGGCTCTAAAGAGACAGAGGCATGGTCAGTCTGTGGACAGCCACACTACCCCAAACAGGCCTGAACAGATTGGCAGACCAAGGAAAACAAGCTCACAAAGAACAACTCACATCCCTTTAGCATATCATGGTGAAAAGACAGTGGGAGCTCACAGCCGTGACTGTTAGTCCAGTTTGAGTGCTGACAATTTGGTTGCACGTTTAGAAGGAGTAACTAAAGCAATAAAGAAATTGGATGCGTATCCCTTGCCGTGCCAAGAAGGGTGATTCCTCCCCTAAAACACCGCAGGCAGGCAGGTTTCCCCCACAGGGAGCAGGCTGACCTGGGACAGCCTGCAGGTGCAGTTACCTCTCTCTGCAGTTTGCGTTTCTCTGCCTTCAGTTCATCCTCTACTCGCTCAGCATTTTCAGCAGCAGTTTTGTATCGGGCTACCTGGCCTTCCAGTCGTATTACCTGAGGTGAAGGCAAAGGTTGGGAATTAGAAGCTGTACCAAGAAGTTACTCAGAAGCTTTATTCTTCCACTAGTACTCAAGGAATAATCAGAGAGATGCTAACTCCTGTTTTTTTCAGGGAAAAAAACACCACCAAGGAAGCCTGGCAACAGTAACTTACTCCCACCCTTTTATACATATCCATATTTAATATGCTTCCAGCAACAAAAGGTACAGTCTATTGACTAAATTTCTCTTAGCAAGAGCATTGCTGACATACCCTGGACAAGAGCAAACAATCAAAATGGAACAGCTGTGTGTAAAATCCATCTCTACCACATCACATGCTGGGAGCCATTTAAAACCTGTTGACAGCTAGGCATAAGGAAGAGTTCAGCAGAGTTCATCAGGTACTTTTGTCTTTGACCATTCTTCCTTCAGTACAGAGAAATAATATATTCCTTCTTCCCCAAACATAAATGTCACAGTAGCCCTCATGCTCCAACACTCCCGTTCTTGTTTTAAGGGAAAATCACAGTAAACGTAATTTCATTTATCATTTATCCAAATACACTTTCTCTTTGTATTCTCACCATTCCTAAACAAAAAGAACAAGCCAAAAACTTACATTCTGCTCCAATGCTGTTATCTCTTGCTCAGACTTTGCTAGTTTAAATTTGAGATCACTGATCTGTCTGTTGGCATCTCCTAAAAGAATCGCAGATTTATCAGAGATATCAGAACAAGTGTGA
This sequence comes from Sturnus vulgaris, assembly GCF_052056855.1. NCBI lineage: Eukaryota > Metazoa > Chordata > Aves > Passeriformes > Sturnidae > Sturnus > Sturnus vulgaris. The sequence continues at coordinate 5,530,812 of NC_142249.1, read as the reverse complement.
ACAGTTTCTAACAAGTCTGTTGTAAAATTTCCATGCATCAGGGATCTACGTGGGCCAGCAGGAGAGTAGCTCTCTCAATAAGTGCCCAGCAGAGAGGCACCATTCCCAGTCCTGCCTGATTCCCTGCCAACCACTCTGAAGGCAGAATTAATCTGAACTCACCCCAGCTCTGCTGAGGAGCAATAATACACACTTCCAACTGCAATCTGAAATAAAGGCTCCTAATTCCCTCACCTCTGTAGAGGTGCCTGGCTATTCCCAGATCCCTTGGAACTGAAGGCTCATCCTTACTCAGAGCCGTGGGCTTATTAATGTACTGATACTTTTTCTCACTCACATGCAGGGCACAAAATTCTCTTAAAATCAAAATACAGCTCACTTTGGAGGTCAATCATGTGCATATCTGTCCCGTTTTCCAGAACTTCATCATCAGACTGTGTATTTTCCATCTTGCCATTCCTTTGTTTTTCTTCTAGTTGTCCCTTTAATTTTTTAATCTGAAGGACAGAAAATAGTTATTAAAATAACTAAGGGAAATTGTGGCTCGAATTCACTCCAATATTACAAAAAAATTATGTATTTTTTAAACCTAAATTCCCAAAAGTCTTTTTTGTTATAAAAAAACATCCTAGAAATTCTTTGCCAATGACTCATGGTATTTTACACATCAGTGCTTACGTATAAGCTCAGGACCAAAACAAGTGAAAGATGGCTGGTTTATTAGAAAAGCCATAAATCTTCTCCAGGCACATTCATGTAAAATTTTCTTTAAAACTTTCTTAAAAACTCCCAAAGCTGTGTTTGATTGTGTGCGAGGCTCAAGGCCAAGGCCATTGAGCATAAATGAAAGCACAGAGTGTCCTGCAGGACAACAGATCAGCTGAAGTTTTTTTTTAATAAGCTTTATAGCCACTATGGAATACCATGGTACAAGCAGTAATTCCTTGAATTACTCTTTAAAGATCCATCTGCAATTCCTCCACCAAACCCAAACAAACGGCCCATTTACCCACACACCCAGCAAAAGGGAGGGCTAACTCTTGGAAAGAAAAATTGCTTAGACAATTTCTGAGCCACGCCTGTTTTTCAGATAATAATCTGAAGGATTATTATTCAGAAATAAGAGGCACACTGGGTCTTATCTTCCACGTATCCTGAGTTAACACACAGGAGGAATGTTTTGGAGGAAGAACAGAGTGGCCAGCAAGGCAGCAGGTCCTCAGCAAGAGCAACCAAATCACAGCACTGCTGCTCCACATCTTGTGTTTGGGCTATTTTCATTCTCTTAACCCTCTCCTGTTCTTCAGCTGCCCTGTGATTACCTGGTCTAGCAAGGACTCCCGTTCATCAATGAGCTTTTTCAGCCTGTCTGGAAGAGAAAAGGGAGAGTTGAGTGCTGATTGATCAAGTGACACATCGGGGAGTGCATCTGAGACACAAGACTGACCCGTTGAGGTTAGTGACTACTGATGGGGGAGTTAGGGCACGTACCACAGGACACGAGGCCCAGACAGGGCTGGGGGGGCTGCAGCCAGGGCACTTATGGCATTCTCACAGAACATGCTTGTCCCAGCAGTAGCAGCAGCCAGCTGCATGCAAAGAGGCTAATCTTCTACGTTAGGTTAGCATGCAAGAACTCTCTAGGGTCAAGCACAACTGCAACACAAAATCTCACAAATCTTGACAGTTTAACACAATGACAATACTGTAAACACCTATAATCACAGCTAAGAACATTCTCAGCACTTTAACTCTTCCCTTCTTTTACATGGCAGTGATATTTTAGCTCCAATATTATGACCAGAAAAACATTTGCCCGTCAAATTATTTGTGTTTTGAATGCAGCAGTCTGGTAAAACTCTGTTTTCTCTTCAGAGTCAATTCTCTAGGTCAAACATCAAGAGGCAATGGACAACCTGCACCAACTGTTGTGCTGCATATGGACTTGGAAATGTTATAGATGGGTATGTGCAGCCTTCATTAATAAAGTGTTCTCTACAGAATGAGACGGCTGGAAAAAAGAACTACAAAGTAAACAACCAAATCACTTCATTTTTTTTCCTTCATCATCGAGGGCTGCAAAATATGAGAGCACATTTTCCAAACCACCCAAATGACCTCATTAATTAACAAGCTCTGTTTGTCCAGGTACACCTCAGGCAGGAGTACACTGCAGCATCCCATTCAAATACACTCATTAGGAGAGGATCTATGGACCTCAGCTGGGTCTCAATGCAAGTTTGTTCAGTGGCCTGCCTTGCCAGCAGTGCAGAGCCCAGGCTGTTCACAGCTCAACTCCACAGCTGAGGTCTGGCCTGCTGATTAAACGGTTAAAATCCAAAGGTCACTCAAGAAAAAGATCTATTTGTAAACTTTAGGAAAGCAAGGTAAATTACACCTAAGAGCCTGGTGGGCTTTTACCAGGTAAATTCTGCTGAATGATTTAAATATTTTTGAAGAGCTTTAAAAATACCATTTCTTCTTTGTTGACAACTCCTGAACAGGCCAGAGTCTCGTGGTTCTCCCTTTTTTCTTGTTAGCACATGCACTTAAAGGGAATCAAGAGTCTGCATTGAATCAAATCATGGTGAAAACTGGTTTCCCAATGGAAGTCCCTCTGTACAGCAGACTGTACATGTAGAATCCATTAATGTGGTATGTGATTCCCCTCCTGGAATACACACCCCCATACAGTCCCATTCCAGAGCATGGAATAAAACCTTTACCTTGGCTTCTGATGCAATACCCAAATACAGATCATAGTGTGACATCCCAGTTCAACAAATCTATGGATTAATTTAGAAGTCTTACTCTTTTTTTTTTTTTTTTTTATGCATTTGTAACACACCCAACATTGTTACACCTGATTACACTGATAGGAAAAAACAAAAAAAAACCTCAAACCCACTTTTTTTTTTTTGTAAATACCACCCACAATCAAAATTTCAGAGTATAAACCCCTTCAAAATAATAAAACAATTTCACAGATCTAAATGGGAAGGAAAGAAAACTTAAGACAGAAATTCTGCAAAAGATGAAAGATATGGAAGAAAAATAAAGGTCAATGAAGAAAGCAAGAACAGCAAACAGGTTGAAGATACTTGGACTCAAGAGATTGTGTTGGGACTTACAGGTCAGCAAAGACTGAGAAATGGAGTGCCAAGCATTGGAAAGAGAATGAGAACTGGAGCAGCAGGAAACCTTTAGACCACTACAAAATTAGCCCACACTTATTGACTCCAAAAGGGCCAAGTAATGCACTTTGATCCTGAAAATAATTTAGTTAAAATAATTTAACCACTGCTGTGGGATGAAACCTGCCTGCCTGAAGAAGGGACACCTCTTCCAGCTTCCAGTAAGGATGCACACTGGCTTCCCCAAAGCCTTTCTCCTGCAAAAAGGATGCATTTTGGGGTGAACCTTCAAGTTTGATCTCACCCTCAGCTCTCTCTGCCCTCATTACGGATATCTGTGCACCCCATTGGGACATGCAGACAGCAGGGTTTACAGATCAGGGAAAAAAATAGTTTGCTAAAATTGCCATTCACCTAGAAGTTTTCTGCCTGAAGAGATGAGGGTCTCTTGGGTTTCAGTTATCTTAAACCCCCACATTAACACAGAAAACTTACTCTGCAGAGTCACCTTAGTTTTGCATTTAGGAGGTATTTTTCCAACAAATCTGAAAACCTTGAGAACAGGTGAGCAGGAAAGAACAGTCGATTGAATCAGGACAGGAAGCAGCTAATTAAAATACTCATCTGTAACAGTCATTATCCTTATTCCACATACAAAGACTCTACAGGAGTAATCAGAGTGTGACATTCACCTCACTTAACTTTGGAAAGGTGATTCCCAGGGTACTCACTGCACCAGTTCCTGGCCTTCACACACCACAGAGTTTAAGAGAGGACTGAGGAGGAGATGGATGGGGCCTGTGAGGGAGCAGGACACAGAGGGGTGGGCATGGTGCTGCCCAGTGTCTTCTGCCAGTTTCTAAGTGACTGATCTCACTGCCTTGGCATGGCAGGTCACTCGAGGCATTGCTCACTCAGGTGCTGCTCCAGTTGCACCAAACGTTCCCAAATCAGCCACAGATCCTCCATGTCTCTTTCCACTTGGAGGGAAGCACAGGATGGGAAGCAGCTGGTTTTACCTGCATGATTTACATGATGTGTGGCCCAGGAAGTAACCAACCCTGATGTAAATGAAAGGGGTGAACTGCTCCTGGAGGATGGAAAGACATCCCATGAAATCCCAGCCCCAAGCAGCTATTCAGAACAGCCTGCAAGGATCCACCTGTCAGAGCAGGTTGGGCAATACTCCTCCTCCAGATCTGTCAATTTATTTTGGATGATGAGAAAATGCTTTCCTGTCTTTCTCGGAAGAGGGGCACTGCCAAGGACAGCACAAGATTTGAAAGACACCAGCTTGCAGTAATGATTTTGAGGGGGGCAGCAGCCTGTTCTCAGTAGTAAAGAAGATATTGACCAAGACCTTTTCCCTATTTATTCCCCTTTTTTATCAAGTTTCTTGAGATACTGCATTTGAAAGCACTTCAGGCTAGCTCTGATATGTACAAACCTGGGCTCCAGCATTTATGTGCCACTAGGTGATGACCAGAAAACCCAGCAAGCATTTGGGGTTATTCTGAAGACCAAAGTTTCATCCTTGGGTCACATACTCATTTTCAACATTCCACGAGATGGATTTCTGGCACACCAGCTACTCTGCACTGCCTCTCCATGTTCTTGCTCCCAGTTACACTGGGAGTGGGATCAAAGCTGGTACATGGACATGGTAAGATTGGAGGTGTTTCTGCTCCTCTGACTTGGCTTAAAAAAGGAATTCCCTTAAAAATGCTGTGTTTTCTGAAGTGGAAAAACTAGTTAAAATCAGAAATGAACTCATAAGAAATGCAGGATATAATGGCATGTTGCTTAATTTAACTCTGATAGATCCATCCACAGTACAGGTGAAGCCTGGTAAGAACATTTAATGCTCTGTTTAAGTCTAATTAACAATTAAAACCCACTTCCAACATTAAACCATATATTACTGTTGAGAGTACAGCAGAGCCACATCTTTAAATAAACACTATTACATGCTAATAAGAAATGCTTATAAGATCTATGACTTTTTGGATTAGCATCTAGTGTAAACCCTTAGGAACAACTGCCAATACTTACAGGAACCATGGTGGATCTGCTGTAAGTTGGAGAGAAGCCACATGAAAGGAGTTACAGGGTTACAGACCTGTTAGAGCTCTACAGTTAAGGTGCCATCACATATTCAAGGTGCTCAAACCCCGAGGCTGCCCAGTCCTGGGGAGATGGCTCTTGTAGCTACGTAGTACAAGGCAATAAATTGAACAAAAGCTGCAGAAAAATGCTGTTGAAATGACACAGGTTTAAATAACTTCTTGTGCAGGTTTAGAAACAGTGCTCTGGACAGGTACTTTAAAGTATAAAATATGTTTATTTAAATTATATACAGCAGTACATTTTGATATACATCTTCAAATTTTGCAGTCTGTCTGTGCTTTGACAACTTTGTAACATCAACACAAATACAGCCTTCCATAGCCCACACCCCCCCTCGATCTGCATTCCCTTGGGACATTCATTGCTGAAGACTTTAAATGAATATTTATATATGCAAAACATGCTCTTCCTCCCAAGCACTAGCAGAGATGCAAGAGGAAATACAGCAAGGGAGCCCGAGAGCCTAATTTATGCCAGCAATTCAAAGCAATCCAGCTTTTCCAAAAGGCACAGGGGGGATAGTACACAAAACAACATTCTCTTTGGTCTGATATCCAGCAAGAGTTAAGACATGCAAAGTTATCTTCTTTCCAGAAGGGAAGAGATAAGATTTGTTTCAGAGATAAAAACATTCTTTCAGAATCAGAGTTTGCAAAAAAATATAATGCAAATGCAATTTTAAACAAAAATCTTCTTGGAAAAATAGGTATTTTATATATTCATATCTAGACAGTACTTGATAGCAAACCTAAGCACACATTACAGTGTGTATTGACACTTTCTCTGGAAAAAATAAAAACCCCATGTGAGACATGGTGTAAAAGGCCTATTGTGGTGCAAAGTGCCTAGATGAAGTAAACATGGATATATTTATTCCTTTCAGCAAACTGAGACTTGTATGTTGCACTTTCTCCAAAGTATGTATTGCTCTTCCAAGGTGCTCAGACTAAGCAGATTCACAGTGATCTAACTATGTTTAGGAATATGACCATATAAGAAATACACACAAAGTGGAATGAAAAGATCTTTTTGCTTCATATTAAAAAAAAAGAAGAGATTGGTTCATAGGCTTTAATTATTCTGAAAGAAGTTTCACCATCAGTGTGGCTGATCTGCTGAGTTCCTTCATGAAGAGTAAATGTACTTGCTGTAGATCTAAGTAAGCATAATGTGCATAAGTTCACAAAGGCCCAATGGACATTCATGATCTTGATTAACTAGGGTAGAATAACCTATAGAAATTCCCCAGGATCAGCTATCCACACTAGCAGTACTTTAATTGTATAATAGTTTCAATAGTCAAGTTGTGAAGCTTCCTCATTAGATGAAAAGCTTTCAACCTGACACACAGCAAGACCACACCCAGTCACGATTTCTTGTGGCTGGGCACACAGCGAATACCTGCATCATTACCACATCCATGCTTTATGCTGAGTTACCTACAAGGACAAAGCTCAAAGAGTATTCCAAGGTCTGATGTCTTGTGCAAAGTGCATATTTGTGTCCTGGGACTGGTCACAGGGCATGGAACTTGTGTAGGTTTGAGATTCTGAACTCAGGAGATTGTACAGTCATCTCTGGATCTACCCTTACTCCTTCTACCACCCTGCAAATCCTCTCTGCTTTCAGCCCTCTTAATGAAAGCACTTTGCAAATCCTGTTCTGAAACATCTTGATCTTGTAATTTTCCTACTTTACTAGAATCTGATACTTCGATTTCATTTTCCTCCACATCAGCCTCCTCAGCAGTTTTCCCTGATGCTTCCCTTTGCAAGCACCCTGTTTCTTCAGGCTTATCTTTTTCACGCTGCAGGACTTCACCTTTGGTCCAGGCATCTTTGGTTTCCATTTTGTCTGTTCCCTCTCCAGCTTTGTCCATGTGGGCAGTTTTTCCAACAGCACCATTTGCTCCATCACCCTCTTCTCCCTGTGTATCAGCTTTCTCCCCACCACATTTTTCATCAGATTCTAGTATTTGATTTGACTCTTCATCAAAATCAAATGCATCACCGTCATCTTCCAGGCTTTCCTCTGCTTGGTCCTCCAATTTCATTTGTTCACTAATGTCATCCTGCACAGGCTTCTGTGCCAAGGAATTATTTACATTTTCCTCCAATTTCACTTGTTCACTAATGTCATCCTGCACAGGTTTCTGTGCCAAGGAATTATTTACATCTTCTTCCAATTTCACTTGTTCACTAATGTTTTCATCCTGCACAGGTTTCTGTGCAAGGGCATTATTTGCATCTTCCCCCAGTTTAACTTGTTCACTAATGTCATCCTGCACAGGTTTCTGTGCCAAGGAATTATTTATACCTTCTTCCAATTTCACTTGTTCACTAATGTTTTCATCCTGCACAGGTTTCTGTGCAAGGGCATTATTTGCACCTTCCCCCAGTTTAACTTGTTCACTAATGTCATCCTGCACAGGTTTCTGTGCCAGGGCATTATTTACACCTTCCTCCAGTGTAACTTGTTCATTATTGTTGTCATCCTGCACAGGTTTCTGTGCCAGGGCATTACTTACACCTTCCTCAGAAGCAAGTTCCCCACCAGGCTGGTCTGCAAGCTCTACCTCTTCCTCATTTTCTTTCAGTGTTTCTTTACTGGCTTTGTTTCCAGTAGTTACAGTAACATCTACACATGACTCCTCTTTAGATTCACCTTCTACTTGTTCAACCACCTTCTGCACTTCACCCTCTACAGGAACATTTTTCTCTCCTTCTGTACCACCTGCTGTTTCTTCACTACACTGACTTGTTTCAACCTCTATCATTGGATTCAAATCTTCAACCCACTCTGTCCTACTTTCCTGTCCTTCCCCAGCCTCGTCCCCTGTTTCCAATTCTGACTCCTTAACTTCATCACCTGAAAGACTTGGGTCTGAAGGGCTTTCCTGAGTGGTCACCTCTCTCCCCACCTCTGTTCCTGGCTGTGCCTGCTGCAGCTCACTTCCCTTTCCCTCAGGAATGCAGCCTCCTGTCTCCTCCACAGATGCTACACCTTGCTCTCCTGTTTCAGCAGAATCTGAACACTTCTCCAGCTCTTCCACCAATTCTTCCTTCTGTCTATCCTTCTCAGCTGTAGCAGTTTCATCTGCAGTTTCACCTTGTGTTCTTGGTTCCTCTGGGAATGTGGAAGGACTGTCCCCTGAAGAAGCCGGTGGTATGAATGTCTGATGCTCTCCACCTTCCTTTTCAAGTGGCTCTGCTGGGACATCCCTTTCAGGTGGCTCTGTCCCCTCCAAACCCACAGACTCAGTTTCCCTCGGCTGACCCTGAACTGTGCTCCCAACCTCATTTTCTTCTTCAGCTCTGTCACCTGCCGTTTCATCACTTCTTCCATCAGTGCAGTCAACAAACTTTTCCTCCAAGACATTTGCAACCTCGTTTTCAGCACTTTCTTTTGAGTCCTGGGGCTCCTCTGGAGTGGAACTCTCCACATTTCCCTCTTCCCTAAGCAACCCTGCCACTGCTCCCTCAGGTAGCCCTGCCTGGTTAGAAGCCAAGTCACTGCTGTCACTGGTACTGTCACATCCTTCATCCATTTCATTATCACTCAGGGCACGGCTGGTTTTAAGCTCCTCTTCCTCTTCCTGGTTGGGTGCAGCTTCTCCCAGTTCCTGCTCTGTACCTGAGTCATAAAACATTTCCTGAGGAGTCTCAAAAATCTGGTGGCCTTGCAGAGAGCCCAGCTCCAAGTTCTCATTTGTCCTTGCACTCAAGTCATGGTGTTCAGCCTCTGTACTCTCAGGCTGCTGGGCTGCTGGGCCCCTGGACTCTGTGACCTTTCTCAAGCCATCTGTGTCACTGTCACTGTTTGAAGAAGTGCTCCCTGGCACAGGTTCTGTGAGGCTTTGGGCTTGCTCTGCAAACCCCTGTGGTAACATCACTGCTGGCAGGGTGTCCCGTTCTTCAACCATTTGTTCTGCCTTTGCATTTTCAGCAGCATGCATTGTCTGTACTTCCTCCTCCTCAGACTCCTCTTTCTGCTCCTCATGCTCAGTATTCTGCAAGATTTCTCTTTTCCCCACATCCTCCAAAATCTCATTTTTCATCTCCACTTCATTGGCTTTGCCTAAAAGACCATTGAGAAAGTTGAGGGGGCCACACCACAGCACTTACCTCCCCACTTAAAACCCGAAAGACAGAATGAGAAGAACAGGTTAATGAAAGATCAGCTTTTGCCAATTTTGTGAGGCAAAGCAGCGCTTGAATTAGTAAGGATCCAGGGGGGTTGATCAGTGAAACTCACCACCACCCTCTCAAAGCAAGAAGTCTCTGGTGCTGGCTGGTGTTTTTGTAAAGCAGGAGATTTAGGCTCTTGGCTGTGGGAATGACAGCTTTCGTAGAGGAGAACAACTGGTTGAAGCAGTGCAATTTAACAGCAATATTTGCAGATGTACCTCTAAGGACTGTTCTTCCTCAGCATTTTTCTCTACAGCTTTAAGCTGACACTCCTCTATCCATGCAGGAGTCTGATGCCATTACAATGGAATTATTCACTAATAGTGCACATGACAGACACTGAATTTAAAATCTGATTGGCAAGCAAATGGATTGGCTGTTCAGACCTCCCGACACAGATCAAAGCTCAGGTAATCTGTGCCCCTTACTTCAGCCACCCAAAGGGGTGGAGACTTCTGTGGTTTTTTGAAGGTTATTTTTGTTGTAACACTTTTCCTTCAATTTATATTTAAAAGCAACAGATATTAAAACAGTAGTGTTTGTTGTTACTTTTTGGGTCTATGCTGTACCTATTCTGAAAAAAAAACAGGATTAGGAGATGTAGAAAACATATTACATTTAAAAATACACCCTTACCTTGGTTTTTGGTGTTCCACATTGTTTCCACACAGTAACTAAGTGAGGAAAAAGCAGCCAAAAGCTCAAAGCAAGAGAACCCGCACTTGCAACAATTTGCTGCCTGCAGCTATTCATTAGCATGTTCATTTAGAACAAAAAAAAAAAAAATTTCCAACAAACCAAAAATATTACTTTCTTTCCTTACACTAGTAAAATAGCTCTCTAATGGCCATTCACCACATAAAAACAGAAAGAGGTTTTGCCAACCAGATTTCTCCTTCCTAACACTGTCCACGTCAATTATATCCTTTGAATTTAAGTGTCAATGTAACAAGTAAAAACACAGAAGTGTTAATTTTAGATGTTCAATAGCACAGGAACAAAGAATTTATCCTTTGGTGTGCTTTGTCAGAGCCCAGCACAGTTGTTCAAGCAGACACAGTTCTCAGGGATACCAATGAACCAACATACAAGCTCTTTACAGCAAACTAAAACACCTTTTTTCATGATTATTTAAGGTATGCGCTGAAAAATACTGTGCAGCAGTAGGATTATCTTGGGACAATTTTCCAATTCGGGTTTTGATGGTGATGTGAATGACTGCTACTTATCTGTAATTGTCTGTTTGTACTCCCATCTTTGTCACCTTGCAGAGGAAGTGAAGTCTGCTGCTGGAGGAGACTGCATGACACACTGGGAGTGATAATCAACAGGAAGCAGGGAAATGCACAGGGAGTGACTGGACAAGGAGCATGCTGCGTGGTGTTAATTGTCCCACTAACGACTGCCCCATCCAAGCAAAGGTGGATGAAGGAAGGACAGACAGGCAGGAGGGGCTGAGAGGACACCCAGCACTTACCTAGCATCCCCTCCCCTCCTGTCTTTAATGCCTGAGTGGTGCCTGTTCGGGAAGAATCCAAGTGTCCTTCGTTATCCAGAATGTCTGATGTATCCCCGTTGGTGGCTATGTCAGCGTCTGGGATTATGCCATGTTTCTGCGGGAAGCAAAAGCAATGCTTTAGAGCCTGCTGCTCAGAAAGGGAAGGATTGTCAAGTGCTCTTGTCCGAGATACTCTGAATAAACAATTGCTTCCATCATTCCATTAAACATGGCTGGGAGTCAGGAAGGAGAACAGATATTGCAGTTCTCAGTTCAGCCATTCTGACACAAAGCATGTGATCCCAGGTCTTTTTTTTTTTTAACAGATATCTGCAGCATAAGATGTTCCTCAGAAAAGTGTCTCCTGCAAAAACAACTTCTTTATACTCCAGTCTACGAGTAAGAACTCACAACCAATAGTAGGGAAAGGACTTTATACAGAAAATCTCTGAAATGGCAATTTATAGGCAATATGAAAATTGAGTTATTGCTACTGAACTAGACTTAATTTTTCTGCCCAAATATACAGGGGAAAAGTGTCAGCAGATGAATATAAATTTATTTTATTCCTCTTGCATACCTTCAGTTGCTCCTTCAGCACAACCACTTCTTCTCTAAGGACATCCCGCTCACTCCTTATGGAATCAAAGAAATCTTTCTGCCTCTCTAGTGCCTGAGTTCCCAACACAGATAGAGAGCGAGATGTGAAGAAAGGAAGGGAGACAAGTAAAGGCCATGAAAAGCAAATGTAGACAAGAATGAGCAGATTTAAGATATTCAGGGGATGGAAGGGGCACAGATGAAAAAGGCTGAGTTTACAGACTGAGTTTGCATACAGAGAGAGAAAAACTTCAAATCCAAGAAAGGCACAGCTTCCTCAATAACCAAGAATTCCTGCCAAAGACACTCAGAGCCCAATTTCTTATTAGGGATCCTTCAAATGAGGGTTCACTTTTTATCCTTATCTGCTACACAAGCTAATCCAAGCCCATACTGCTTTAGCATGCACACTGAAGGCATCATTCCCATGTGTTAATGGAAGGGCGTGGAAGTAGGCCCTATGGATTTCAGGAGCCTTTTTATTTTACATTTTAATTCATTTGAAAGCTGCCATTATGTCATCCTTAGTCTAGGATGCACCATGTGCAAATGCATATTTTACTACTGAACTCCCCCCTCCCAGTATTTCGGTGTAAGTAATTTTCAGTTTCAAGCTGCTATAAATTTTTGGACAAACATGAGTAAGCTGTCAGGTTTCTTTCTCCTACTCTATTCAGGAAGCCCTTCAGTGTTCAGCTGGAAAAGAAAACCAGAGTGGGTTTCCATGTGGCTTTGATAGGAGGTGGTGGGAAGGGGTGGGAAGGGATGAGAAGCAAGGGAGGCTTTCATCCCAACAGCCCATAAATAGCTCCATTACCTCTTTGTCCCACTCCAGTTTCTGCTCAGTCCGCAGATTAAATCTGAGTAAGCAAAACCTCGCTGCTGATGGAATTGCATTATAAATAGCACTTCCTTTCCCCATGTGGCAAATTACAAATGGTGCAGCACAGCAAATCAATTCCCCTTGGCTTGAAAGCAGACCAGCTGCTAGGTTTTCCTTGGATTTTAAGGTACTGGCCAAAGACAACACTTGCTATTTGCTACTTCACTGGCAACATCATAGGACAGCCACAGCAAGCAAAGGCACTACAGAGGGTTTTATCCAAAGGGTTTTACAAAAGCAGGATCAGGTGGAGAATGACAGTGTCACTTGGAACATATTGCAGGGTTGACAAGTCCTACCCCTATTTTTTTGTCTTTCCACTCTATTGTCTCCTGAAGATCGGAAATTTCCCTGACATAGCTCTGCTGTTTCTGTTGCAGCTGCTGGATTTCCTGAGGGGCAGGAGCAAAACAAGAAGACAGAAAGCAGGTAAGAGGTTAACAAGGAAAGCCAAGATTGCAGTGATGCCAAAGAATGAAAGAAGTCAGGTGCTAAAGTAAATGGGTATCTACAATGCACAGTTTCTGACATCCCAACTGAACCTGTGCTCCTGAAGACAATCTTACTACCCACAACATGACTTAAAACAAGTTACACAGTTCTGTTATTTCCCTCTGTATCTCCACAAGCAGCTGTCCAAAATGCAATACTTAGGAAGAATAAGATAATACTTAGGAAAGTAACTATTTGCATTAGTCAGCTCTGAACCTGTTTGGCCTGAAACACTAACATTTCTTCTGGTGAGAAACTCGAATAGGGAATAAAATTCTCCATTCCTCACATTCTCCACTCTACTGCTACCTGGGAAATGTACCAATCAAAGAAGCCATTAAAAGGGAAAAAAGTTACTTACTGCAAGCATTTCTTCTCTCTGCTTCAAAGCCTCTTTGATTTCCATGAACTGAAACTGCAATATGCTATGAGCATGCTTCTCCCTCTCAAATTCCTGTGAATAATGAAATATTCACAAGATTATTATTAATCACAAATAGCATCCATCAAAAAGAGGAAAATAAGCCCAAACACAAAGAAAATGCTTACTGCAATGTAATTCTTGAATATCCCTCTAATCACAATCCCACAAGAGTGCCGTTTTTATCGAGTTTGTCCTTTTTCCAAGATGATATTATTGCACCAAATATAGAAGTGACAGACATCATTTAGCCTATTTCAAAAGCTGAGCAGCAGGCTGAAGAGCTTTTACACTCCAGTCCTTCAGACTGCACAGATGAATGGATGGAAATTTAACCCACTCTTCTCACATGGCCATGTACTGAAAGTTAGCTGGACTTTTAAATAAAAAGAAGAAAACCCCACTGTATCTTTCAGGAACTCTTTTTAGAAGTGGGGTGTAGTCAGATGCCCCAAGCTACAAGAAGGCAGTTCTGAAAACATAAGCCCCAGTTTTATTATTTAACACCAAATCACTGCTGAATTAATGCAAAACTGAATCCAACATTTAACCATGGAGCTGCCTGAACTGTCTGAACTGCACAACTCTCCCACGGGCTGCCTGGAGACACCTCTGTGTGTAAAACTGCTCCAGAAATCCCTATGGACAAACCCTGTGAATTTACTTTAGAGATGGAATATAAAAGGAGATGTGATAATATCAATATAGCCTTTATCAGCTAGAACATTTCTCCCCTTCTTCAGAAATGGCTTAGAGAAAATTCTCATTTGTATGATCACAAGTACACAACAAATTGATATTTCACTTAATACTAATCAAACCAGCAATTTGTACAAAATCCTGAATAATCATTTAGCTGCCTCCTCTCAAAGATCTCTACCCCCCCTCCAAATCTCTCCCTGTTATTTCCCATGCCACAGCTATTCACATACTTTACTTTTCTCTTCATATTGTCTCCTGGATTCTGCCAGCTGCTCCTCCAACTCTAAGAGTGCATCCTTCAAGGTGTCCACTTGGTACATGAAATTGGTTTTCTCATTGTCCAGCTGAGCATTTGACACCATAGCCTTCTTGTATTTCTCCTCAACTTCAGCTAGAGAGTCCTGCAGAGAATAAAAGCAGAGTGAGGAATAAAGAGGACAATTTGCCAACCAAGCCCTTCAGTAAGAAAATAAAGCACCAAAAAAGCTCACTGAGTTTGCCTATGGAAAGCAGCATTAATCCTGTGCTGGAGGTTCCCCAGCTGTCCCAAAGTGAGGAAACCTCCCCTGTCCCCACCACACTTGTGCTTTCAAGAAAGCCTCACCTCAGCAGGGTTAAAAAGCTTCCTGTCCTCTGCTGCTTCAGCTTCTGCCTTCCCAGTTCTCTTCCTTCTCCCTCCTCCCCCTGCCCCTGCACATTGGCAGCTCAAAGCAGCTGCTGAAGATGACAAGCTGGGATTTTTTTTTTAATTTAAAGGTAAATTTGCCTTGATTTAAGATCACTTTGGATTATCTGAGGCCTCAAATTAAGGCAGTTAGCCAGTTCACACTAATTTTAGAGATCCTTGCAGTGTGGAAACCCTTAAATACTGACTCAGGAATTCGAATTCACTGTGAAAGAGAAAGCTGCAACTTCTGTGACCTGATGTGCCATTTCCTATTAGCCTTCCCATATCACATCTCTTCTTTACAAATTTACTCTCTAAGATACAATTCCCAGTGGCTTGAAAACCCCTTCTGACCTGGATATAAGATACTGAGATATTTACAACAACAAATTATGGTAAAATAAAGATTAGCATAAATTTTCACTTATGCAGACAAACTTTGCACTACTTGGTTTTAACAAAGAAATAAAAGAGTTATATAAATAAAGAGTTATATAAACAAAGCAGTATAAATGTGCAAACAAGGAGGACACACGTGTCAACATTTTAGTTTACAGATCAAACAATTTCTCTTGGAACTTGTGTAATTTTAATTATTTCAACTCAAGTACGGGTGAGTTTCACATACTTCCTTTTTCAGCTGTTAATAGAATTAAAGGTGATGGTGGCAAAGTCTAAATCAGTTTAAGTGACATTTCTATTAACAAATGAGATAATTTGTCTTTTAGGACACGAATTTGTCCAGTTCCAAATGCTTAACTGTGTTTTGGGGCATTTTCCAGCTCCAGATGAGAAATATCAAACATAGGAAAGCCACCAGGATTTGGAAAGCTCAGAAAGGAGCTGAAAAGGAAGTACATGCAAGGAAGAAGTTAAGGAAGTTCTGCTCCACTCCATCAGCATACCACGTTTTGGTTTCTTAGCATCAAACAGTGCAGCTTAGCTCCAAATCACCCCAAAAGGCAGTCTAAGGGACATGGATTGAAAAAAATTTTATGCAGTGTGATTATTTTGCTCTATCTGCTACTCAGTGACCAGGAAAGAAAACAAAATTTTAACAAAAAAAGGGCCTAACTACTCAGTTTCCATTGAAAACTCACTTAAGATGGCAACACCTTCATCTGTCAGTGCTGAGCTGACGACACAATCAACAATTAATGCTGGTAATGTTGAATTTATCTATTTTCCTTTTCCAAAAGGCCACAGCTCATGTCACAACTCACTTAGGAGGTGGGTGGCACATGGATGTTGCACCAAAATGTATTTATGGCTTTATGGAAGCAGTAAGAGCTCCAGCATTCCTTCATGTAACAGGCTTTGATACATCGAGTCGTGTTGCAGGAATTGTTTAAGGGTGTCTTCTGTCATCTAAAGATGAAACCAAAATGACACCTCACATGGCCTTATAAAAATAAAAATATACAAGGTTCTAAACTCATATTTGTTTTTAGAACTGTAGGAGATGAGTTTATCTCCCAAGACTGGAAGGTTTCCTGGATTAGGAAACGATATTAAAAGAAATAAATAAAATAAAATAATTTTAATTTGCTAGCAAAACAACGATCTCCTCACACCAGCAAAAGACAACATGCAGGAGCAACCAGCAGCCTTTCAGTGAACACTTGGAAGCTTTTCTCACCCCAACCCACCCAGTCAGAACAGTGTGCTGGTTAATGAGACACTGCACACAGCTCCCAGCCTCTCCAGGAGAACAGCATGCAAGGGCAGCTCTGGGGCTCACACGGGCCAGGGTTAATGCTCACACACCAGTACCTTCAGTTCTTTCAGGCCCTGCATGTATTTGCCTTCTACATCCTGAATCTGGTCCTTTAACTCATAGATGTCCTGAGGGAGGTGGTGAGAGAGGTCAGTGAACACTAACAGGCAGAATGCAGCTGGGAGGGAC
The DNA here is from genome assembly GCF_052056855.1 of Sturnus vulgaris. Lineage (NCBI taxonomy): Eukaryota > Metazoa > Chordata > Aves > Passeriformes > Sturnidae > Sturnus > Sturnus vulgaris. The sequence goes on along the minus strand of NC_142249.1, from coordinate 5,514,195 downwards.
AAGCAATGCTCCACGTGCTCCTTCCAACACCTCTCCCACACATGTTAAGGGCTCTGACCCTAAGCTGAAGTCTTGCCAGACAACCAGATTTCTTGGTCAGGAGATTTTTGTGCTAATTCTGCTTTTCTTGGCTGGAAAAAAACGGAATCTCCATCGTTAAGGATGAGGTGCAGACCCAGGCTCAAAGGCTCCGACAATCCCAGCCCTTCTCTGTCCCTTTCAGTGATGATCATTCTGTCCCTTTCAGCGATGATCACCTCTGTCCCTTTCAGCGATGATCACCTCTGTCCCTTTCAGTGATGATCACTCTGTCCCTTTCAGGGATGATCACTCTGTCCCTTTCAGGGATTATCATTCTGTGCAGGCTGTCCCCTGCTCTCCAGGAGTGCAGTTATCTCTGCCCTCCTACCCCTCCCTGTTTCAGGATGGGTTGTGTCTCTTACATTCAGTCCCACCTGAGAAACATCTCCAGCAAAGCTTCTCCTTCACAGCACCTGCTTCACTGCCACAACTGCCAGCTCCTTCCTGCCAAAGGAGCCTGAAGGATACCCCACGCTTTATTCTGGGTTTAAGCCTTTATTCTGGCTTTACTCCTCACCTTGATTTCCCTGATGGATGCCTCTGTGTCAGCTGAGATGGACGTGTCCCCACTGCCTCTCCGTGAAGAAGTCCCGCCCAGAGAAGCCAAGGTAGCTGCTGATAAACTTGACACAGTTCGTGCTCCCTACAATCACACAAATCAACTGCTTAGAACTTTCTTTTCCAGATAAATCATGGGTTTGTAGCTTTCCCCTTTTCTATGTTTTTAATACATACATTAAGCCAGTCCCCGCACTTCTAAATTATGCACTTTTGATTAAAATCAAACTTTCTAAGAAGTAAAAAAATCAAGATTTAACAAGAGAAACTAATGAGAAAAGGCAGATCAGAAGTATTTAAATAATACTGAAATAGGAGTTTGCATAATTTAGCTTCTAACTATTAATTCTCAATTGGAGAAAGTCTTTAGGGTCTAGTGTCAGCCTACCAGACATTTTCAAAACTTGCAATAACACACTCTGTGGAAGCTTTGGAAGCTGCTCTCCTTTATGGATATTTATTTACTCTGCAGCAATAGCCACATGAACTGCTCAACTGTACTCAGGCTTAATGTAGTAGCCTCCTCTTCTATGATGATGATTTATTTATTTTTACATAAATAACTTAGGTCTTATAACTAAGATCTAATAAACACACACAGTGTTTGTGTGGCTTAGCCTAAAGCAGTTTCAGCCAACTGCTGTTGAAGGTCAGCTACTTAACATGGAGTAAGCAGGGGCTGAAAAGTTCATCTTCAAGAATGCTGCAGAGCAGAAGGCTCCAGAAATTCAAATTTTTGCCTCACAATGGATTTTATAGGAGACTTCTGTACACTCATGGCAAGTTCTACCTACCAAAAAGAATGAACAAAGCACTATTGTTAGAATAATTTATAAGATCCTTCTTACCTTCTCAAAGTCTTTTTCTGGCCTTTCCTCAATCTGTAAAAGAGAGATTGAGAGGGAATCATTCATACAATCGATAAAGGGTAAGAGAAAGCTGTAATATACCAGAAATGCCACCACATCCTCCCTGTCCCAAAAAAGGAAAGTACCAAGTTAGACTTGAAATCTAAAGCTTCAAACCTGTGGTTAATATTCCCCTCTTAAGACAAACAGGGACTACAACTTCAAGCAAAGATCCTAGACTAACAAAACTGACCCTCAAGTCAAATATCAGGGATCAGTCCAAAGTGTAAATAAATGGCTCTTTTAGAATTTCAGTACTTTACTGCAATTTACTAATTTACAAGAGAGATCCTATACCAAGTCTAGAAGAATCCAAACAGTGAGAAAGTAGAATTTAGAAGGAGAGAAAATTACCGTGGATGCAGACAGCTGAAGGGTTTAAAAGTTACAGAATATCTCCATCTAAAATGGAACTAAGTGTAAAAAGGACTGAATGAATTTAAAAATTCAGCAGAACTCAACAAAACCTGAATTCTTCTTGGAACATTCAGCACAGTCAAGATGGTTTCCCAAAAGACTCCTAGAAAATTAATGTCTTCCCCAGACCAAGAAGAGCCTAACTGCCAAAGGGAATAGTGCTTTTGAAACTACTCCAATAACAATCAGGACAGACCTGATGCAGGGGAAGGCAGGGCATAATTGATGGTAAGTTGATAATTTCCATTGAAAACACACTCAAAACCTACATCTCTTTCTAATCAGTACACATATTTGGCACAGTTTGGAGTTTTTTCCTTTTATTCTATAGAACAATATGGGGATAATCTCACTTATTATTCTTCATATTACCTATGTTACCCTATTAAAAAAAAATCTCAGAACTGTGAGGTACCTGCTCCAAATCAGCTTTTTACACTGACATGTCACAGCTAAAGTTCCCTATGAATTAGCATTAAGAAAACTTTAAGTCTGAGGCTTCAAATTAAAATAAGCCAGACTTAAAGCACTAGATCTAAACTTGCAAAGACACCGAATACATAAAATATTTCAGAAAAACCCCTCCAATCTCTGAATTTGGAGGCAGTAAGAGAGGGTCATTAATGAAGGCAGACAATTTAGCTCAGACCCAATGAACAAGATGGACTGAATTGTGCAAACAGCTTTTTCTTTTCATGCCAGACAGCTCCAAGTGCTGGATTTGGCAGCCTTCTAGCCCAGCCAAACACTGGGGTGTTGTTTATCAAGACAGCTGTGGCAGGGTCAATAGTGGCATGTGACAAAAGATCTGTGTGTGTGCACACATCTACCTCTGGAAATCTGTGTACATGCTTTGCAAAATCTATCTTGCAGGGCACAACTCAAAATACTTATTTTCCTTCAGCCATTTGCACAACGGCCTCTATTTTCTGGAACAATCTCAGTTTTTAGCAAAATAAAGAAGGGAGCAAATATTGATATTGTTTTAATGATGCATCACATGAGTCAAATAAAAGCTTCCATTTATGAAGGGGAACGTTTAAGACAATGTGGTGAGAGACATGAATGCAGGGAGTGTTTCTACTCAGAGCACTCATAACCACACCTGGGAAGCCTGCTACATCTTTATTGCAAAACTATCTTAAAAAATAACTCTGATGAGGCATAATCTCTAATAATGACAGCTATTAAGTAACATCCAAAATTGAGCTGGTCAAGAAAACAAACCAGATTTCATCTTCCCTGCTGATGCCCTTGCACACATCCACTTGGCAGTTTCTCCTCAAAACCAGTACCTATCCCAAACAATTTGTTTAAATATTTATTAACACTTAACAACTCAATCAATTTCGAGAAAAGCCAGTTCCTCATACCAAAATAACATCCTTACATTACACAGATGCCTCCTGCTATATGACACTTTCCTAAGCAAAAAGCCAGTCTGAAACAAGCAGCATTTAATTTTATGGTTACATAGCAGTGATGCACCAAAATCTGTGTTGTAGAAAGAGAGAAACCTATTTGAGATTAATATTTTATAGAGCTTTCCTCGTGCTCAAGTTTAGATCAATGTATTCACAATATCCTTTAAAAAGAGACATTTTTCCTAAAGGAATCAGCCACCAGAGGGACCTCCAGGTTTCCAGCCTTCCCCCAGTCACCTCCAAACCCTCTGGCAGTTGATTCAGCAAGAAATGAAACAGAGAAAGGTCAGGAGAGAAATGTTTCTGTTTATTCAAAGTTGTACAGAATTCTTGCCCAAAACACTCAGCTTCT